>NC_062574.1:29493015-29860515 GCF_022837055.1 Prionailurus viverrinus
GTCCCCTTGTTTCTAGCTCCTGTAAATGACTAGATGGGGAAAGTCCGTGGAAGTTGCCTTTGTAAAACACTTTCTCTGCCGGCCCATGGCAAAGCTGGTTCCTGGGGTTGCTTTGGAAGAGCTGCATAAACTAATCCCTTCTTCTTTGGCCCAGGGAACCTTGGAGAGCATGGCCCAGCATCCACGCACAAACCTGCACACTTTGTGAAGAAGGTCCTGAGTAAGTAACCCTGCTGCTGTCCCTGTGGCTGTGGCCTGGCCGTGGCTGGCCGGAGCTCTGGCCGACACACTCACAGGTGTTGCCGCTCCTTCTGGGTGGGCTCAGCCCGTCCCAGGTTGCCGGGGGCCCGAGTGTATCTGGAGACCGGCATGGCTACGGCCACAGCAAGTGGAAGTTGGAGGGGCTGTCTCAGGAGCTCCCCTGGGGTGCTTAGCAGGACTGGCCCATCGGCACTGGCTGTGCGGGCTGCCTGGGCCTGCAAGATTACCAATGGTGGCTTGTCTTGAGAAATACTTAGCGATACCCAAGTTTTGGCACTCGGGCAGAGCCCCCTGGAGGGGCCTGGCCATGGTCCTGGAGGAGCAGAGGCCAACCTTCGCCGGTAGTTCAGCGCTGTTCTGTCTTGAGTTGTCATGTGCTTGTACTGTCGTAGCACTTGCTAACCTTTTGTCATTATTGCTCTTCTCTTACCCGCCCTGCTCCCAACCATTGAAGACATTTTTTTCCTAATGGCCCGCACTGGTGAAATTTTAATACCACGCATATGTGGTATGCCTGTTTAACTTTTTTTTTTTAATATTAATTCATTTTTGAGAAACAGAGACAGAGCATGAGCTAGGGAGGGCAGAAAGAGAGAGGGAGACACAGAATCCAAAGCAGGCTCCAGGCTCCAAGCTGTCAGCACAGAGCCTGACACGGGGCTCGAACCCACCAACCGTGAGATCATGACCTGAGCTGAAGTCGGATGCTTAACCGACTGGGCCACCCAGGTGCCCCGCAGTATGCCTGTTTATATGTTATGCTTAAAAAAAATTTTTTTAAATGTATTTATTCATTTTTGAGAGAGAGAGAGAGAGAGAGCATGAGAGGGAGAGGGGCAGAGAGAGAGAGAGAGGGAGACACAGAATGTGAGGCAGGCTCCAAGCTCCAAGCTGTCAGCACAGAGCCTGACACGGGGCTTGAACCCACCAACCGTGAGATTATGACCTGAGCTGAAGTCAGATGCTTAACCGACTGAGCCACCCAGGTGCCCTTATATATTACGCTTTTTTAAAAAAATACGTGTATTTATTTTGAAAGGGAGTGAGTGGAGAAACAGGCAGAGGGGAAGAGAAAGAATCCCAAGCAAGCTCTTTGCTGTCCGCACAGAGCCTGATGAGGGGCTCAATCTCACAAACCACAAGATCATGACCTGAGCCAAAATCAAGAGTCATTTAACTGACTGAGCCACCCAGGTGCCCCTATATATTATGCTTTTATACATATAAAGAGTAAGACTTCTTTCACCCTCTTCCACCAAGAATGAATTTTTGCCCCCTTTGGGGCCATATCAGCCACACATTGAGAAGGCACATGCTGTTGAGGTGGGGGCTGGGGAGAAGAAAGGTCCTCAGTTTCCTCATCTGTCCAACTTGGACCATAATGATACCGACCTCACGGGATTCTTATTAGTGAACCTCAGGGTCACTTGAGACGTTGGTTGTGAAACTCTTATTTTATTTTTATTTTAGAGAGAGTGAGTGAGTCGGGGAGAGGGACAGAGGGAGAGAGAGAGAGAGAATGAGAATCTCAAGCAGGCTCTATGCTCAGCCCAGAGCCTGATGCGGGGCACGATCCCTCGACCGGGGGATCATGACCTGAGCCGAAATCAAGAGTTGGTCACTCAACGGACTGAACCGCCCAGGTGCCCTGTGAAGCTCTTTTAAAGGCCATAAATATGCTACTGAACTGTGGCTGTTACTGCTTCCCTGAAAAGTGAGCGTGAATGGAGGAGTGCTGCCCCTGGGGGATGAGGGAGCTCTTGGTCTGTGTTGTTTACTTCTAGAGTTTAGTTTGTCTTTGGCATTTCCAAATGGAGTGGAGCCAGGGGCCAGGGTGCCTGGTGTGGAGGGAGCAGGGAGCCCTCAGCTCACCGGGAAAATGTAGAAGGGCACCTGGTGGGACTGGGGAAGGGAAAGATAGGGGGACAAATGCTGTGCACCTGTGTCCTTCTCAGGTCACGCTCCCCCAGAAGCTTCCTCGCCCCTGCCCCAGATCACAAGCACCGCTCTTAGCAGGAGTGAGCTGTGGTGCCGGCCGGGGGCTGAGATGGGGAAGTTGGCAGGGAAGGAGTGGATCGGTCACAGTGTAGTTGACACTCTGAACCGCTGTGATGACTGGGGAGGGGGCCAGTGCCGTGCCCTAGGCCGGTGGCACAGCCTGGGGTCCTCCCAAGATGCTGGTCCAGTGGGAGTGGGCAGGTGAGGAGGAGATGGGGGCAGAGTGAAGACAACAGCTGGAAAAAGGACTCAGAAGTGGGAGGAAGGAGAGCTATGGGGTCATGTGGGGCTGAGTGGGGGCTGGTGTGGGGGGAGGGAGAGGATAATAGGAGAGAGGGGGGCTTACCTGGAGCGTAAAGCACCCTGCGGGAGGGCAGGGATAAGATCCAAAACACCCCTTGTCATTCCAGTGGCGAGGAAAGTGGTGGAGGGAACCCAAAATCTTCTAGCTCAAGTAGACTTGAGTATGCATCGCAGTCACCCAGGGGCTTGTAAAACACAGATTGCTGGGCCCCACCCCCAGGCTTTCAGATTCAGCGGGTGTTTGGATGAGATCTAAGAGTTTGCATTTCCTACAGATTCTCCAGTGATGCTGCTGCTTCTGGGGACCACGCTCTGAGAGTCATTGCTTTAGCTAAACTTAGTCTTCATACCTATGACTCCAAGATAGTTTTTAAAGACTGTTGTGATAGGGGAGCCCGGGTGGCTCAGTGTGACTCTTGATTTCAGCTCAGGTTATGATCTCACAGTTCGTGGGTTTGAGCCCCGCATCAGACTCTATGCTGATACCGTGGAACCTGCTTCGGATTCTCTGTCTCCTCTCTCTGCTCCTCCCCTACTCATGCACATGCATTCTCTCTGTCTCTGTCTGTCTCTCTACCAAAAATAAATAAACATTAAAAAAATAAAGACTATTGTGATACTCGGCAAGCCATTTCTTTGCTGGTTCCCTTTATTTTTTGGTATGTTTTCTCTTGCATTTTTCCTGTTATAGAGATGTAATTTACCTACAGTAAAATGTACAGATCTTACATGTGCAGTTAGATTAATTTTGACAAATGCATATGTGTGTTACCATTACTCAAATCAAGTTAAAAAACTTCCATTACCCCAGAAAATTCCTTCATGCTGCTTATGAGCAGTCCCAATCCCCCAAACCACTGTGGCAGGTTTCTGTCCCCATAGATTCATTTGCTTGTTTCCAGCTAAAACATCCTAGCTTTATTTGCATGGGTCACATTCAAGCAAATGATTGTTTTTACGGTATTTTGAAAGTGTCACTGTGCAGTGCTTGAACGTAGCTTAATTCTAAAAATTTTCTTTTTCAGAAGAAGAAAAGAAACACAAGAAACCTCGTAAGTTATGCATTTGTACATCTTTCTGTTTCTTGAGGTTGCCCAGGTGTGGCATTAAATGCAGGGAAGGCTGCCCCCTCTCTCATTAGGTTCTGCGATGGGGCCCGAGTTCTGGGATTCTGTCCTCTAGTGGCAGGCGGGCCTGAGGTTGGAGGTGAGGACAAGTGTACGTGAGTGAGACAAATAATGAGTGTAGCCCTGTCTGGACGTACCTGTATCCTCCCGGCTGTCCAGGTGTGTGTTTGTGGAAGTAGCTCTTCAAAATCAGTTTCCTCAGGGAGGACTGGCCATCTGGTCACTCTGTCAGGTGTCCAATTCATGTTTCCCCTCCTCCTCCCCAGCCACTGCCTCATCCTCACCCGTCAATACGCCCACCTTTGGAGCCCCAGAACAGTTACTGGGTTTAAAGCAAGCAGGCCTGGAGACTGAATTATTGCGGGCAAGGGGCAGTGGGGTGTCCACCCTGAGTTGGCTCTGAAAACGGCTCTCTGTGTCCTCATCCAGCTGTAGCCAAAGCTTCTGCTGTGCAGCCGAACCCGGTGTCCCTCACGACCAAGGTGCTGGATACCTTCTTAGCCAAGTCCAGGCCCGAGCTCCTAGAGTGTGAGTAGCATTGGCCCTGACGAGCGGTCCCGCTGGCCCTCGGGCTCTCCTGTGTAGGTCTCTGCACAGGCCTTTGCCCTCGCCGCTGTTGGGAGGTCCCGCTTGGCTCCCCCTACCCCGGTTAGCAACTCACCCGTCCTCCGTCAGCACCTGCCCTTCTTCACCTCCCTTCCTAGCCAGCACAGACCTCGCAGAGGTGCCTTGAACCCCCAGCCCTTGTGAGCCCGGCTCGTCCCTTTCTCTGGGCTGGCACCTGCTGCCCACGGCTGTGCCTCAGTCCTGCTCTGGGTTTCCCGCCGGCTCCTCTGCCATTCTAGAGCCTTCCCACTTGTCACAGCCTCAGTCTTCTGCATGCCCTTCCCACCCCGCTTCACAGAGAAGAGGGGCCCCTCATGCTCTTGTTATTGCCATTTCTCTTGCATCTACACCTGCTCCCTCCTGCCCTCCCTGGCCCCTCCCCAAGGCCAGCCAGGCCCCTGCTCTGTCTGGACTCATGCTCTTGCTCTGGCACTCACCTCTTCGTCCTCACCTGCTCTCCTGGGGCCTGCCCCTCCGCAGCGTGTTTAAATCTCCCTCATCACAAAAGCAAAGCAAAACAAACAAATGAAAACAAAAACAGCGGCCAGTACAGCCAGCTTTTCTTGGCTCCTGCACTGTGTCCACCTCCCTTTCACCTGAATACTGGTTAAAAATACAAATTCCTGGGCCCCAGGCCAGTGCTGCAAGATCAGACGGCAGGGGACCAGCCTGGAAAGCTGTTGTGAAACTCATTTCCTTGGTGATCTTTTTGAGAAAAGATGGAAAAATGAAGCTGCAACGTCGTCCCCCAGTGCTGGTCCTCAGCTGTGGCTGCGTGTCAGATGCTCCGGGGAGCTTGACACAATCTCCCTGCATGTCCCTGTGTTTCTGAAAGTTTCCGGGCCGGCGGGGAGGGTTGTGGGGGGCCAGAACCAAGAGTCTCATTCTCTCAGGGCAGTCTGGCCTCTGTCCCCACGCTCAGCTCTGGCTGAGGGTAGCGGCAGCCCCCGTGCAGCTAAATGTCAAGGACACCTTTCAGCCTTCAGTTGGCTGGACCTCTCAACTGTATCCCTCCTTCCAGGAATGCTCTCTCCCTAAGGCTGCTGAGTCCCTGGGCTCCCCTGGGCTCCACCTGCCCCTCTGGTCACTGGTCACTCATTAAGCTCCTTTGCAAGCTTGCCCTCCCTTGTCCGACTGGAAGTGATTGGAGTTTCTGCCTCACGGCCAGGTCTAGGCTCCTCCCACCATCGCTCCCTCGGTTTCCCTTTTGTACCCGCAGCCTCACACAGCAGCACCTTCCATGTGTACCCACTTCCGTGTAGCGGCCAAGATCTGTCTTGCAAATTGCGGCCCTGGCTCCCCTTTCTCCAGAGCTGTAGCAGGCCTGGGGGGATGGGTGGGTACCTGGGTTTTTCAGGACTGGCCTCCCTGGAGCTTCCTGCCGTCCCCTCCCCCATGCTAGACCCAGGCCTGGCTCTGGGCCAGAACTAACTGCTGCTGAGCTGCTGCTGGTGTGCTGAGCCAAGTGTTTCTGGATCCCCATGCTCCGGGGGCAGGGAAAGTGAGTTCTAGCAGCTCAGGACCTTAGAGAACATGTTCCCCAGCCCATTCATTTTGCCCACGGGGAGATTCAGGGCTCTGAAAAGCATCCCGCCCTAAGCCACCTAGCAAGGGAGTGGCAGGAGGTGGTGAAACCCCAGGGCTCTTGGTTTTCAGGTTCCCAAGCTAGGGATTGTCCCTGTGCAGTGCTGCCTGGAACCTTTCTCCCAGGGTCCAGGGTCTCCTAGGAGGGAAGGGGTAGAGATGGGTGTGTCCTAGGAAGGAGGTGGAGGGTGGGGACCACACAGGGCTGAGCTCAGTCTTCAGCTCCCCTGGAACTGGTTGGAAGTGTGGCAGGAAGGGCGGGGAGGCCATGTGAGTGTCCCAACCAGGGGAATATAGTCCAGTAATTTCCGTGCTCACATTGTTCAGCTCCCCACTGCCCACCAAATAAAATCTAGACCCCTTAACTCTCTGCTATGTGGCCCCAATATGTCCCCCTTCTCCTGCCAGGGCCTCTCTCTCCCAGTTGCCCAGCCTTTGTTGGTCCCAGCACGTGCCCACTATCCTTGTGACCCCAAGCTCTGCTCTCGCTGTGCCCTCTGCTCCATTCCGCTTGCTTCTGTTTAATTCTCATCTTCCTGTTTCTCGGCTCAGATTCCAGCCTACGTGAGCAATGTTCCCTCGTGCTCTCCCCACCCTTCACATAAGCTGTTTGCTCCTGTAGCGGCGTGCCCACCACTTAGCGGCGCGTGTTCTCACAGTGTTGTGCGGAGGGGCTCGCCTCGCTTGCTGTGGAGTGAACTCCATGAAGTCAGGTGCCAAGTCTGCTCAGAATCGTGCGTCTTGCGCAGAATCGGGTGCTCAGTAAATGGCTTTGGGTGGATGAATAGATAGATGGGTGGCTGATAGATGGACGGATCGCTGGATTGATGGCTAGCCAGATGGACAAATGGCTGGCTGGCTGGACAAAATGGGTGGATAGATGGATATGTGTATGGATGATGAGTGGATGGATATTCGGCTATGTGGGTAGATGGATGTGCGGATGGGTAGACGGAAGGATAGATGGACAGGTGGATAACAGAAATGAGCAAATACGACCAGTTGGGGCAAGGTTTAAACATGAGAGCGCTTTGGGCTCTTTGTAATCGGTTCCTTGGGTCATGCTTTCTTAGATGCCACTAAGTTCAGCCTGGACTACAACACCGCCCACAACAAGGTGGCTCTGTTGGAGAACTACACTGTAGCTTCTGTGGCCGACTTGCCCCTGAACTACCAGCCACACCCCAAGAGGTTCACATACTGCTCTCAGGTGCTGGGCCTGCACTACTACAGGAAGGGGATCCACTACTGGGAGGTGGAGCTGCAGAAGAACAACTTCTGCGGGGTGGGCATCTGCTACGGCAGCATGCCCCGGCAGGGCCCCGACAGTCGGCTCGGCCGCAACAGCGCCTCCTGGTGCGTGGAGTGGTTCAATACCAAGGTCTCTGCCTGGCACAACAATGTGGAGAAAACGCTGCCCTCCACCAAGGCCACGCGGGTCGGCGTGCTTCTCAACTGTGACCATGGCTTCGTCATCTTCTTTGCCGTCACCGACAACGTCCACCTGATGTGTAAGTTCAAGGTGGACTTTACCGAAGCTGTGTACCCGGCCTTCTGGGTGTTCTCTGCGGGTGCCACACTCTCCATCTGCTCCTGCAAGTAGGCCGGCCACGGACACTGACCTCTGGGTGCCCAAGACAGTGGTGGAAGGCCTGCAGGTGGAACTGTCCCAGAGCTTCCTGCGACTCTTCAGGGTTGAGAGTATGGGAGGGGGGAGGGAGAGGTGGAGGGAGGGGGAGGTGATCGCGCTGTGGACCAGGAAGCACTTCTGCCTCCTGGTGCCCATCAGGGCAGGGTGACCTCCTCCCTCTTGTTCCCGTAGGTCCCCAGCTGCTGGCAGCTGGATGGGGTTTTGGGAGGTAAAGTCATTAGCGCCCTTTCCTCTTGGAGGGAATCTGTAGCCACCGTGGGCCCTTTCTCGGGGGGGGGGGTGGGGGTGGGGGTGGGGGTGGTGTAAGGTCCTGGCCATCTGGGGCAGCCTTCGGATCTTAATGTTTTGATTACTCTCGATAGGGCTATTCAGCTTAATATATTGATTTAAAAAAAAATCCCATGTCATTGAATTTCAGTATTATTCACCCCCTGTATGTGGGGTTTGGGTGTATGCTCAGACTCCTGGTTATTTTCTGTCCTTAAGGGAAACTGCCCATCACAGGTCTCCACCCAGATCAGAATTTCTAAAAGAAATGGGTTCTCTCCCTCCACTGGAGAATGGCCCTGCTTCCCTTCCTTTCCTCGTACCTCATTACCCCGTCAATGGTTTTAAAATATTTAATCCAGCAGGAAACTTTTCAGACTAAGGTTTCAAACCATGATCTGAATGTGTTGAATTTGTGATTCAAGGTCACGGTGACCCAGGTCCCATGTTGGGAACCCTTCCCACTCGCACTCTTGGTGGACACTCTTTGGCTGCACCCACAAGAGCCTTGCGGGAGGCCTTCTTCCCATAGCTTAGGCTTTGGAGCCAGGAACCCCACTGGGCAAGGGTGACCCTGACCTGGGTTGACATTGTGGTGGTTTTGCTCATACTAGCGTCGTGGCTTCTTACTGACAACTGTGCTCAGTGAGAGCCTCTCATCCGAAGGGCTGTGAGGTACTTGACTGGCTGGTGTAGATACCACTGTGGCCAGTACAGTCGACTGGACTGCTGAGCTTGATATCCCTGGTCCACGATCATACAGACGAGTCATGTGGGGCTACCTCCGGGACCATGCCAGTTCTCTTGCTAGGGTGACCACCTGTGGCCAAGGGAGTCTTCTAGCAGGTCCTGTGGGAAGCAGCAACATTCCTATTCATCCCTGGCCACAGGATGCAGGCCCAGTGTGACCCTCTTGCGAGTCACACGCCTGTCACTGGCACTGCACTAACCCTTTCTCTTTTCCTCATTTGAGCTAATTCCAGATGTGGGGACTGACCAGGCTAGGGGGCCCAGAGACTTTCAGGGCCAGTGAGAGAACAAGCTACGGGACTGAAGCACAAGGGGTATCTTTTCCTGCAGTGTTTTCTGTGCAGTGAAAATAACCCCAGTCCGCTAAGGGGCAGGAGGGAATGGATTGCCAGAATTTCCCGAGCTCCTTCTATCCTGATGTTGTCAGGATGTAAAGTCCCAGTCCAAAAGTGGGAGAAATTTAACCTCATTTTGGTGAAACGAATCCTGGGCTTTCCTAAGAGGGGAGGTCAGGTCAGCTCTTTGTAGTATAAAAAAGAGGTCAAGCACTGGGGACGTGGGGACCCCGGACCTTTTCTGTGAATGTTTGAGAGTTTAGCGCGTCTCTGGCCTTGTGCTGGAGTCCCGGGGCTCTCGAACCAGGCCCAGAGCTCTGCGAACCCTTGACAGGTGTGTTGATCTGCATCCCCTCCCGGTAAGGACCTTCACTTCCTTGGGAGAGAGATCATCTTTGTTGGGGAGACATCCCTGCAATGGCTGAGATGCAGTTTTTAAGTTTCCTTCCTTTGACCCTGGGAAGGAGAGTTCTTCGGTGATTCTTCTCTGCTTTTGGCAGAGGTCAAAAAGATCTTCGTCAATCTTCTGAAACAAAAGCCTTGTCTGAAGCCAGTTCCTACTTGGGAAACAGCTAGGCTTAGAAGAGGAGAATGCTGAGGGTTAATCCTCGGGGTCCTGCTGTGGCTCTCCCTGCAGACCCGAGGGCAACGGAGGGAGCTCTTCCCTGGCGACCGTACAGGTCACGATGGGGAAGCGCTGTTCTCTCTGTTTCTAAGAGGCGAGGAGGTAGCCCAAGGTGGACTCTGCCAGGTGCTCTGGAGATGTGGATTGAGGTGTGTGCATCCTCGCTGTCTCCAGCCATTCTGTTTGCGGTGGGGAGACCTCACACTCCTCTCGCCTTGCAGGGCCGCTGCCCAGCCTAGAGTCCTCAGGTTTGGGGCAACATTGTATTCATCTGACTTCTCGTTTGCGAATAAGTCAGATGAGGTACCGGATGACTCCACTCATGACTCTGGCCATCCCATCATGGAGGAGATTCCTCCTAGATGGCCCCCTGGTACCCTGGGGAAGAGTCAGAAAACCCAGAAACAGACATAAAAATACTATCCCGGACTCCAGGTGTCAGGGACTGACTCAGTCACTCTGGCATGATCAGAGCAGGGCCAAGTTTTTGTATTATTCAAGACTGGCCGCTTCCCCTGTTTTAATTACTCAGAAATGGATCTGCGATCTGTAACTAATACTGGTATGTTAT
This sequence comes from Prionailurus viverrinus, assembly GCF_022837055.1. Classification (NCBI taxonomy): domain Eukaryota; kingdom Metazoa; phylum Chordata; class Mammalia; order Carnivora; family Felidae; genus Prionailurus; species Prionailurus viverrinus. The sequence goes on from NC_062574.1 coordinate 29,503,094, forward strand.
CTCCTTTATTCCGCCTCTCCCCACTGTTGATTTTAGTTAATTAGTAGGAGTATTTGTGCTATTATTTCACGAGCTAATTTTTTTAAAGAGTTGATTCTTCAGGACATCAATGGGCTGTAGACACAGATCTTTTGAAACCCGTGAGAAATACTAGGGCCAAGGCTGGTCGACATGCCTTAGAAGCTGTGAATGTAAAAAGCGGTGTCTGGTAGTCTTTCTTGCATGCAAGTCTGTGTAGACCGTGCATATGGTGTCTATACACACTGAAAAGTAAAGCACTTTTCTGAGCTCTGTGAGTTCTTGTCAATTATTGAACCCGAGGGAGGTCATGTGCTATGGACTAGATGTTCATGTTGCCTCAAAACTCACATGTTGAGCCGTAACCTCCAGTGTGATGGTATGGGGTGGGGAGATTAGGTCATGAAAGCGGAGCTCTCATGAATGGGGTCAGTACCTGTATAAAAGAGACCACCCCATACAGCACCCTTGCCCCTTCTGCCATGTGGGCACACAGCAAGAAGACGGCTGTCTGTGAACCAGGAAGTGGTTCCTCCCCAGAAATTGAACCTATCAGCACTGGCTCTTGGCTGGATCTTCCAGCCTTCAGAACTATTGAGACATAAATATGTGTTGATTTAAGCCACCCAGTTTCTGGTGTTTTTGTTATAGCAGCCCAGACTAAGATGCCCCGGGAGTGCAAAATGGAATAAAGGAAACCGTGCTTAAAATGGAGTTAGGAGGCTGGAAGGGGGAGCCCTCGGGCTGTACAACTCCTTGCAGCCTTTTGCAGACCCGATGGGAAGAGCGGACCCTGTGTTGCCCACAGGAAGAAGCCTATGCTACCCAGCAGGAGGAAGGGAGATTTTTCTCCATCCCTGGCAACAGCCCAGCCAATGAGACCGTCCCGAGTCAGCCAGTGAAAGGGCCCTACACTTGAAACTCCCAGTTCACACCAATGGACCTTTTGCTTATAACAGCTCCTTCCAACTCCCCCACTTTTCTCTCTAAAAGAATATTCTTCTCCTTTGTTCTCAGGCCATGCCTGTAGTTTGTTTTGTGACTTGCATGTCCCAAATTGCAATTCTCTGTTATTCCTGAGTAAATCTATTTTTTGCTGGTAAATGACTTTTAATTTTCAAGGTTAGCATTACCTTCTGGATTTGCCAGTCAGCCAGAAGTGTCGGTGGCCTGGGGACCCTGAATTGTGGTTGCTGTCTGAAGCAAAGACAGCCCTGTCCAGGCCGTGTCCTTCAGCCTGTAGAGCCCAGATGCCAGCCTGTCAGTGGCAGAATTGCCTCAGTGCACCAGGTGCTGTCAGCATAGAGGTGGTGGGACTTGTAAGCTTGGAATAAGCCCTTCCCGACCAGTCTCTCTGAATGAAACACCCTGTCCTTGAAAGGAGCTTCCCATGTGTCTTCTCTCCGGTGTCCAGCCTCCAGGGTTTAAAGTCTGGTTTTGTTCTCTCACACCCCACCCCTCTTGCAGTCTTTTTCTTCCTGTCCCTGTACCCACAAATATACTCAATATGTGCGTTACAGACTTGCCTGTCCCTTTAGAGATGCCACTTCGGCTTCCGTGGGACACGCTTCTGTTCCAGGATAGGACCTCCTGACTCCTTAGTAGTAGAGCAAAGCCGTGAGCACGCGTGTGTGTTTGAGGGCTGGTTCTGAGCTCTCTGTGGTTGCGGGAGTGCCACATTCACTGATTGTGGGCTCTGTCCTGGGTCTTCCCTCTGTTTTCTCACCTCATTCCAGGTGGTCTCGAAACACCCCTGCATCTCGAATGATGGACGGACCCCAGCCTTTGCTGACCCTGTAGGGGCGGTCTCCCTGCGCTTTACAAGAGTCTCAATACGTAAACTGTAGGAAGGCTCTAGAAAAACAGGTCTGAGTGAGGGGATGAGAAGAGACACTGATATAATAAGGAAAGCAAGTTGAAAGGGGTAAGTTGAGTGAAAACGTCTCATGACTGATGATTTCCCTAGCCTATCTTTTGTGACAAGATTTTCTGTGCTGACCGGGTGTTTCCTCTCAGAAGTCCAGACACTTGAGGTTTTTCATGTTTCCCCATGTGCTCCTGGATTTTCTCGATTGAAAACGTGTAGGTGGGGGCACATCCCCTCCCAGCTGGATTTTGAAAAGTTCCTGGTTGAATGTCCACAGGGGGTCCTGCTGGGCGGCCTCCCTCGGGAGTTTGCTGAGGAAACACTGAAGCATGGGGGCTAGGGTGAGGCGGCATGCCATGGTGCTTCTAGGAGGTTCAGCTCCCACGTTTGTAGTTTTGGGGGCATTTATTGTGCTTGGTGTTCTGTGAGCCTCCTGGGTCTGTGGTTTAGCATCTGGCGTTAATCCTTGGTCATTATTCTCTCAAATAGTTTTGTTCCTTTTTCTTCTGGTATTCCTATTGTGTGTATACCCTTGGATGCTCTGTTCTAGGGTTTTGTTGTTTTTTTTGTTTTTTTTTTCAGTCTGTTCTCTGCTTTTCAGTTTCTTAAAATTTTTATTTAAATTGTTTTTAATGTTAATCTTTATCTTTGAAGGAGAGAGAGACAGAGCGTGAGTGGGGGAGGGGCAGAGAGAGAGGGAGACACAGAATTTGAAGCAGGCTCCAGGCTCCAAGCTATCAGCACAGAGCCCAATGCGGGGCTCAAACCCATGAATCACGAGATCATGACCTGAGCCGAAGTCGGACACCCAACCGACTGAGCCACCCAGGCGCCCCTTTGTTACTGGTTTTTAACTTCATTCCATTGTGGTCTGAGAATGTACTTTGCATTGTTTGAATTGTTTGAAATGTATCAAGTTTTGATTTATGATTCAGAATATGATCTAGCTTGGAAAATGTTCATGTGCACTTGAAAAGATTGTGTATGTTGCTGTTGTTGAGTGGAGTTATAAACTGATCAGTTGGTCAAGCTGGTTGACAGTATTGTTTGAGTCTTTTATTTATATCCTTACTGATGATTTGTATCTACTTGTATCAATTCTTGGGAGAAGGGTGTTATACAACCTTATATAACCTGTCTTTCTTATAGGCAGCATACGTTTGATTCTTGCTTCTTTTTGCAATCTGACAATTTCTGTTTTTAATTGATACGTTTAGACTGTTTACAGAATGGGAAATAATGCTGTGGTCATCATTGAAAAAACTGCCCTGATTCTGTTTTTTTATTTTTAATTTTTTTGATGTTTATTTTTTGGGAGAGAGTGCAAACAGGGGTGAGGGAGGGGCAGAGAGAGAGGGAGACACAGCATAGAAGCAGGCTCCAGGCTCTGAGCGGTTAGCATAGAGCCTGACGTGGGGCTCGAACCCACGAACAGCAAGATCATGACCTGAGCTGGAATCAAGAGTCAGATGCTCAACCGACTGAACCACCCAGGCGCCTCTTCTCTTTTGTATTTTTAAAAAAAAATTTTTAATGTTTATTTACTTTTGAGAGAGAGTGCGAGCAGGGAAGGAGCAGAGAGAGACAGAGACGCAGAATCTGAAGCAGGCTCTAGGCTTCGAGCTGTCAGCACAGAGCCCGATGCGGGGCTCGAACCCATGAAGCGGAGATCATGACCTGAGCCGAAGTCAGACGCTTACTCGACTGAGCCCCCCGGGCTTCCCTTCTCTTTGGTACTTTTGATCGTTCTCTTTCCACTGGGCAGGTCCTTTCCCCCGTGCTGCCCCGTCCTGTGTTCCTTAACAAAGCTACAGTAGTTAGTGAAAACCCCACCGATGTGTCAAATCAGGTGTAGCCCAAGAGCGTGCCTCCCCAGGTCATAGGTCATCTTCTGTTGCTCTGTTTAGGACACCTGTCCTACATGTTCCCAGATATACCTCTGGGGTCATTAGTGGTTCCTTGAGTAGAACTCTGAGACAGGTCCCTCCATACAACGCTACTGTTGCTCTCGTAGAGGGCTGACTTATTCATTCAGTGAATACTTTTGGAGTTCTTATTATAGATCAGGTATTGTTTTCATGCTGGGGATGCAGCAGTGAAAAAAAGCAAATCCAAATCCCTGCCTTCCTGGAGTCTACATTCTAATGGAGGGAACAGACAACACCGATAAATGTTAGGGAAAAAGTGCTATAAAGAAAGTAAGGTAAGGACATAGTATGATAGATTTATGTGTGGATGTGCTGGTCTAGATAAGGGGTTCAGGGAAGATCCCACTGATGGGGTGACATGATCAGCATCCAGAATGAAGTGAAGTAGAGGGTCAGACCACATGAAGCTCGGGGAGAAGAGCAAAGGCCCTGTGGCAGGCATGTGTCTGGTATCTGGAGAACACTGTGGCATAGTTTTGGATTTTATTCCAAGTGTGATGTAATGAGAGGAAGGCCACACTTCCCTTTAATTCTCTCTCGTTTCCCTCCAGAAAGTAAGCTCCATGAGGGCAGGAGTTCTGTCTTTTTTGTTCACTGCTATTTCATAAACACGCAGAAAAATGCCCGGGACTTAGTAGACACACAAGAAATGTTTGTCAAATATGTGAATGAGCATCACAAATACAAGCTCCAGTGTGCCTAAAAGACTGCTGTTATGTTTGGGATCAGCCAGAGGAGTTTATAACAGAGAAAAAAAGGAATATTGAATATCTGATGCTAGACATGACTATTTCCAGAGTCCTGAGAAAAAAGAAAAAGCCAAAGTTAAATCCTTTGCAGGCGTTCCCTTAAGGCTCTCTGGAGCTTAGCCTATCTTTTCTGTGCTGGGTCCATCTGATTTTAGTGGGCAGAGAGAGAGTCCTTTCCTCAACCTGGAACAGAGAAAACCTCCCTACCCCAGTGGGAAACTCATCAACCCTTCACAGGGATTGATTTTGCCCTGGGTTTTACTTCTCTCCATGTCTCCCTACAAGGCAATTTATAGGAGCAAATTCCCTAGCACCTAGGTATTTAGTCTGAATGATTCTCAGACTTCTGAGGCATTTGAGTCACCTGGAAGACTAATTACAACAAATTCTGGGGCTCTATCCCCAGAGTTTTGGATTCAGAAGGTCTAGGGTGGGGCTTGAGACTTTACATTTCTAGCAGGTTCTCAGGTGTTGCCAATGCTGCTGAGCTGGGGACTCACTTTGGGAATCACTTACTGGTCTAGAAGAACACCTCAGGGGGCATCAGCAAATACATCCATCTGGGCTTTTGTGTGTCAAGTTCGGGCCCCATTGAGGTCCACCACTGTGAGTGGAAGAGAACTTTGCCGCATTCTACGTGGTGGGGCCATCCCTCACGTACTGATACCCTCACCTCCCTGGCTTGCATCACACTTCCCTTCCCCTTTCCTTTCCTGGTTATTTGTAATTTCATCCTCTGCCGATTCTGCTTGTCCTTCCCTCCCCTAAAGGTGATTGATTGTCCAGAGTCCCTGCTATCCTTACCTCAACAGTCTGCCCTCCAAGAACCCACCTACCATCACCATCATCACCACCATCATCGCTGACATTCATTTCCACTTACTGGGTTCCCGGTAACATATCGGACTTTACACAAACATATTGGTTAGGATGCTGCTTTTGATGGCAATGAACAGAAAACCCAACTTAAACAGATTGGGAAGATTTTCATCTCACATACCAAGTAGGCCTGAGGCAGGGCCGTTCCAGGGTCGACTGACTCAGTGCCTCAATATTGCCCTCAATGGGTCTTTCCTTCTTTCCACACTACCATTCTTGGCCAGTTGGCCTTGTCTTCAGGCTTGCTTACCTCATGGTCAGAAAATGGCTGCAGTGGTTGTAGGCATTCCGCATGGTCATGACATTGTAGACCATAACGTGTTATGTTATTAGATCTTCTAAGCAACCCTGGGAAGCAGGTTCTATTCTCCATTTTTTTTTTTTTTTTTTTTGTAGATGAGGAAAACAGGCTCAAGAGGTGGTGATGTTAGAATCTGAAAGCATTATGCTATGTAAAATAAGCCACACGCAAAAGGACAGATCATGTACGATGCTACTTATCTGAGGTACGTAGACTAGACACATTCATGAAGATAGAAAGCAGAACCGCGGTTCCCAGGGGCTGGAGGGGGCAGGGAATAGGGAGTCAGTGTTCCAGTTCCCAGGCTCAGCTGGGGAAGATGAAAGAGCTCTGGAGATAGGGGTGATGGTTGCACAACATTGTGAATGTACTTAATGCCACCGGATTGTACGCTTAAAAATGGTTAAAATGATCAATTTTATGTTACGTATATTTTACCATCAGCGTGAGAGAGAGAGAGAGTCCCAAAATGGCCACAGCCCTCTTTTCATTTCCTCATGCTCTTCCAGAACCTTCCCACACCCTCGCTAAGAGTCCAAGCCTATTTCTCATTTTGTTGAAACTCAGCAGTTCACCACCTTGGTGATAGAAGTGACACTGTGTGACTTCTGAGGCTAGGTCACAAGAGGAGATAGGGCTCCTGGGGCGCCTGAGTGGCTCGGTTGGTTAAGCGTCTGACTTCAGCTCAGGTCATTGTCTCACAGTTTGTGGTTTTGAGCCCCGCCTCGGGCTCTGTGCTGACAGCTCAGAGCCTGGAGCCTGCTTCCGTGTCTGGGTCTCCCTCTCTCTCTGCCCCTCCCCTACTCATGCTCTGTTTCTCTCTTTCTCTCTCAAAGATAAACAAACATCAGGGCACCTGGGTGGCTCAGTCAGTTAAGTGGCTGACTTCAGCTCAGGTCATGATCTCATGCTTCTTGAGTTCAAGCCCTGCATCAGGTTCTGTGCTGACAGCTCGGAGCCTGGAGCTTGCTTCGGACTCTGTGTCTCCCTCTCTCTCTCTGCCCCTCCCCTACTCATGCTCTGTTTCTCTCTCAAAAAAAATAAACTAAAAAAAATTTTTTTTTTTTTAAAGAGATAGGGCTTCTGCCTGGCTCCCCTTTTTGGAACGCTTTTCTGGGAACTCAGACATCGCATGTGAGGGAGCCCCAGCCCCAGCTGGAGTCCCGACCCACAGGGTGTGCGAATGAGTGAGCTTTCTGCCAGCTCAGCCCCCAGCAGACACCGGGTGGAGACATAGACTCATGTGAGAAATGCAGAGTCCTGCCCAAGTTGCAGAGTCAGGAGCAAAATAAATATTCTTACTCGAAGCCACTAAGTTTTCAGGTAATTGGTCACATGGCCATGGTGACTGGAACACACACGTAGTGAGTGACAGTCGGAACCTGAACCCTGGAGCTGAAATGCACTCGGTCACACCTCTGCTTCTCCGCAAATGACACACAGATCTGCACCTGTAGTTGCGGCCGGCCCCAATCAGGTCTACACGAAGGTCCCAGTGTAACTTCACAGTCTGTGCAGCTATTTAGAACCAAGCTCATCTTCTGTTGCTCGGAACCAGCTGTCCCTTGTGTGGAGGAACAGCTCAGCCACGGTATCACGGTGTCCTTGCACATGTCATCCACTTAGGCCAAGGCTCGAACCATCCCTTCACTGAATCTTGGCAGAGCGCCTCGCGATCCTCGCAGACGTGAGCTGATGCGAGGTCCGGAAGGAGCTGGTGCAAGGCCATCTTCTGTTTGCCTCCTATCTCTCCTGGGAAGCTGTCAGGAGAAAGTTTCGCATTTCTCTGGGGTTCTGGTGAGGCGTGGGTTTCAGACTCTCACACCGCCTCCCCGTGGTCTCGAGCCAGCTCTTCAGCATGGTGTGCTCCACGACTCACCCTGCAGTCACCTGGCCCCTCTTGCTCTGCTGTGGTGGTTTTCGGTGAGCCGAAAATCCCAGGGAGCTCGCACTGTTGGCTAATTCTTTTTGCTGCCTTTATTTACTTATTTTTAAGAAATGTTTACTGGGGCGGCTGGGTGGCTCAGTCGGTTGAGTGTCCGACTTCGGCTCACGTCATGACCTCGCGGTTCATGAGTTCGAGCCCCACGTCGGGCTCTGTGCTGACAGCTCAGCCTGGAGCCTGCTTCCGATTCTGTGTCTCCCTCTCTCTCTGCCCCTTCCCTGCACACACTCTCTCACTCTTAAAAATACACGTTTAAAAAAATGTTTATTTTTGATACAGGGCACATGAGTGGGGGAGGGGCCGGGAGAGGGAGACCGAGGATCCGAAGCAGGCTCTGCACTGACAGCAGACAGCCTGACGCAAGGCTTGAACTCAAGAACTGTGGGATCATGACCTGAACCAAAGTTGGATGCTCAACCGATTGAGCCACCCAGGCACCCCTCTTTAAGTAATAAACTGTCTAAATCGAAAAGCGGCTCCTTGTAACTTCACTGGTTGAATCAGTTAGGCCTTGGCCTTGGCCTTGTATGTGTGAGCTTGAAACCCTGCACTTCTCATTCCTATCATTTATGTATTCACGGTCAATATTTATTGAGCAAATCCATTCTTCCAAGGCTCAAAATCTTGAGACTACTTAATCCTTTCCTCAAGGTATCCATCATCCAGATCTGTCCATTCTTCGTCTATAAATGCTCTCATTTCTGCTTCTATTTCCATGTCTGTTGTCTCCCTCAAGCCCTCGTCCACTCACTCCTAGATTGTAGTAAGATCCTTGAACTAGGCTTCCTGTTTCCAGTCCTTCCCCATAAGTCATCTTCCACGGTACTGCCCGAGTAATGTTAAAATGCCATTTTGTACATGGCACCCCAAAGTTTACAGGCTTGAAGTTGACATGCTTTAGCTTCATGTTCAAGGCTCTACAATTTTTGCCGTATCTCCACATTAATCTTCTCTTAATCCTCCACATTGACTTTTTCTTCTCACCAGCTTGGCCAACACAGTGTTCTTTGAATATGCCAGATGGCATCTCCTATGAAGTTCGGGCTAAGTGCCACTTTCTTTCTTCCCAAAGCGTTTCTCTACCACTGGCTCTCCTGACCTCGTGTGCCACTGAGTTCTCTGTAGTACTCAGTGGGTCTGTGGATGAGTCAGAAAAGAAAATGACTAGAGACGGCAGAAGATAACCAGATAGTACAGGTTTATTGACAGTGGATACTAAATGTTTGAGACACCCCTGCTGGGCCTGGTGTTCTTGGCTCAGAAGTTCTTAAGTGGAGGGGTGCCCGGGTGGCTCAGTGGGTTGAGCGTCCAACTTTAGCTCAGGTCATGATCTCACAGTTTATGGGTTCGAGCCCTGCATCGGGCTCTCTGCAGTCAGCGCAGGGCCCGCTTCAGAGCCTTTGTCCACCTCTCTCTCTCTCAAAAAAAAAAAAAAAAAAAAAAAAAGTTCTTAAGTCTAGGAGGCCCCTGAAGTTGGTTGTAAAATTCTGCGGTACGTGCAGATCACCACTATCACGCCGTCTCTGTGTGTGTGTCCGTAACTATAACCAGCTTCTTACAGAGGTCTGCTTACAGGCTGTGAAACCCTGACCTACACAGAAGATGGTGTATCTTAGTGACAGACAAAGCAAGAACAAACTCCATTAGATTTTGGAGTCCCAAGACTGGACTGGTGTCCCAGCTCTGTGAGACCCTGGCATGTCACTAACCTTTCTGAATCACAGTGTACTCATTTGGAAAACAAGTTATATCTGCTCTGCCTACTCAATTGGGTTTCTGTGAAAAATAAATAAAATACGTGAAATTGCTTCATAAGCGATTGAATGCTCTATAAATGTTGTGCCACTTAATTCCAAACCATATGGTTCTGTTTATATGTTCCGGTTTACATCATGTCTTAACCTATCTTGGAAGGATAGGTTCTTCACTAGTCGTCTTTTTCATTTTCTTGAAGATTTTACAGCTTTAAAAATTTTACAGTTAGTTAGGTTCTAACAGGATGCCTGGAGGTCAGCAATGAGGAAGTCATGGCCAGCTGTTGGGAAGGTTGGAGCCCTGTCCTGGCAGACTCCACGAGAAGCCGGGTCAAAACCACCCTTTTTTGTTCGTTTGTTTGAAGTATTGTTGACAAGTCCTTATTCGTCGTGTTTCCTTGGTTCAGAGTCCATTGCCCTTGCCTAAGTCATGGTCTTAAGCTCTCGCATGACACTATAAAGTACGGCTCCTATCACCAAATTAAAGCAAGCCTCCTGCAACATTTCAGTCAGAGCTGGTTGATAAGGAAACTCACCAAACCTGGGAGCCCCTCTGCTGAAGGAAGCAAGCATTTATTTAAAGCAGGGCTTCTCAAAACTGGTGGACAAGGTGGGTTTTTAATTTTAATTTTTAAAAAATTTCCAACACATCATATAGTGGTATTTTTATAAAATAGAGAAAAATGGCATGAAAAACACATACAAAATACAAACCACATTTTATTATCACTAGATTCAATGATAGTCAACTGTCAAAATAAGCTATAAAGATGAAAAAAAACCCCACCTTTTTTTAATGTTTATTTTTGTGGGAGAAAGAGACAGTGTCAGTGGGGATGGGAGACACAGAACCGAAGCAGGCTCCAGGCTCTGAGCTGTCCGCGCAGAGCCCGACTTGGGGCTCAAACTCACGAACTGGGAGATCGTGATCTGAGCCGAAGTCGGACACTTAACCCACTGAGCCACCCGGGACCCCCAAGCTATACAAATTTCTGAACTCTTAATTTCTGCTGCACTTATTTCCTGATAGATTAGAAGCAAACTAAGTGGGCCATACTTTTGGTACAGATTTCAAGTACTGAAGTACTTTCATGAAGTCCATGAAAACAAAGCCCCACGGAGAATCTGATTGGCTACTGGTCTATTGACGGGCTCCCCGGGTCCAATCAGCCACAGGGGAGGAATGATCACATGGCCCTTTGGCAGAGTCTCTGGCTGGGGGCACTTCCCTGGGAATGGGGCGGGAGCTGCTCAAAGGGATGCTGTTTGCCTGGGCTGCTGTACGGTTGTGCCTGTGTAGCAACTTGTTCAGAGACCTCGGAGTGCCCCCCCCCCCCCCTGCCATGTGCTGGCTGAGAGTAATGTCCTGCAGAGGTGTTCTATAGAACACATAGAACAGAATCTTAACAAACGATGTGCAAATGCTCGTTAATTTGAATGCAGAGACGAGCCAAAGAAACTCCCAGCCTTCAAGAGCTCACAGCTTTCTCACAGACTAATTAATGCTGTTTCTATTTCCTAGCTTCAAAACCCTACCCCAAAATTTAAACTCTTACGATGGCCAATGTGTAACGCTTTCAGCTCGTCAAAATCTCCGACCTCCTTCCAGAAGTAATTCATCTTTGTTTCCCTGTGTGGGGAGTCCCTCTGAGGGCTTATCATAAACCCCAGCATTCCCAGTGCCCAGAACAATAACGTGTCTGTCTACACCTCGCATTACTTTCTATACGATACGCTGTTGGTGGTGGGTGTGTTGATGATGCAAACAAAGCAGGAGTGACCTGGCATCAACCTTTAGCCCCGAGTTCACAATCTGTAAAATGGACTCAATAACATCTACTTGCAGCACTGTAGATTATAATGAGATAAAAGTAAAAAATCCAGCATACGACCCAAGTGACCAATAAATGTGTTAAAACCCTAAGAAGTCAAAACACGGACCTGTCTGGGGTTCTTTAGTTAATACAGAGAGCCTTCCTTGTGAACGTCAGTGGGTGTCCCGGCCAAGCAGGGTAATTCATCTTTAAACTTCATGATCGGGGCGCCTGGGTGGCTCAGTCGGTTGAGTGTCCGACTTCGGCTCAGGTCACGATCTCGTGGTCTGTGAGTTCGAGCCCCGCGTCGGGCTCTGGGCTGATGGCTCAGAGCCTGGAGGCTGCTTCCGATTCTGTGTCTCCCTCTCTGCCCCTCCCCCGTTCATGCTCTGTCTCTGTCTCAAAAATAAATAAAAAACATTAAAAAAAAATTTTTAAACTTCATGATCAAGAAAAGGTACATCATGTTTGGCATTGTCTGCTTAAGATAGAAAGTACGCAAGTGACAGTGAAATTTTATTTTACAAAATTTATAAAAATGGACTTTTGGATAAAAATGACAAGAACGGATATGCATTCGTTTGTACACTCTGTGCCCCAGGCTGCAAAAGCCACGCAGTAGGGCTCTTTTTCTATTCTCCTGTCACAAGTACCAGACCCAGAGCTTGCCACACTCTCCGTCCTGCTGTAGATCAAGGACCACTCTGTGAAACTAACTCAAAGCTGCTCATTTCATCTCGTTGTGTCAAAGAACAACACGGGATCATACTTTCTGGAGTGCTGCACTTTAACTTTTATTAAAAAACAAGCAAAGGTTTTCCACGTATCAGTGCTTTAATTCACATTTCTCAGTAGGCATCGACCACAACACGGAGCAAACCCAACAAAAGCAATTCAGTAACACAGGGTGCTTAAGTGGTGTTCGTGGTGTGTGGCCTGGTGGGGGATGGGGGTGGGAGGGAGAAGTGCGAGGCCAGCTGGCTGAGGAGGCGGAGCCACCCCAAGTGTCCACACCGTGGGCCAGGGAGCCAGTTCAGTCAGCTCACCTGCGAGCAGTCAGGGCGAGGATCCAGGCTGCTTGAAACTTGTATAGAATAGAATTACAAATCAGAGCGCCCATTCATCCGTCAGGCTCCTTCAAGCAGCTCAAATTCGAGAGGAAAACTACCAGCAGGGCCCAGAACGAGACTGGAGAGTGAGGGCAGCACACGCTCCGATGAGCCACCGTCCTCCGACTATACCCCGCCTGCCCTTCCTGCAGGTATGTTCTCACACACGGCGAGGTCCGCACATAGGACGGATGCCCTGTAGCCTGATTAGTGTGAGGGGAACAAGGATAGCAACCTAACTTCCCAGCTCTCCTTTTCAACCTTCCACATCAGTCACCAGAAAGCACCACAAGGTGGAAATTTCGTATGGTTTATCTTGCTCAGTGCGTTCTGCTTGGACACTTTCCTTTACTGGAGGGAGTCCAAGCCCCGGCAGACACCGAGGAAATACACCTGCATTTACAGCTTCTAGGTCTCTTTCTTCAGACCTCTCTGCAGATGGCTAAGTGCAATCATTTATGTTTTGTGAGCTTCTGTTTGAGAGGGGGACATTTTTGGATTCTTTCTCCAGATCCTTGGAACGCACCTCCTTCATTCCTGCAAGCCTCAGGCACAGACTACAGTCGGGGCCGTGGGGGGGAAATGTGTATGTGTATTTACTAACTAAAATGAACTAAATACTCAGACCATTTCTATACTAACATCAGAAATGTGAGGAACAGAGGTTAAGCCAGTGCTTTACTATTCAAAAAAAAAAAAAAAAAAAGAAAGAAAATGCCTTTAAAACTTGTGAAATAGCCAGATGGTCATATTCCAAGCAGCAAGACCTTCAAAATATTTTTTGTCAAAAAACACGAGGTTTCTGAATATGTAAAAATCAGCAGAAAATTAACCAGGTGACAGAGTCATTCACTGAGTAGTGGCTTCCAAACCCTTTTAAAAAGTACGGAATCCTTTTTTTTTTTTCAAAAAGAGGCAGAATTTTATTTACTGAAATCTTACCTTAAGCAGCATCCAGTGGGGGGGCTGCACCGAATGAAGGGAGAAAGCAGGAGCCCCTTGGGGGTCCATCCCACTGGCCCCTGAGCACCACCTGTTCTCTAAGACTCCCTAGATCATAGTTTCAAACCCGTTTCCATGTAAGAATCGGAGGCTACCAATTTTTAGGTAATAGCGTCCAGATAAATATATTAATTTGGATAGGATAGGACATGAACAAATCGTTCACAGCATTCCTTTAGGAGAGAGATTTGTGGGGGAAGAACGCAGTTAGCGGAGTGAAGGAAAAACAATTTTAAGAACATCTGATTCAATTTTCCTGCATGCTATCCATCCAGCAAAAGCCCTGGGTGAACACATGAGGTACAGACCAGTCGCTTTAAAAATGTCAGCGCGCATCAGAAGCACTCGAGGTGCTTGTGAATAAAAGCACCAAGGGTCAGCAGGGAAAAGCCTCATGGGATTACGAAATGTCTACGCCCCATCAGAGACACTGATTCATGACGTCAGGGGCTGGCCTTCGGCATCAGAGCTCCCCAGGTGATTCGGACGGACGCTGCAGACAACTGGTAGATCACACTTTGATAAAGAGGAGAGAGGCCTTACAGGGAAGATGTGGGAAAGCTAGGGCATACTTTAAAAGCAAGCGCAAAACCACTTCTGTCTTGCTGCTGGGAACATGCCTTCATTCGGAGTGGGACAGAGTAACGACACTCTTTTCTTTTTAAGTTCCTAGATATATATTTTTTTATAAATCGACCTACATTCCATTGTCCCAAATTAGGTAGAATTAAAAACAATTCTGAGTATAAAGTGCTGGTTCTTGCTTCAATGTTATCACCTCAAGGAAAAACCACACAAAACTATCACCTATTCTACTGACCTATTTGGCCAAATAAGTACAAATGATGTATTCGGATCCACATGAATCTGTAAATTATCATAACCTTTACAGTTTCCTAGTTAGTGCAAATTTAAAATTCCATAATATACAGTAAATACAATTTTACTTTACATTACAAATGCAAACTATTTTTCTTTTGACATGCTGGTAGTGTTCATTTTTACAACGCAAAAAGGACTTGACAATTTCTGAGCCACAGAATATTTTACAACTCGAAGTAGGCAAACATATTTCAAAAAGCAAATACGACACATTCTGACACACCCTAAAAAAATAAAAATAAATAATTTTGACTATAAAATTTTTATAAACAGTAGCTACATTAGGGGTTCCCAGCTAATTGCTGCAGAAAACCTAAAACCCATTTAAGGTCGTGTAACCTCACTATCAGACAACTTGTGTTTTAAAACACAAGTCAGTTTGATTTCTACGCAACATAAAAAGCACTGAGAAATTATCACCATCTACTTACGGGGTCCATAAGAGCTTCCAGGTGTTCAGTGTTTAAGCCACGAAGTTGAAGGGGTTAGGAATGTAGGAGGACAGTAAAGGGGGAGAGGAATCTGAAAACAGACATGGAGCTAGGCTTCGCTTTATGTATTTCTTCCTGAGAACACAGAATTTGTTTTCGTGTTTAGTCCAGACAATTTAAAATGCAACAGGAAAATATTATGGCAAATGATTTTTTGTAAAGTATAGAATCACTGGTCATGTCAACAACCGCGACTCTTAAATATACTTAGAATATACTTGCAACATGAGTCTTGTAAACTATCCTTTTGAAAACAAGACCCGTGCCTGTACATTTATTTGAAATGCCGGACAAATGTGCCTCAAAAGTAAACGGACTTTGCTAAAATAAGATGTGTGATGACATGGTATTCAAAAATAAGTTTCCTAAATGAATCTGAATGACTGAGACTAAGGTAACGGAAAAGCTTCATGAAGGGTCAGCAGGGAAAAGCCTCATGGGATTATGAAAATTGAAAAAAACAATTTGTTTAAATAAACAAGGGTGTTGTATATAAACCTGTTCTAGATCCGGTGTAACATTATGGTTATTTCTAGCTATTTTGATGATTTGAATTCTGGCATCCCCAACTATTTACTTTGATTCTACAATTAGCACTGTGGAATTATAGTAAGATAAATTGTAGCCTAGATTTACAAAATGGGATACCTGTAACAGTGTCGACCATGAGTTAAGGAATAAAATTCGTTATACTCAAAACATGATCGGTCCATAAAAGAAAACCTACAAAACTTTGCCACCAATAGCGACAGGTTCCCTACCATGAAAGGTGTATGAAAAGGTGAAAACAGATCCGCTCGCAAAATCTGTCAATACTAGAATTTACCATCTCCTGTTGAGATGTGGAAGAGGTTAACTGAAGCAGAATCAGAGTATTTTATATAATGCACTGACTACTGTATCGCTACTAAGTTTTTCCTTTAAAACATGGCTTTGGCCTGAAGGTGAATGAAATTTAAGTTTAATGGCAATTCACGGATGGTAGATTCATAATAGATCCTTATAGGAAGCTAATGGTGTTTTGGGGGATACAGTCTCGTCTTTCAGAGATTAACGGCATGAAAGACCACCAAGCCCGCAAATGGGCCATCTGTTAGGAAAACACCAGGCTGGTGGCCCAACGGTGTGCCTCACTGGCCTGAGGGATCAGGCGGGTTCACACCAGGAGAGTGCCATCTACTGGGGAACCATGAGACCAGCCCTTCAATCAGTTTCTGGCAATTGGGAGTCAAATAAAACAATGAAACAAAACTTTCAGTTACGTAAAGGTAGTTTGCCAGTGCTTTCATTCTCCCTCTTTTTAAAAAATATTGAGTAATGTTTCTGAAGAATGAGAATATCTGGATGATATTCCAGGAAAATTAAGTTATGGGTTTTACTTCTTTAGTCAATAGGCTACATTTCTGATTGTGACTAGCTGAATTTATGTGACGAATGTAACTTATTAAATAAAGCCATATACTGTAAACACTAAACACAAGTATACCACAATGAAGAAAATAAATAAATAAAAAAAATCTCTCTCTCATTTTAAAATAAATACGATATAAACATTTTAGCACAGGATTCTGTCTGTTTCCCCAAGGGGAATTTCTGTACTTTGGGAATAAAAGACTACTGTACTTCAAATACTACAAGACCACTGAACTTTTAGAAGTTACTAATCATTATCAAACTTCTTTTGAGCAACTAATAGGACAAATACATTTTCTGTAGTACTTTTTTTCAATTGTTGATACTGTCTCTTACTCAGGAGAAACTGGTGAACAGTCTAGCTTGGAAACTTTCAATCCGAAGTGCTCTGAATGTTAACTGTTACCCATTCAACTGTGTGGCTGTCTTCTGGCTCCACAGGGTCATAAATGAGATGCTGAATTTCAGCTCAACGTGGTCATTAACAGGGTTAACCAAGCAACATCTGGGGGTCTCAATCTGCTCCTAAAAGTTATATAAAAAATTTAAGTAATGTCTTCCTTTAACACTTCTCCTTTTTAGGTTTCCTGGAAACAGATCCGTATGGATCCACACAGTGCTAGGCTGAGAAGTCTTCGGGGGCCAGCTGCGGCGGAAGGCCCCGCACTAACCCTGGGGGTAGGACACCAGTCATCTCCGTTCAAAAAAGCAAGTTAACTTTTCAAATGTTAGGATGGTGTCACAACATTAAGAATTAAGATGGCAATGATTCTTCCACCTACATCTTGTCCATCAAATGTGTGTTCAAGAATTAAGGAAGGAGACTGTGGACCTCAGAGCGAGTCCTGCTCTCACACATCAAGCCATGACAAACATCTCACCCGCAAGTCATTAGCCCTCTGGGACTTTGTAAAGTTAGTACTATATGACGGGACCATTTTGCTGAAAAAAGAACAGGCATCTGTAAACAACTGGCAATTTGGCTGTTTTTGGAATGCTATTTACACAGATGTATACCCATTCTACTACTGGTGAAATTAAGACCAAACAGCTGATAGAGAATTTTACTCCTGGACAAATACATATCTGCTTGTTTGGGAGAATTCTAAACTTTCATTCCTCATCCATCTACTCGGTTTCCTTTATGTCCTCTTGATCTGAAGTACTGGAGATATCATCGTCCGTCTGTTCTCCAGAGAAATACAACATCAGTGCGTGTGTCTTGTGAGTTATGGTGACAGTGCAGGGGCCCTGGGCCCACGGCTCCCCATCTACCTGCATTGGCATCATCGAGCACTTCAAAATCAACTGGTATTAGGGAACAGATAATTAGAAACAAGTAAGTCCCCAGAAGCTCAGAAAGGTCTTCCTTAGTAATATCATCCACAGTCCCTTAACTTTTCTAGGGACAATTATGAGCATTTCCTTCTTAGAAAATTAATCTGAATATATCTTTATCATCAGTCGTTTAAGGGATTCTTTTCCACTGAACACTTTGTTTCTTCCCCATCATATCGAAGCCTTTGGTGGAGGCTGAGTGACAGTGTGGGTGTAAGCCACTGTTTATTTACTTACTTTTTAGAAAAAAAATCTTAAGTTAATTTATTTATTTAGAGAGAGATAGAGTGCATAGTGCACAAGCAGGGAAGGAAGAGAGAGAGAGAGAGAGAGACAGAGAGAGAGAGAGAGAGAGAATGAATCTGAAGCAGGCTCCCTGCATTGCCAGTGCAGAGCTTGAGGTGGGGCTCAATCCCATGAACCCTGAGCTCATGGCCTGAGCCAAAATCAAGAGTCGGATGCTTAACTGACTGAGCCCCCCGGGTGCCCCTGTGCACCACTGTTTCTGGAGAGCTATAGTGTGTATGTCTTTTGCTATGGATCAGTGGCTTAGAAATGGGACTCAATGAAATACAGAGCAATATATCACTTACCCGCACCGTATGTGCTTGTCCTATTCGAAAAGGGTTTGCCAGTTTCACCTGAATCTGAGCACAGTGGAAAGACCCATACACTCCAACGACCTCTAGCAAACCGTCATCATGCCTACAGTTGGAAAAAGGACACATAGATTGTGTGATGCAATGATGTAAGATCAGTCACGTTAAGACAAATACTTTTTCACAGCGGTGGACAATCAACTTATTATTTAATAAGGTATTCATTGGGGCGCCTGGGTGGCGCAGTCGGTTAAGCGTCCGACTTCAGCCAGGTCACGATCTCGCGGTCCGGGAGTTCGAGCCCCGCGTCGGGCTCTGGGCTGATGGCTCAGAGCCTGGAGCCTGTTTCCGATTCTGTGTCTCCCTCTCTCTCTGCCCCTCCCCCGTTCATGCTCTGTCTCTCTCTGTCCCAAAAATAAATAAACGTTGAACAAAAAAAAAAAAAAAAAAAAAAAAATAAGGTATTCATATTAATGACATATACAAAAATAGAAATTTGAAAAAATATTAGTCTATAAACAACAGAGTGCCTAAAAAAAATTTTTTTTTAAGTATATTTCAAGAGAGAGAGAAAGCACAAGTCAGGGAGGGGCAGAGAGAGAGAGAGGGAGAGAGAAAGAACCCCAAGCAGGCTCTGCACTGTCAGTGCGGGGCGCAATGCAGGTCTTGAACCCACGAACCACAAGATCATGACCTGAGCTGAAGTCGGACGCTTAATCAACTGAGCCACTCAGGCACCCCAGATTGCTTTTTTTTTTTTAATGTTTATTTTGAGAGAGAGAGAGAGAGAGAGAGAGCGAGCACGCGTGTGCATGTGAGCAGGGGAGGGGCAGAGAGCAAGTGAGAAAGAATCCCAAGCTGACAGTGCAGAGCTGGGTGTGGGGCTCGATCTCATGAACCATGACACCATAACCTGAGTTGAGATCAAGAGCTGGACGCCTAAGTGACTGAGCCACCCAGGCGCCCCAAAAACAGACTGCTTTAAAGAAAACAGTGTCATAAAAAACCCAATCATAAATGTACATACCTGGCTAGAGGGTAAGTCTCATCTCCCATCCCTTCCCACAGTCTGCAGCCACCGCCCCAGTAGCCGATGTTCAGAACTATAATACCTTCCAAATTGGGCAGTTCTACTCGCTCACCATCCAGTTCTAGCTTTAAAGAAACACAAGTAGTGAATTACTACAGGGCATACTATTTCTGCACACTTCCACCAAGGGTTCACCTCCATCCGCATACACACAGGATGTGACAGACACACGTGTAGAGAAGACTATTTCCTACCCCCCCCCCCCCGCCCCAGGAATCAGCCTTTCCCATCTGTTCAGCGGTTATTACATTAATTATAACAACTTCATTTTTTTAAACTAAGGTAAAATGACACAGTTTTTGTTAATCTCATCTTTTTCAGGCCTTACCCAATTTGCTGTTTCAGTGGCACCCGACACCTTTTCCTGAACTACTCCCTCCCTTCACTTCTGGGAGTCAGACCCTCCTCCTCTGGGTGTTCCTCCTCGGTCACTGCTGAGTTCCACCTCCCGCCTCTAGCTATGTTCTAGGCTCCTCTCTCTTCTTGGGCCGCAGACTCCGGAGGAAAAAGC
This sequence comes from Prionailurus viverrinus, assembly GCF_022837055.1. Classification (NCBI taxonomy): domain Eukaryota; kingdom Metazoa; phylum Chordata; class Mammalia; order Carnivora; family Felidae; genus Prionailurus; species Prionailurus viverrinus. The sequence continues at coordinate 29,522,784 of NC_062574.1, forward strand.
CAGTGTGATGTCGTTAACTGCCATCTCAGCGCTGACAGCTCTATCTTGCTGGTCCAGGACAGCGAACCGGGCCAGATCTGTGGATCCTACTGCCCATAAAACGGTTCCAACCAGTGGTGGCACCTGCAACTGCTGGGTGCAAGACTGGGTTAACGCAAAGCATCTTCCCTGCGGCCCCTACTGTCTACCTCCCAGGAAAGAGCACCCCCGTGGGCCTCAGGTGCCTGGGCCGGAAACCTGGGGTCATCTTTGATTTCCTCGCCTTTACCCTCTACTTCCAAGCACCTCCCCTCTCCGTCACTCCGGACAGTCCCAAGTCCAGCACACCCTCACCTCTGCCCTGCGGGTGCCTACCTGGCCCGTCTCCCCTCATCTTCATTGCTCTCAGAGCAGGAAATTGAGCACTTAGGGAATGCAAATGTGTCATCCTGATTGCAGCCCTTCTGCACTTGACTGGAGCTCAGGATGAAATCCAAGTTCTTTCACGGGCCAGTACGGCCCCTCTGAGATTTGGCCTCTGCTCCTGCTCTGTCCCTCCTGTGAGCTATCCTCCAGCTGGAGCTCCCTCGAATACACCATGTTCTCTCTCACCTCTGGGCCTCTGCACATATGCTTCTTAGTGGAGAACAATTTCCACCTCCTTTTTCACTCAGCTATCTCTTATTTAATGTTCAGATTCCAGCTCATCACTTCTTTCAGAAAGACATGTTACAGTCACTTTCCCTAGACAGTCTCTCCAGCCCCTGGGTTATGTACTACCCTTATTTATTCTTGTAAGATTTCCTGATCATGTCACCTGTCACACTATCCTGCAGTGTGCTTTAAATGTTTTCTTTCCCTCTACACTGTAAACTCAGTGAGAGCAAGGGATTTATCACTGGATCCCCAGTACCTAGGACAGTGCCTGGCATCCTGTAGGTGGCTTCACAAATAACTTTTGTATAAATAAAGTATCACACAAAACAATAAAGCGTTAGCATGTTTGCCCATTCCGCCAAGGTTATCAAAGCCCAGGATGAAGCAAATGTAATAAAGGGCAAGGAACTTTTTTTATGGCAAATCTTGCCATTCCTCCTGTGCTGTGGCCGCAAAGCGTGTGAGCTCAGCATTAGCCTAATTGCCTGGCATACGTATCATCAGGCCCCTCACGCTCCCTGCTCACTTTTCTCTCTTCCTAAGCTCTTGCCCTTTTATTCTTTTTACTAGTTTTTACGTTTCTCTGTATTAATGTGTTTGTTGGTGCTGTTAACCATTACAGATTCTTTCTGGAAGCAAGCAAGGAATATACACAAGATTTTGCCGTATCATGACATCAGGGATACTGTAGCGACAAGCACTCATTAATATTCTGTTTTTCCTGCTCCTACATCTCGACTTTGCTTTGTATAGAAGAGAGACACATCACAATTGTCATATAAACTTTGCATTTAAACTTCCTCTGAGAGTCCATGATGAGTCGGGTACTACGTGAAGATTGCTTCACATTTGTCATCAAGTGTGAATGGAAAGCTGCTCAGTATCAGTTCAACAGACCGGAGGGAGATAAACCTGGGTTCAAATCCTGGTTATGTGTGCCTTTGGGCAAATTACTTAATTTCAAACAGTTTTCTCTTCTGCATAATGGCAACAGAGTAGTGCCTGACTTGTAGGATTGTGGTGACAACGCAGTGGGATAATGTGTATGAAGCACTTAGTAAAGCGCCTGGCCCACAATAAATATTCCATGTATGTTAGCAAAATATGTTAACAGAAAATTCAGCATTTTTCTTAAAAAAAGGTTATAATCCAGAGACCACCTAAAACTTTAAAAGCTTACCTCAACTTTTTTATTCAAATCTTTACATTCTTGTACCAAACAGTCTTTGGTTCCATAGAACAAGTAAACAGCCTAGGAGAAATGGACAGAAAATGGGATATTAAAGCAACCTAACAAGCTCGTAAGCAAGATAAGACACTGAACCAACGATCCCTGACGTGATCATCGAGCCTTGCTTGCTTACAGTGGACTAGGTTCTCCTGGGGAAAAAGGACATGTTACTTCTGAGCTGAAGTAGCCCATTTTTCAGTAGCATGTGCCTAAATGGTGCTTTCTCCCAGTTTATCCAAAAAGCTACATTTTATAAAGAAATACTGTATCAAAATTAGAAAACTCCACCTTTTCCTAGTACTTGAGATCACTTAATGAAAGGAATAGAGACACATCTAAAGGACACTTATAATCACTTCCGAAAATAGAAAGGTTGATGGAAGCTCTGACATGTTAATTACTAATCGTGCAAACAGCAACCCTTGCGGCCTTAGTAATTATATTAGTAAGAGGTAACTATTTGTAAATGTGAACTACTTGTAAAACTGAAACCAGGAGCAAAACCGCTTCGCGTTAAATTCTTACATCCTGTTGCTCAATCACCAAAAGCCATTAAAAAAAAAACAATTCCAAAGTGAAACTTGCACCAAAGGAATCACTTGTACTAGGAGTCAGAGTGGTGAGCGTAGGTAAAAGCCGTGGCAAATGAACTGCTCCCTTTCTCCCTTCATCTGCATTTTGGAGCTTTCTGAAGCCAAAGGAATCTATGTTTTTCCCGTTCATGACTTCACCAAAAGTTTATCCTGCCTGCCTAAAATTCTTTCCAATGTTTGTTGCCATTTAAGTAAGATAGGCTATGGTGAATTTCACTTAGCTGCTGCTGGAGCAGAATGTGCTGTGGAACATTCTCCAAATTGTAAGAAGTTTGTCACAGCCACAAAATACTTCAATAACAAAACAGAGCAGGTGAACATTTCCGTAAGTAAGTTCTATCTGAATCTACTTGGAAGAGGGCTAGATATAATTGAACTATTTTTACTGTACCTTCAGTGATAAGCAGGAAATGTTATTTTATCCAACACACCTTATTAAGAATTCTGCTAGAAAACAGAGATGGTGCCTTCTCGCGATGAGCATGAAAATTGAGAGCCATGAGAGCATCAGGTCCAACAGAAAAATAGTTGTTCATTGTGAATTCCTGTGAAAAGGGGGAAGAATGAACAACTGCAATATGCTTCAATCTAAGCCTGTTACATATGTGTAATCTGTTAAATCTCAGTCTTTATGTTCTTTATCAAAATTTAATGCTTTCTGCATTTACATTTCACTTAGAGCTGATGCTACCTATCCAGTGAAGTTTCCATAAATAAAGCTTCGGTTCAAAGGCCAATGACAATCCACATAAATTTCACTTTGCTTTTCTGAGTAATGTGCTGCACCTCAGACCTTATCATCTAGAATGGCTCTACTTTGCACCCAGGTTTCTCCTGTATGCCCATTACACCTGCTTTTCACTTTCACTCCAATCCCCAGGGTCTCAGTTTCTATCCGTGTCAAGCCAGGATGTTGGTCCTTGCTTAATTTATTTCCCAGCCCAGCATGAGTGCCTCAGTCTCCATCCCCAGCTCTGTCTTGTTCCTGAGCACTAACTAAGCCTGCATTTCCAACCCCCTTCCAATGTGCCACAGCCTCAAGGCTGGTATGCCCCCAATCTAACTCCTTTTCCTCTTACTCAAACCTGAAACTCTTTCTCTTTGTATCCTGGTTACGGTCATTCCCACACATCCAGCTGCAACAACTAGAAATCTGGCATAACGTGTATTTTCTCTCTTGCTCTACTACCGAGCTGCCAAGGGTCGATCACTTCCACCTTTACAATGTCTTTTGCTGTCTTCCTGCTAAAAGTCCCCGTATTTTGCCCTCGTGCAACTTTCAAGGCTATTTTCACTCCACCCCCAGAGTATCTTTTAGAAAACACAGAGCTGATCTCTGCAGTATTTGCTAACCATGATTTGCGTCCCCAGGATCGATTTCATCTGCCTGGAAAGTCTTTTGTTCCTTTCTCTGTCCATCTAAATTGCGTTTACCTTTTAAGGGCCACCTCACCCATCTCTTCCCCTGAAACCTCTCCAGCCCAATCTGCCAGGGAGGCGCTACCCGCACTCACAACGTGTTTTCCCCCACAGCCCTCTTTACAGGCCAACTGGGGGCTGAGCACGTGGGTTTCTCTTCTGCTCCATAACCGGCCCCCAGAGGGAATAAGCACCGCGTCTCTGTATCCCACCGCTGCACCACACGTGTCCAAAGCAAAACTGCTTTCCAGAAATGGGCACTAACTTGCACTCGTGATGAATTTGAAAAATCCACTATAAAATGACGGACTAGTTAAGAGTGCTGAAATCATGTGCAACCGAGGCCCAGAAAACATACCTTGGGTTTTCTTAAGTTGTAGTATCCTTTATTTGTTACTTGAACTTTCCATCTAAAATACAGAAGTTAAAAAAAAAAAAGGCAATTATTATCAAATTAACTGCCACTTAACCTTGCAGTACTGTAGATGAAGTACTTTTATTAAAATAGCATTTGAAAAAATAAGCACACCTAAGTGACTACACAAATTTTGAGATGAGTGCTCTACCTAATGTGACTTCAGTCCTCAAATATAACAAATAAAACCCCAGCATAGTGGATGAGTACAATTAACACAGTCTTTTACATTTAAGTTACATTTTGTAACTACTTCAAGTCTTCATTTTTAGACCAACAATATTACCGAAGCTCCAGAAATCTACCTTTTGGAGGAAGTAAAACTCACCTATCTAGTTTAATTCCATCTGCTTCCATCACATTTCTTAAGACCTGAGCGACGGGGATCTCTCCCGCGTACCCTGTGCCCCAGCCCAAGGTATTGGACAGATCGTTGCCTGTTCCCAGAGGCAGGACTGCGACTTGCGGAATGTACTTTTCTTGTCCCTAGAAAACGGAAGACGTGTGTTGGGAGTTTTCTCTTCAGATGATATGTGGGATAATGTTACTTGGTAAAACTTATAGACCAAAGCAAGAGAGACACAAATATAACAGCTGTATGTTGTTTTGCTGAAGGTTATAGGAACTGCTTAATCATAACGTTCAAAATTGGCAATGTCTTCTAATATTTATCTGCGTAATAAAAAATGTAACCGTAATACTGTATCCGTTATCTCGGAACTGCTTCTGCGAAGGGCACGCAGGTCTTAAAGGTTGATACCTTAATCTTCATTTCGTCGACTGCGTCCAGGACCCAGCCCACCGTGCCGTCCCCTCCACAAACAAGCACGCGGGCCGAGTGACAGGGAAGGAGAGTGCAAAGCTGCAGGGCTTTCACAGGGGGGGTTTTAGTTACATCAAAAACCTAGAAGTGAAAGAAAAAGAAAACTTATTTGTATCCAACACTATCCTCCATCTGCGAGGATGACGTCCCCCCAGATAAGTATGGATGCGGTTAGAGAACAACGCGGGCTACGAAGTGCCTAGCGATGCGCCAGACTGCTGATACTGTGGCTCGTCCGGACGCTGGCCCTACTCACAAGTAAGCCTCGTTCTACTGACCAGGAAGTTGAGGCGCAGGGAGGTTAAATAACTTGCCTGTGAGTCCCCCAATACTTAAGTGTTGACATACACCTTCAGTCCTATAGTCTATCCATTACACGACACTGCCTCCTTCCTGTTCACGTGAAACCAGAATGTGCTAAGTTCACCCTTAGCACATTACTTCATATTTTATAGTGGATTTTTCAAATCCATCACTAGTGCAAGTTAGTGCACACTTCTGGAAAGTAATTTTGCAACATACATACAATGATGTAAAGATGCAAGGACCCTTGATACCTCTAATTCTGTAAATGATCTAGGAAAACATTTCAAAAAATGAAAACGCCTGTTTATAAAGGTATTCAGTGTGGCATTATTTATGGTTGTATAATTATGAGACAAACTCAATCTCCAACAGCAGGAGCCTGGATAAACAGGATATACCCATTCAATTAGTTATCTTCATCATTTCAGGTGTAATTATGAAGACTACATCACACCAGGGACAAATACTCTTTAAGTACTGAAAACAACACAAATTTTAAATCTAGAGTATTGTTACTGTGATGTTAATATGCAGACGCACAGACAATTCATGCAAAGAACACGGACAAATGAAAACAACCGATGTATTCGTGTGGGGAAACTGCAGGTGATTTTCTTTCCTCTTTTATTACTTTTATAATTTCCTTAAGTATCTATTGTTGAAAGGGAAAAATACAAACGGGAAGGAAAAAAATTATTGCATTTCTGATTGTCGCAGGAGTTGTTTATAAATGTTTTTCAAAGTAGAAGCAGCCAGCACGTAAACTCAATGCTGCCATCCTTTTATTCTTCTTGTTTAAACTGAGGCACAATTTATATATATGGAAATGTGCTTTTAAAGTGCACAATTAAATGGCTTTTAGTCAGTTTACGGAGCTGTGCAACCACCACAATCCAGTCTAGAGCGTTTTCACTGCTCCAAGAGGGTCCCTCAGTGTCTGGGTGCACTCACTCCCATTCTGCAGCCCTGGCCTCACTCCTCTGTTTCTGTACATCTGCCTGTTGTGGACAGGTCACATAAAAGGGACATACCCCGAGGTCCTTGCACCTGGCTTCTTTTACTTAGCATGGTTCTGAGGTTCGTTCATGGTTGCACGTATGCGTCGTACCTCGTCCCTTCCTATCACTGCGTGATACTCCCTTGTGTGGGTACACATTTGGTTCTATCAACTTACTGGCGAATGGACAGTTAGGTTGTTTCCACCTTTTGGCTATTATGAATATCGCTGCTATGAACATTTGCATAAAAGTCTCTGCGGGACATATGCTTTCACTTCCCTTGGGCAGACTGCTAGAAATGGGATTGGTAGGTGGTAGGGTAAATTTATATTTAACTTTTTAAGAAATTGTTTCACTTTTCTAAAGTGGCTGCACCATTTTATGTCCCCACCATGAGAGTACCTCTTTCTCTATATATTTGGATGGCTTGATACTTTTATAATTCTTTCCTAAAATCAAGTGATGACTGGTTTGAAGCATTAACCATTACAACTTAGGGAAAATGAAAAGCTAAGCATGAGAAGATTAATACAGAAGGAAAGTTTTCTCTTTAGTTACCTGGACTGGGTTTAGGAGGATCCTAAATTCTCCCAGCAGCCCTTCTCCCATGTTAGTTCCACTACGAGAGTTGGCCAGGATTATTAATGGGGTCCACTGCTTTCCAAGCTTAGAGGCTAGCTAAAAAAATTAATGCGAGTGAAAAGGGTTTAATATCTCAAAGATGGTGAGCAATAAATTTTTCTTTTTTAAAAAAATGTTTACTATTGTCGAGAGAGAGAGACGAGCGCGAGCAGGGAAGGGGCAGAGAGAGAAGGAGACACAGAATCTGAAGCTGACACAGCACAGAGCCGGACGCAAGGCCCAAACTCAGGAACTGTGTGTGAGATCATGACCTGAGCTGAAGTCAGATGCTCAACCAACTGAGCCACCCAGGCGCTCCAGCAATAAATTTTTCATTTCTTGGTAGCAATAGTGCTGTAAATACGCTGGGAAAAAACCAACTATCACACTACAATCAATACATAAATCAAAGAATTCTAAGAATGGAAAGGGAACTTATAGATGAATAATTTAACTCGCGCTTCATGTATTGTTAGAAAGTTTTGACTTAAATTGAGTTAAAAATCTGTGTTTCAATAACTTTCATTCATCATTCTAATTTTGCTTCCTAAGGCAACCAGAAATAATGTTATTTGTTCTTCCATATAACTGTTGTGCTCAAACACCTGAAGCATTGTATCCTTCTTCAGTTTCGTCTCCTGGGCAATCCATTTTACATCCTTTCAACTGTTCACAGCATGGACACAGGTTTTCTCTGCTCTCTTACCTTGACTGTCCTTCTCTGGATATATTCTAATGTATTTTAGTTTGTAAGGCTTTTTTTTTTTTTTTAATTTAAAAAACATTTTAAATGGTATACTCAATTAGATTCAAGAATCCAGATTTATAGAAAGCCCAAAGTCAAATGAAATTCGTATTTCTCTAACCTAACCCTTTCTCTCCTCTCCCTTCTCCTTGTGGATGTGAACAACGGTGATGTTCTACAGTTTTACTTAGTGATTCTCACCCCTTATGATCTTAGATTGAAATCAGACACATTAAGGCACTGTATGTACGTTTAAAAAATATGTACCATAACATTAGACATAATATTTAAAAATTTTTAAATGCCTTTTTCTTTGGCAGGACTACTGTCAAAGATGACATTTAAGATGTAAAACCCTAAAATAAAATAAAATAAAATCCTAACTTGGAAAAGACACAAAACTGAATTTCGAGATAAAATAGTTCAACTATTTTGGCATATTCAAGTAGGAAATAAATGCAAATTTTTACAGTTATCCCTTAAGAACCACATAAAGACTGAAAGATACATTTAGATCAGTTTCTACACACATACATGCTGCGAAGTGTTGACAGCTTTAAAGTTCAAATTATTTGTTGGAGCATCTAATGCTCCAAATAACATAAAGTTCCAAACAGAAAAATTCTGTTAGAACAATGTGTTAGCAAAATCCCTGTTTTCTTTTCACTGATAATGATAAAGAATTTCCAATCTGGCTGTTTATCAGAATTGTCTGAGGACCTTAAAGAAAAATACAGATTCCTGGGACCTACCCTCGGCCTCCTAATCAAACCTGGTGATGGAGGTGGAGTCAGGAATCTGCATTTTTAAAAAGCTCCCCAAGTGATGCAGGTGCAGGCAGGGATTTAGAAACCAGTAATATAACATTTCCAATTTCCCTTTAGATGTGAAAGGACTCAAGGGCCGAACTTGGTGGCACAGCTCTAAACACTGGGCAGGGCTCTGCAGCCCACTGTAACGATTCTTCCCTCAAGGCCACCATTAAGTGTCACACAGGGACTCGGGCAGCTTTGTGAAAATCAATTACATGAGGAAAAATGAACTCGGCTTACCACTGCATAATCTGTTTTTTTGTCTTTACGCATCTGATTAATAGAGGTCAAGTAACTTGGCGGAATGATGAGATTTTTGAATTCTCCAAAATCACACTTTTCGTTCTTTAAACTATTTTTCATGCACTCATCATGTACCGTTTTCTGACACCAAATGCACCTGAGGGAAGGAAGAAACAAAGACAATAATTAATCTTAAACCATAATTTCACTGATGTGCAAACTGATCCTTTAGTAATCTCACCACTATTGGGCATAAAATCTAGCAAAGAAAAGATTTATAACTATCTGCACAGTGAAAATGAGCAATAAAGTTTGAAAATACTTGGCAGTTTAATAGCGTTTTTTAGAACTTAAAAAAAAAATGTTACTTTGAAAGAGAGCTCACTTGCACACATGGGAGCAGGGGAGGGGCAGAGAAACAGGGAAGGAGAGAATCCCAAGCAGGCTCCATGCTCAGCGCAGGGCTGGACGCGGGGTTCGATCTCCTGACCCTGGGATCATGACCTGAGTTGCAATCAAGAGTTGGATACTCAACTGACTCAGCCACTCAGGAGCCTCTATAACTTTACTTTTATTTTTTAGAAAGTGAGAGAGAGTGGGGATGGGGAGAGGGAGGGAGAGAGAGAGAGAACGAGCAGGGGAGGGGTGAGGAAGAGGGAGAGAGAGAATCTTAAGCAGGCTCCATGCTCAGTGAAGCACCTGATGCAGAGCTCGATCTCATGACCCCGGGATTTCAACCTTGAGCTGAAATCAAGGGTCAGACACTCAGGTGCCCCTAACTGTGATTTTTAAAGTGTGGTCTAGGGACACCCGGGTGGCTCAGTCAGCTGAGCATCCGACTTCGGCTCAGGTCACGATCTCGCCGTTTGTGAGTTCCAGCCCCACATGGGGCTCTCTGCTACGAGTGTAGAGCCAGCTTCAGATCCTCTGTCCCTCTCTCTCTGTGATCGCGCTTTCAAAAATAAATAAAAAACGTTAAAAGAAAAATAAAGTGGTCTGGAGCCCCTCAAGATCCTTACAGGGCGACTCTGAGATTAAAATCATTTTAATATTAATACCAAGATGTTATTTCATCTTCCTTCTCTCAAGTGTGTACAGACCCAGTGCAGCAGCCGACAGGAGGATCTAGGTGGCCTCTAAACCAAAGAAATGTACCAAAAAGGTAGAATAATGTCACTCTTCTCACTAAATTTTCATAAAAACATTTTGTCACTTTAAAAATGAGTATTTAAGCAATTTCCCAGTTTTAATTTATAACATGGTAAATGCCAGTAGACATATCCACATAAACAAGAGTGGGTCTAGAACAATGGTTCTGTATCTTAATTATTTGTGCTTTGGTTGAAATAACGTTTGTCAGGCCTAAAGTCCTTGCTGCTTAATTAAATGCCCCACTGGCCTGGGTCTTTGTGTTCCTCGGGGTCCAGTCTGTCCAGTTTGAAAACCTCGTAATTTATGACCATCTGAAAATATTTCAGTAGATATAGTCAAACAGTGCATTTCTTGTTGGCAGTTAATACAAAACCAATCTCTATGTTTGTACTTGAAATATAGACAGAAGACATGTGCATTCAGATTTGCCTCTCTGGATATGAGCGTGAAACAAGCAGAGAATAGTGCTGGTGAAGGTCCCAGGTTTCTATTATTAATCTGCTAAGACTTTAATCCAGTCACAGATAAGGCAGGCAGAGTTGAGTGTACAGACAAAAGCAGGCCGGCAGAAAATAAATGAATTAAAAAAAAGAGACAGAATAAAAGTCTTTTGCCCAAGGTCAACCCTTTTGGATTTCTATTTTAAGGTTGTTTTTTCCAGTGGATGTTCAGATTTCTCAACTGATTACTGCTATTTACTCAGGAGTCTTATTTACCCCTGAAAGAAGTGTTACCTGCATGATCCGTTAGACAGAAAACTGTAAAGTAACTTGCATATGTTTAGTGAATAGTTCCTTTCAGACTAAGCTTGAGACCACACCATTAACTTTACAACAAGGGACTGTAATTGATAATAATCTGAAAGGGTGCCCCTGAATTATTTCACACTGGTTTCCTCTGGAAGAAAAGTAGGATGAGAGGGCTGAGAAGAATATCTGCTTTTTATCCCATGTCCTTCTGTATTGCTGTACTGCTTGAGTCTCTAAAAACCAGAATACATTCGTCAACTACCTATATACATTTTTAAAAATACATTTTCAATAAGATAATATCAGCATATGCTTGAGAATTTAGAAAATACAAAGAGACATTAAATAAAAATCATCCAAAGACAATAAATCTTAACTTTTTGCTGCACTATTCAGGGTTGTTTTTTTTTTTTAACATTTATTTACTTTTGAGAGACAGAGAGAGATAGAGCATAAGCAGGGGAGGATCAGAGAGAGAGGGAGACAGAGAATCGGAAACAGGCTCCAGGCTCCGAGCTGTTGGCACAGAGCCCGACGCAGGGCTCGAACTCACGGACCATGAGATCATGATCTGAGCCGAAGTCGGATGCTCAACCAACTGAGCAACCCGGGCACCCCTGTATTTCTCAGTTTTACTGTGCATAGATGTGTTTCTCGTTATGATATATGTACATCTGGACAGTACTTTTCTTTCCATGTTATCATGAACGTTGTCCTATGCCATTAAACATTTAAAAAAATATAGTTTGTAAAGAATATATAGTACCATACCATATGGATATATAATTTAACATTAAAAAAATAAGACATTTATTATTTTTTAATTTTTAAAGTTTTACTTTTTTATTTTGAGAGAGAGAGACAGGGAGAGAGAGAGGAAGAGTGGGAGCAGGGGAGGGGCAGAGAGACAGGGGGAGAGAGAGAGAATTCCAAGCAGGCTCCGCACTGTCAGTGTGGAGCCCAATGGGGCTCGATCCCATGAACTGGGAGATCATGACCTGAGATGAAATCAAGAGTCAGACGCTTAACTGACTGAGCCAGCCAAGTGCCCCTAAAAATAAGACATTTAGATAGCTTATTTTTCTAAGTATAAACAACATGAAGAACAACCATAAACATAAATGAGATTATTTCCCTTGAATTCTAAAAGCCAAGTTACTGACTCAAAGGGCATGCATTTTCCTAAGACTGTTTTCTTTTTAATATTTTTTTTGAGTACAGTTGACACATAACACAGACATTAGTTTCACAGTAACCAGTATGTGGTCCATCTGTCCAGTGTGCTTGTTACCAGTTCATCGAGACGTCTATCATATCTAACACTTGCTAATCCTGCACGTTAGCATTTTAAATTTTTTCCTTGATAGAAAACACATTTTTTTGTTGTTTTAATTTGAAGGCTTTTGATCACTAGGTGACGCTGAATATTTTTTGTCTTCTTCTGTGAATGGATTCATGTCCTATAGTCGCCTTTTACTAGGTTTTAATAATCGCATGCACTTTTGATTTATGTAGGGTATTAACCTCTTTCCTGTCATATTTATTGCAAACTTCTTTCGGTTTCTTTTAAATTTACTTTTTAATGTACTTAAGTTTATTTTTTGATAGCTCCCTATTTCCCTTTGGGGTTTACTTAAATGCTTTTAAGCTCTGAAGTCCTTCACTATTTGCAAATTCCCACCCATTCAGTTTTCACACCCTTTAATTTAGTGCTCCTTTAATTTAGTGCTCCTTCCGGGGCTACAGGCTCCACTGAAAATCTCCTGAAAGGGTCAGGGTTTCTTGGAATCTTATCCATCTGTGAACTAAGAGCCCTTGCTTTAACCCATTTGGAGTTTATTGTGGCAGATAGTGTGGTTTGAAGACCTCACTCCCCCCCCCCCCCCAAGAGAATACCTGTCCTAGCACCATTCGTAAAACAATCTTTTCTATCCCCACTGACTTGGGACACCTTTATCATTTACTGCATTCTCATACATTTCAGAAAAGATTCTTTTAGCTAAAATGATGGCTATTATCAGCCTTTGTTCTTTAAAGGTAGAGCCAAAATGCTTACTAGTTATTCAACATTATACTTGTCCTTACAAATACTATATTCAAAATTGAGAATTGTCTCTATGTGTTTTGTAATTAGTGTTTAACCTGATCTAGATTTCAAACCTGATGGGAAAACAAGACATTACTAATATAATGTCTTGATATTTTAGTTCCAGCGATCATGTCACTGACTCATTGCTTATGTTTTTGACATTTTAGACCTACACAGAAGTCAAAAGAATAGCAAAGTGAATACCCTTAAATCAACCCTTCACTCTGATTCTTAATATTTTTTCCCACATTTGCTTTATCTCTTTGTGTAAACTCACATATAGCTAAATCGTTTGAAAGTATTACAGACATTATGAGATTTTATCTTTCAATATTTCAACAAGGATTTCCAAAAAACAAGGATAGTCTCCTTGCTTTTTAAAATGTTTTGTGTTAGAATTTTTTTTTTGACAGTAAACAGATAAACGGTAAACCACCTACATTCCAGCATTAATATCTTCCTATAGTTGCTTTGTTACATTTCTATCCATCCATCAATCCACCTAATTTTTGGTGTATTTCAAGTAGAATGCAGATATCAGGATACTTCCTAAATAGTTCAGCAAGCAAGCCTATCTTTATCTAGAGTTCATCATTTATTTATGGGATTTTTCTTTTGATGTAAAATTTACAATTAAATATACAAATCTGTACATTTGCTGAATTTTGACAAATGAACATTTTCCTATAACTAAAACCTTTATCAAGACAGAACATCACCCTATGTGCCATTTTTATGCAGGTGTATGATAGCTTTATTTAAAATATTTTTTTAATGTATATTTATTTTGAGGGAGAGGGAGAGAGAGAATGAGTGGGAAAGGGGCAGAGGGAGGGAGGGAGAGAGAATCCCTAGCTGGCTCTGCATTGACAGCAGAGCCTGATGTGGGGGTCGAACCCTCAAACTGTGAGATGATGACCTGAGCTGAAATCAAGAATCGGACGCTTAACTGACTGAGCCACCCAGGTGCCCCTGACTGCTTTATTTTTTAAAGAAGAAGCTTCACAGGGGAAAAAAAAAAACTACAGGCAACACTTCTTAGAATTTTTTGTTAAGTTACCTCTTCACGATAGCTCTCTTCTTTAGTATGCTAGAGGAGGTGGCAGAACTATATACGAGGTTGAGATGTTCATTTATTTATTTATTTTTTAAGTTTTTAAATGTTTGTTTATTTTTGAGAGAGAGAGCACGCGAGTGAGCTGGGGAGGGGCAGACAAAGAGAGGGAGACCCAGAATCCGACACAAGCTCCAGGCTCCAAGCTGTCAGCACAGAGCCTGTCGCGGGGCTCAAACCCATGGACTGTGAGATCATGACCTGAGCTGAAGTTGGACGTTCAACCAACGGAGCCGCCCAGGTGCCTCAGGGTGTTCATTTATGATATTCACACCATAACGGGGGTTGGCCAACTATAAATACGTCTGCCACCTGATGTTGTGAATAAAGTTTTATTGTAGTACAGCTACACCCAGTCATTTATGTGTTGTCTAGGGCTGGTTTTGTACCATGACAGACAGTGAGTTAAGTAGTTATGACAGACCATATGGTCTGCAAAGCCTAAAATACTTAGTTATGGCTTTTCATAGAAAGGTTGTCCACCTCTACTCTAGAAAATGATCTGGGAGGGGCGCCTGGGCGGCTCAGTTGGTTGAGCGTCCGACTTCGGCTCAGGTCATGATCTCGCAGTCCGCGAGTTCGAGCCCTGCGTCGGGCTCTGGGCTGATGGCTCAGAGCCTGGAGCCTGCTTCCGATTCTGTGTCTCCCTCTCTCTCTGCCCCTCCCCTGTTCATGCTCTGTCTCTCTCTGTCTCAAAAATAAATAAAAACGTTAAAAAAAAATAAAAAAAAATGATCTGGGATCTTTCATCATTTCAGATAATTAAAGAAATGAATAAATACATACCGACAGAACACAGAAACATACAGTTTAAGATCAAAGTCAAGACTAAAGTGGCCAATGTAATCACCTGCTAAAAGTCAGAAGCTTTGTTTCATTAATCAGTGTGTGTAAGGGGCATAGGATGTAAGGAAGAAAAGCTTTGGAAGCTTTTCTTACATAGGATGTAACGAAGAAAGCTTTGTTTCATTAATCAGTGTGTGTAAGAGGATAGGATGTAAGGAAGAAAAGGCCTTATAAATAAAAAAGCACCTTAAGGGGGTGCCTGGGTGGCTCAGTCGGTTGGGCGTCCGACTTCGGCTCAGGTCATGATCTCGCGGTCTGTGAATTCAAGCCCCGTGCCGGGCTCTGCGCTGACAGCTCGGAGCCTGGAGCCTGCTTCAGATTCTGTGTCTCCCTCTCTCTCTACCCCTCCCCCGCTCATGCTCTGTCTCTCTCTCTCTCTCTCTCTCTCTCTCTCTCTCTCTCTCTCTCTCTCTCTGTCAAAAATAAAGAAACATAAAAAAATAAAAAAAAACACCTTAAGTTTTCTTAACAAGAGATGGATTACTATAAGGAGCAAAGGTTTATTTAACAAATATAATGAATACTTATAACACAATTCCCTATTTTAGTCAGGTGACAGTTAAGAAAAAAAGGAAGGATAGGGAAGGAGTGATATGATACTAGGTGCAGAGACACATTATAGTGGTTGGGGAAATATACACGAAGAGAAAAAAACCTACAGGGAAAGTAGAATCTGGCACAGCGCCTGAAACAAAATACATAGATGTTCACCGTGTGAAAACTGAATCAAGACTGAATGAGTATAAATTAAAGGGCCTCTGTCACTTATTCGGCAGAGCTGAACTGGCCCGCAAGCTTCAACATCAGTTATTACCTGGGTCTTTATAGTTCCCTTAAGACTCATACTTCTGTAGTGATACAGACATGGTAGAAGCCCTTGCCAGGGCTGGGTAAAATCCAGAGGGACGGTCTGGCTTGTGTTTAAAGTTCTAATAGATAGTTTATTTTCTTGAAATATCTCATTCCTATGGAATGTAACCTGCATAATGCTATTGCTAAAATACAGGAGAACACTGCAGAACACGCACAACTTCAGGGCGCCATGCTCTTTTCTCCTGGGAGTAACAAGCACTTCCTAAATTACACAGAAACCATCCCCACCCATGGCGAGGGGCTCTAGCAAGCTGAGGACAGACTGTTGAGTATCTGGTAAGAACTCGTGAGAAAAAGATGTATCATCACATTCACTGTGTACAAAGGGGAGAACACAACATTAAGGACAGAGGCTGACGTTGTAAAAGGTACATACAACTTTAGAATTACCTGCAGGGCCTGCCAGAGCAAAGACTGCTCGTCTCCAGCCCAAGTTGCTGATTCAGGGGGTCGGAGGTGGGAGTAGGGTCATGAAGAAAATAGAAGATGCTTAACTGAATTTCAACTTCAGATAAACAACGAATGATTTGGGGGGGATATAAGCTGGCCGCAATATTGCAAATGTTTTTGTCTTGTTTGCTAAATCTGGCAACACTAGAATTTGCATTTCTAACAAGTTTCCAAATGATGCTAATACTGCTGGTTTGGGGAACCTACTTTGAGAACCACTGAGATATCGGATATTACGTCATCATCAAAAAGGAAAACTCTGGGCCTGGAGATGAGTAGATCAGGCAAGGGTTCCTGGAGGAAAGGACAAAAGACAAGTCTCTAAGGATGCCTAAAAGCTAGCCAGGGGAGGAAAGCCTTGAGAAAGAGAAGGGAAATATGAAAAAGCCAGTGTTGCTGGTGCTTAAAGTTTAACGCAGGTGGTGGCAGGTAAAAACTGGAAGGGCAGGCAGGGTCCAGAGAGCACGTCAGCCCCTGGGCACCATGTTAAGCACCTGAAGGTTATACTGAAAGACCATCAGGGTAAGTGACCAGGAGCAACTGAAGGGGTAGGGGTTTAATTAAGCAGAGGAGGGACTGGGTCAGATATGCTTTTTTTTTTTTTTTTGGTGCAAATGCAATTTTTAAAAAAGTGCTTATTTATTTTTGAAAGAGAGAGCGAGAGAGAGTGGCAGAGAGGTAGGTAGAGGCTCCGGAGCAGGCTCTGCACTGACAGCAGAGAGCCCAATGAGGGGCTCAAACTCACCAACTGTGAGATTGTGACCTGAGTTGAAGTCTGACACTTAACCAACTGAGCCACCCAGGCGCCCCACTTTTTTTTTTTATGTTTATTTTGAGAGAGAGAGAGAGAGGGAGAGAGAAAATGAGTGGGGGAGAGGCAGAGAGTGAGGGAGAGAGAGGGAAAGAGAGAATGCCAAGCAGGCTTCCACCCTTAGCACAGAGCCAGATGTGGGGCCTGATCCCATGACCGTGAGATCATGACCTGAGCTGAAATCAAGAGCTAGACGCTTAACTGAGTCACCCAATCACCCCCAGATACTCATTTCTAAGAAAAATCATTTGGGTGGAAGAACAGAGCACTATTATTCATTAAGGAGTATCTGAAGTGCAGTTCAGATATTTATGGAGGCCATTTTTATCTAATTCTACACAGACACCAAGAAGGGAAGGAAATAATATGCCAGTCATGTCTTCTTTCCAACTAATCCCAGCTTTTGAAGACGAAAGCTTAACTACAGAGAGAGGTATTAAATTTATTTAAAGACGCTGGTAACCTAGCTCTCATTGATGCCAAAAGTACATCTAAATTCGGAAGACAAATTAAAAAAAAAGATTTTGAAGTAAAAGAAAAAAATAAAGATGGAAATAAAAAAGTAACTTTCTATCTAGTGTCAGCTTTCTCTTTTAGGTCTTAAACATGTTTAGGGCCCTTTCTACTTGTCAGAAATAAAACTCAGGACAATGGAGATGTCCAGACTTAAGGCTGAGACAAGGCTAAGTGTTAGTATTCCTAACACTATTCCTAACACTGACTAAAATTCGCTCAACTGCAAAATGAGTTAAAGCAGATGATCTGCGGGAGCAGCATCTCCTTTTATTATGAATCTATAACACCAGCAAAGAGCATCTTCACCTATTTTCAGAGAATATTTAAGAATGTTCATGTGTTGTCTAATGTGTGTCTATTTAGAAGCCATCAAAATATTCTTGGCTTGGGGCGCCTGGGTGGCGCAGTCGGTTAAGCGTCCGACTTCAGCCAGGTCACGATCTCGCGGTCCGGGAGTTCGAGCCCCGCGTCGGGCTCTGGGCTGATGGCTCAGAGCCTGGAGCCTGTTTCCGATTCTGTGTCTCCCTCTCTCTCTGCCCCTCCCCCGTTCATGCTCTGTCTCTCTCTGTCCCAAAAATAAAATAAAAAAAACGTTGGAAAAAAAAATTAAAAAAAAAAAAATATTCTTGGCTTAATCCAAGACTGTCTAAGATGCTACCAGTCCTAAGAAGGCCATGTGGCAAAAGGAGAATCCTTTAAGTTTTGTCTTTCATCACAACACCAATATCTACATTTGAAAAAGATCATTAAAGCACTGCCATGGAATGATGCTTGTTTTCACTGTCCATTCATAAAAGGATGCTGAGGAGAATCAGTTTTGTGAGTCTAAGGAAAAGTCAATTTGTCCACACTTCGTTTTTTCTCACTTAAAATGGAAATAATCCATAGTAACAAAAGCGAAAACGTAACATGGTGGCTATGAAGTATGCAGTACTTAGAGGCCTCTGGATCAAAGTTCAGTGCCAAGTTTTGTTACCCAAAAGGGCAGGCTGGCTGAGGAGCGGAGGCTAGATGTATCATCTAGGCAAATGATACTGCAAAGCTGCCCTGCTTGTCCAATACCCGGGATGTTTATTAGCTTGGTTCCTTGAAGTGGGCAGTTGAGGCCATTTGCAGAGATCAAGGTAGGTCTCTAGCGCACTCTGCGAGATCCCGACTCCTACCCCGCATCCTGGGACAACGTGTACCCACAAAGGCCGTACCTGTAATCGCAGAGCTTGGGCTGGCTGCCGCACTGCTGCTTGCAAACCACGCAGCAACTGCACAGGGGCACGTTGCCCCGGATCCAGTGGTGGGGCATGGCGTCCAGGGCCCTGCCGTCACTCTTAAGCATGATCTCCTTGCACGGGAAGCGCTTGTCGGCCTTCTTGAGGCAGCCCTCGTCCACGCGCAGCCCGCAGCAGTCGCAGAAGGCGCCCAGCAGAATGTGCTGCGTGCACACGCAGCAGTAGGTGGGCTGGCTGAACAGGTCCGTGTCGCGCCACCCGTGCTTGCTCTTGCGGAAGATGTCCCGGCGGTGCAGCTGGCGGCGGGACCGCTGGAGGCTGCACCAGAAGGTGATGAACACGGGCAGCAGCACCGAGCACAGCGTCCACAGGATCAGGTGCCCGTCGGCAAACAGGCCCTCGTAGGGCGCCGGCCGCTTCTCCCCTTCCATCTTGTCTAAGGCCGATTTCTAACTGGGAGACAAACAGGCGGGGTCCGCCCGGGGCTCGCGGTCCCCGCTAGCCCGCCCACCGCCTTTCAGGGGACACCGAGGGCGCCTTCTGCCCGGGTGGTCCCACGGTCTCCAAGGGGGAGCACGCACCGCTTCTTCCCCGCCGCGACCCGGGGGCCTCCCGCCGAGCCGCGCCGAGGGGGCGGCGCCCAGCGCTGTCACGCTCCTCCCCGCGCCGGGCACGGGGTCGCCCACAGGAAAAACGGATAGGCTGCCCTCCGCGGGGACGCGGCCGCGGAGCTGGGTGCCCGGGTCTCTGGGCGCGGTGGCGCACGTGGGTCGCGCGGCCCCGCCAGCGTTCGTGACCGTTAGTTCGCGGCCCGCACTCCCCTCCCGGGCGCAGCCGCTCCGCCCGAGAGCGGCCTCCCGCCGGCCCCTCCCGAGGCCTCGCGACCGGCCCCGCCCCTCAGGCCCTACCTCGCGTGGGCGGAGGCGCGGCTCCGGGACCAGGCCTGGGGCCGCCCGCGCGCGGCCGTGCGCGCGCGCGAGCAAACCTCCGGGGCCTACCTGCCCGCCGACGCCGACGCCAGCGAAGGGCAGAGTGAGCCCTGCGCACGCCGAGCCGGGCGGCGCGGCCGCGGGCGGGGGCGGGGCCTGCGGCGCGAGCCCCGGGGCGCAGCGGAGGTGTGGGGTGGAACGCTAAGGCAGACGGGCCTGGGGGAGAGGGTGGAGCCGGGTGGGAGGGGCGGGCTCCGAGGGCGTGGCTAAAGGAGAACGGTGGGCGGAGTAACCATTAGGTGAGGTAGGTAGAGAGGATGCAGGCTTGAGCCGTGCCGGTCCGTAACCCACAGTATAGGAAGTTCTAGTATGAACGGTTT
The DNA here is from genome assembly GCF_022837055.1 of Prionailurus viverrinus. Lineage (NCBI taxonomy): Eukaryota > Metazoa > Chordata > Mammalia > Carnivora > Felidae > Prionailurus > Prionailurus viverrinus. Next base: position 29,542,761 of record NC_062574.1, read on the forward strand.
ACGGTAAGCTTATGTATGACCTTCAACTTCTCCCACCTCCTTCAGTGGCGGAGGTGGGAGCTGGGACAGTTTTGAGTGTTGGGAGAAAACTGGCAATTTTGAGTATTATATACTGAAAGAATGGGACAATCCAAGTAAAAAATTGGTAGATGTCACCTGAGCTAGTTGTTTATTAAACCCGCACTGGCTTAGGGTGAGCCAAACACTGTGCCAGGAGCCCCAGCTGCCACAGAGTGCCAGTCCTGTTGAAACAAACCCGACAAGAAGCATTACTTTAGACCTATTAAAAAAATGGTTTACTGCACCCCTGCTTCCATCTCTGCACTTGCTAGACACCAGGCTGAGTTTATCATTCCCATTTTTCCAGAGGAGGAAAACTGAGGCGCAGAGCGGTAGACAAACATGCTTGATGGCCCGTAGGCAATGTTGGGACTGAGATCCCTTCGTTTTAACTTGGTCATCCAAGTTAGCTTCAATCCAAATTAAACCATCAAAGAGAGAGTGTCTCTTATTTTGTTACATCTCTAAAAACCTTGCCTCTGGGGATCTTGTTAAAATGCAGGTTCTAATTCCCTTTCTTGGGGAAGTGGGGTGAGAGCCTGCATTTCTGGCACATGGTCAAATGTTGCTGATGTTGATGGTTCCTGGGCTGCATTTTGAGTAGGGATCTAAAGTGTTTAACCATCTGGATTATAAAGACTGGGGCAGACTGTGGTGAAGTGTGAAGACTGTGTGGCTTGTATCAGATGGATCCTGGCCATACACATCTGTGAATCCTATTGGAAGCAGAGCCCTTAATTTAGTTTTGATTTGAAAACGTAACAAAGGATATACTTTAAAAAATTGAGAGGTTTAAAAAAATTCCCACCATAGAACCTTTGGAAAATGTAGAAAAGTAAAAAGAGGAAGAAAATTATCCGTCTCTCACCCCGAAGACGACCTGTATTTGAACACCGAGGCATATTTTTTCATTATTTTCTATGGAAACTGTGGTTTATTTTTTTCTGCACATTATTTTGATTATATGGTAGATATATTCTCTGTCTGGCTATTTTTTTTTCATTTACAAAATAACTTTTCCATGTTTTTATGAATTTGTATATAACAGTTGCATAGTATTCCATTCTATGGAGATAGTTCACAGTTGTGAGCTTATCTCTGTTTTTGGCCATTTGTCTCTAATATTTATATTATATTTATATTTGTCTCTAATAATATATAATGTTTGTATATGATTTATCATTCTCATTTTCCAGACGAAGAAAACTTGCTTGATGTCATACAACCAGTAGTCAACCGAGTTGGGGCCTTGACTTCAGTTAGTCGGATGCCAAAGCCTACCATGCTCTGAAGCCAGGCAGGTGGCTCAAGATGTGGTCTTTTGACCCCCTACATCAGCATCATGGAAGAACATGGATTCCCAGGTCTTGACTAGGTCTCTCCAGTCAGAATTACAATGGAGCTGAGATTCTGCCTGCTTAACAAGTTCCCCAGGTGATCCTTTTATTTTCTTATTCAAACTTTTTTGGGCGGGGTTTAATTGTGAAATGTATCACATGTTCAAAATATCTAATGAAACATATAAGCACATATACGCAGTTAAACATACGTGCAGTTAAAAACAATAATGAAGTAAATACCTGTGTAACCCACCACACAGGTTGACGTATTGAACATTTGGAGCCTCTCCTGTGCCCACCTGATTGCTAGCCTCATCAGGAAAGAACTACTCTCCTAATCTGTATATCCTTCATTCCCTTGCTTTTCTTTATAATTCTACCATCCCTAAAGTACCCCCCCCCCCCAAATATAGTTTTGTTTTGAAAAACAAGCCCAAACCTGGTCCTGAGGAGATGAGCTGAGTAGAGTCTGGGGCAGAGTCTGAATCCAGCTTCCCCGAGGAGATCCCCACCACCCCCGGGGACGTCAGAGAGCATGGTCTTGGGAAGATTGCTAATCTTCCCAACAGTGAGGACAACTGAACAGGGCTGTAGTTTGAACATCAGGCAAAAATCTGGCTGGGAGAGGGGCTGCTTTCCATGTTTCCTTCTTAGCTGCTTAGGACTTCCTTCAGGTTCTTAGCACCTTGCTCAGGGAGAAAGGAGTATTCAGCTGATCCAGGAAAAATGCATAGGGCTGGGGGAGCAGGAACCTTGTCAGCTCATGGTCATCAAAGTATAAATAAATAAGAACCTGGCTCACCCAGACAGTCTGTCCTCAGTGTGTCTTCAGGTTGTGATGTAGATCACACCTTGTGCCAAACGGGACTGCCTGCCCTCTGCATCGGAGCACAGGGGTCATCTTGGGATTTCCCTTCACCACTCTTCTGTTTGTACCTTCTGTTCCCTGGGTCCTGGCACTTGGCCTTTCTTGGTGAATTCTCTTGTCTTTCTGGAGCTCACCCATCAGTACCTTTAGGAACAAAGGTACATGGGAGGTATCGTTTTGAGTCCTCGGATGTCTACAGATACCCTTATTCCACCTTCCATACCTGATTATTTTTCTGGGTATAGAATTCAGAGTTGGAAATGATTTCCCTTCACAACATTGAAGACATGGGTCCATTTCTGCTTGCTTTTAATGTTGCTGTAGAGATGTCTGGCGCTATGCTTATTCCCGATCCCTTGAATGAGACTTGTTTGTGCTTCCCGGAAACTTGGAGAATCTTCCCTTTTTCTCTAGTGTCCTGAAATTTCACAGACAAGTGCCCGGTGTGAGTCTGTTTTCATCTATTTTGCCAGGTTTGCTGGGTGCTTTCAGTCTAGCAGCTCATGTCCTTTGGTTCTAGAATTACTTTGTTAATTTCCTCCTCTCTATTTTCTGTGATCTCCTTTAAAAAAAAAAAGTTCATTTATTTATTTTGAGAGAGAGAGAGAGAGAGAAAGAGAGCGCATGCACAGGAGAGGGACAGAGAGAGGGAGAGGGACAGAATCCCAAGCAGAATCCAGCATCACAGATCCCGATGTGGGGCTCGAACTCAGAACCATGAGATCATGCCCTGAGCCAAAATCAAGAGTTGCATGCCCAACCAACTGAGACACCCAAGTGCCCCTGTGATCTCTTTTTAAAAACTTCTCTTATTTAGATGTTGAAACTACTAGACTGTCCTCTTTCTCTCTATTTTTTAAAATAGACTTTATTTTTTAGAGCAGATTTAGGTTCACAGCAAAATGGAGTAGAAAGTACAGAGATTTCAGGTATTCCCATGTCCCCACACAGGCAGAGCTTCCCCCCACTGTCAGCATCTCCCACCAGAGTGGTGCATTTGTTACCAATGATGAACCTCCATTAACACACCATCATCCCCTCAAAGTCCCTAGTTTGCATTAGGCCTCACTCTTGGTGGGGCAAATTCTGTGGGTTTGGACAAATGTATAATGACATGTACCCACAATTATAGCATCATACAGAATAGTTTTACTGCCCTAAAAATTCTCCGTGTTCTGCCTGTTGATTCCCGCCCCTCCCCCAATCCCTAGCCCCTTGTAACCACTGATCTTTTTACCATTTCCATAGCTTTGCTCTTTCTAGAATATCATATTGTTGGAATCATATCATATGTAGCCCTTTTGGATTGGCTTTTCTTCATTTAATAATAGGCATTTAAGATTCCTTTGTTTTCATGGCTTGATAGCTCATTTCTTTTTAGTGCTGAATAGTATTACATTGTCTGGAATATTATTTATCACTTTATTTATCCATTCACATACTGGAGGATATCTGGTTGATTCCAAGATTCGGCAATTATGAATAAGGGACTATAGACCTCTGTGTGCAGGGTTTTGTGTGGACATAAGTTTTCAACTCATCTGGATAAATGTCCTCTCTTTAAAAATATTTTTTCTCCCTTGCTTTGCTGTTGTTATTTTTTTAAACCTTCCTCCTCCTCTCTCAGCCTCTCTCTCTCTCTCTCTCTCTCTCTCAGTTTGGCTCTATTTTTCTAAAATAGATATTTTCTAAAATAGCTATTTCCATAGCTTTATCTTTGGATCTTTTTTAATTTCTAAGAACTTCTTTTTTGTTGTTGATTCGATTTTGGAATATTCCTTTTTTCCCCCAACTTCTTGTTCATGTTTCATGGGAGCAAAAATATCCTCTGAGAAATCAGAGGATAGTGTTGGATAGTTTTCTTCCCCTTCTCTCTGTGCATGGTCTCTGATGGCCCCAAGTTGCTTTTCCCTTTGGTTTGCTTTGTCTTCATCTTCCATGTGAGAGGCTTTCACAGATGTTGGGTGATTCTTAGCCGCTTAAGGTTAGGGAATCCAGGCTAGAGTGTCTCTTAGTCTCTCTGAAGCTTATCATCCCAACTGAGATCCCACAGAGAAAAACAACACAGATTTCAGGATCTCTTTCCCAGAAGAATCAAACTTTTCTCTCCCAGTTGAAGGCCTAGCACTTTTCCTGAATGAAGTGTAATGTCACAGCAGCCTTAGAAGTGGTTTCACAAATTATTTGGTCCATGTTCCACTCCCCTAGTGTGTTTATTTGTACCACCGTACGTTCCCACACTTTGCCAGTACCCCTGTCATTCCTGTTTAGGTTGGAGAGAAGCCTGGCCCTGGCCATCAGGAATCTGATGCTGACCTTGGCTGTCCTTACCTATTGGGCAGATGTACGCTGGGCCAATGTCCTGGACCCAGCACAGAAATTACAGCCTACTTGTGGAAGCCCGCAGCAGGCCAGAAAGGCTCCTGTCCAAGGCCAAACCATCTTGCCATTGTATTATTGCTCCAAACAGGAAGGTATGTGTTTGTGTAGAAGTCCTGAGGATATGAGAAGGGAAGCCAAGGGCACAGGGTGTGGAGATGGAGGGGGAATCAACTCCTATTGAAAAGGGGCCATGTTTTCTTTTCTAATAAAGATGGATTTTTATTTCAACAATATATAGAATTATATATCTTAATATGTGCTTGATTAATCTCCATGTTATTTGGCCATTCAAAACATTTTTTATGGACTTTCTATCGTGTGTCTGAGAATCGGGTGGGTGTGTGTATGCAAATATAAGCAAAGATGATTCACAAATCATCTTTCACGGATGAGAAAAGAAGGAATGGTAAGAATAGTGACAACACCAACAGTGGTTTCCAGGTATTAGATCCTTGCAATATCTGCCAACTACCTTACATACACTTTCTCTTTTAAGTCTCAAAACAGGGGCACCTGGGTGGCTCAGTCGGTTGAGCATCTGACTTCGGCTCAGGTCATGATCTCACAGCTCTTGAGTTCGAGCCCCGCGTCAGGCTCTGTGCTCACAGCTCAGAGCCTGGAGCCTGCTTCGGATTCTGTGTCTCTCTTTCTGTCTGCCCTGCTCCCACTTGTGCTCTGTCTCTCAAAAATGAATAAACGTTAAAAAATTTTTTTAAGTCTCAAAACACCTTAAGAGGAAAGTTATATTGTAATTATTATTCTTTTCTTATAAATGAAAAAGCAGTCATTTGGACAGTTAAGAAATCTGCCCAGTTACAGCTTCAGTGTGACCTAGGTACTAAGTTTCAGAGCTAGGATTCAAGCTCAGGTTTATTGATGGCTCTGTGCTCCACAATCTTGACCATTATACCACATGGCCTACCCAGTAGATATTCATTCACTTTTGAGTGAAGCTTCCGGCAGGACCCTGTGATTAGCTTAGACCCAGTAGCACCCAGTTATGGACATACTACCCATCTCATAAGAACCCCTTGTATTGGGTAGCTGTTGTCAGAGTGATGCTGTGTAACAAACCACTCCTAGACTCAGTGGCTTAAAATAACAATCATGTAATGTTAAGGATCTGCAGGTTATGGGCAACTGTGCTTCATGCTGTGGTGGCTGGAAACTAGGTGGGGCTAGGTTGAGTGAATCTACTGCAAGCTGTGGATCTGTGTAGTCTGAGCTCCTTGCTCGGGTACATCTGAGTTAATTTTGAGACCAAGGTGCGGGGGCGGCTGTCTGGAGGAAGCTCTTTTTGTAGCAATGGCAGCAATGCAAGAGGGCACGACTACGTGCACAAACACACTGCATATACCTTTGTCTGTGTTGTGTCTGATACCATCCCATTGTCTGAAGCAAGTCTCTTGGTTGAGCCCGAGGTCAAAGGGCTGGACTTCAAGGTCATATGGCAAAGAGCATGCATATGTGGTGGTGGTGAAGAATTGGTGCTAATGATTTAACCCACCACACCTGCCCAAACCTAACATCTGCCTGCACAGTGTGCCTGTATATTAACATGTATATTGTTCATGTACAGCTTACAGAGTTACTACTATAAAAGTTATAGAAGAATTATACACCATAAAAATATAGAATTTATAGTCTAGTGGGGAAGGTAGACAAAAAAAAAAAAAGAAAACAACTACAAAAAGGAATATTGGAAAATATTTAATTGACTCTGGGTCTAAAGAATGTGGACACATCATAATTCTCTTGGGACAGATTCAGCATCTTTCTATATTATTATTTATTTATTTATTTATTTATTTATTTATTTTTAAAGATGTTCCCTTGTCCCTGAAGTTTCTTTAGCTGACAGAATTTGAAATCACTGTCTTATCCTTTTAAGAGACTATCTGGTGGGATGATGTTGGAGTTTGATGGTGTCAGGTTTTTCAGATCTGTGAACAGCAGTGTAATTTGAGAATTCCTTTTATTTTTTGTTTTTTAAAGATTTTATTATTAAGTAATCTCTACACCCAAAGTGGGGCTCGAACCCACAACTCTGAGATCAAAAGAATTGCACGCCCTACTGATTGAACCATCCAGGTGCTCCGAGAATTCCTTTTAAGAAGAGGGAAGCCAACACAAATATCTGCTATGTTCGGATGCCTTGAATATGGGTGGTAGCATTCTTCCTGTTGGTAGTTGGTAATGCAGAATTTCTAGGCCTCAGCATCTAATGAAGACCTTCAGATTGATTCAGATCCTAGGAAAATAGTCTGAGGCACTGCAGCAACATCTCTCTCCATCTCCAGTGGATTCTCTGGTATTCCTGGCAGCTTCTAGAATAGTTAACCTTGGTGGCCTTGTTTCTTTCCCCTGACCTTGGATGTCCCTGGTTCTTCTCTCTAGTCTGCCACCTTGTGGAGCTTTTGGGAATTGCACTTTCAACTGAGAGCCCTGCAGATTCACCTGATTAAATTAAAAAAAAAACACAAAAAACACACATTTATGTATTTTTGACAGAGAGACAGAGAGTGAGCAGGAGAGGGTCAGAGAGAGAGGGAGACACAGAATTCAAAGGAGGCTCCAGTCTCTGAGCTGTCAACACAGAGCCCAACGTGGGGCTCAAACCCTCAAACTGAGAGATCATGACCTGAGCCCAAGTCAAACGCTTAACTGACTGAGCCACCAAGGCATACCCAGATTCACCTGATTGATCTGGCTTCTGCTTTCCCTGGGAATAAGGATAGGTGGTAGAAAAGAATTCTCCTCACTAGAGTGACGCTCACTACAAAGTGACCTTGCTCTTTTGGTTTTCCTAAAGTTCCCCTTTTGGAACAATATGGGCACTGGCCCAGCCATAACAGCTGAAGAGCACTCTCCACCTGAGACCTTGAACCAATATGCCGGGGGAAAGGAGGGAAGAACAGGTCCCTGACTTTCTCTAGTAGGACCTTTCCAGTCCACCAGAGGTTCCTTTTTTCTTTTTTTTTTAATTACAAAAGTAATACATGCTTCCTTAGAGCTTATAGTCCAGTGGAAAGAGACAGACTTTTAAAAGTAAACAAAGCCAGTATTTACACACTATGGTGTGTGCTAGGAGATGGAGTGTAATGGTAGTGGTGGGAGTGGGCAGGGAACCTTCCTCAGGTTGGTGAAGGCAAGCTTGCGTGAGCAAGAGAACTTACAAATCAAAGCCTGAAGGATGAGAAGGATCCAGTCGTTAAAAGTGTGAGGAAAAGTATGTGCAAACGTCCTGAGGTGGGAAGAGCTTGTTAAGTAGAAAGTAACCACGTGTGGCTGGATTGCAGTAAGCTAGAGGGGTGTGGTTAGAGTCGGGCTGGAAAGAGCAGCAGGCAGAGATACCACAGGGTCCTGTAGTGCATGGTAAGGATTCTGATTTTGTTCTCGGTCCAGTGAGAAGATAAGAAAGGTTTCTTAGGCAGGGAAGTGATGAGGTCTGTTTCCTATTATATATTTCTATTTTAAGAAGACCATCCTTGCTGCTGCATGGAGAATGCATCAAAGTGAACAGGAGGGGAGGTTGGGAGACTAGTTGGGAGCCTGGTGCCAGAAGCTGGGGGAAGAGTAACAGTAGCCTAGACTCAGGTGGTGGCCAGAGAGAAGGAAGGATCTAGACCCATGCCATCCAATATGGTAGCCACCTGCCACATTTGGCTACTGAGCACTTGAAATGCATGAACTTTTACATAAAATATATACTGTAGTTTGAAGACTTGGTGCAAAAAACGTCAGAAAATATCTCATCATTTGCTTAGTTTTATTACGTATCAACATAATAATATTTTGGGTATTCATGATACATAAAATAGAATATAAAAAAATTTCATTTTTGGGGGGCACCTGGGTGGCTCAGTTGGTTGAGTGTCTGACTTCGGCTCAGGTTATGATCTCGCGGTTTGTGGGTTCGAGCCCTGCATCGGGCTCTGTGCTGACAACTCAGAGCCTGGAGCCTGCCTCAGATTCTGTGTCTCGTCCTCTCTCTGCCTCTCCCCTGCTCATGCTCTGTCTCTCAATAATAAATAAACATTAAAAAAATTAAAAAAAAATTTTTTTTTACTTAAAAAATGTGGCTACTAGAAAAATTTTAATCATGTATGCAGCTTGCATCTGTGGCTCACATCATATTTTTATCAGACACTCCTGATATGGACAAAAGTTACTGAATTAAAAAAATACTTTTGTAGTAAATTTACATTGGACACATTAGAAATTTCTGGCTGGGTATACATTTTCTTTTTCTGGTCCACTGAAAGTATTTATTTGATAAAACAATACGCTTAGTGTTCGATTCAACCACAAGAGCAAAAGCAACGACAGATTTGACAATGCACATAAAAAACCACAAGGTACATAATGTGGCAAATATCTATTTCTAAAATAATGCTCCTAAAATTCCTCAGTTACTGAAAACTGCATAAAAATGGAAGGATGTTAATAGCAACCGAGAGCATAAAACTGAAGATCAAATTCTGAGCAACTTTGCTGACAATGCATGATTTTTTCCTCTTGTTTACAATTTGTTCAAACTGTCCTTATACCAGCAGAGTGGATAGAACTCTGCAGGTTCAATATCAGTTGCACAACATTAGCATCAATTCGGACAACTACAGAGAGAACATTGTTTTCCTCTGAGCTGGGCAAAGTGACCACAGAAACAGCAGACCATTTCTCTGACTTGAGAATCTCATCCCCGTAAATGCCGCATATCTTCCAGACATTTTAAAGAATATATTTAATAATTTCTTTATGTAATATTTACAGATGATTTGAATTTAAAAGAACTTCAGATTACTGAGATTTTATTGTCTTTGTAAAAGTAACCTTGAGTCTGAAATGGGCTGCTTACCCTTCTAATGGGCAGCAAATTGCAGGAGGCCCTTTTGGGCATAATGGGAAGAGCAGTAGCCTTTGAAGAGAGGAGAATTTGGCTCTACATCAGCATCCATAGTGTGTGAACTTGGATATGGTCTCACCTCTCCAAACCTCACTTCCTTATTTTTTTTTTAACATTTGTTTATTTATTTTGAGAGAGATAGAGAGCAAGTGGGGGAAGGGCAGAGAGAGAGAGAGAGAGAGAGAGGGAGAGAGAGAATCCCAAACAGGGCTCGAACTCTCGAATGGTGAGACCATGACCTGAGCTGAAATCAAGAGTCAGTCTCTACTGACTGAGCCACCCAGGCGGCCCTCACTTCCTGATTTGTAAAATGGATATGGTGCTAGTTGCTGCTTATCCTTCATCTTTAATCACAACCACAAGGTAGGGACTGTTCCTCCTTTGTACAGGGTGGGGAGACCAAAGTTCAGAAAGGGTAAGTGATTTACTGAAGGTTACGTTGCTAGAAAGAGGTGAAGCTAGGACACGAACCCTGGGTGTTCTGGCTCTGAAGTCAGCTGAAAAAAACATTTTCCCCTTTACTATGCTCCTTGCCAATTTCCCTACCTACCTCTGAAACTATTAGGAAGGTCAAACCTAATTAGTGAATGGGCTTTGGAGAGATGTCATACAATGTGCAAATGTAAGAGACGGTTAATGAAAGAGATGAAAACAGGAACAAAAACAGACACTCACAAACCAGTGTATGATGTAGCTGCGTCTGTTTAAATGAAGTCAATATCACATGTTGCTTTCTCCAATTCATGCTCTGAAAGTCACATCACAGAGGGGTGATTTCCTTGCTCAGGATGAAAATTTATAGGGATTCAGAGGAAAAGTTTAGTGGTCATACTAAAAACTCAGAGTCAGATGCACTTAACATCATACCGTAAGTGTAGTTAGTCAGAGCATAAACAAGTGGGGGGGGGGGGGTGAGGGGATGGGGGAAGTGGGGTTGGGGGGGGCAGAAGTGCTTCCTTTAAGTAGGCTGGCCCATTCAGGGGGCGTTCATTCTGCAAGAGGCTGAGAGCGGAACAAAGACAGGATGAAGAAGCTATTTGTGCTTGTCCTCTGCCTCACCTTACTGACTTGCTTCTCAGGTGAGCATGAACTCTGAAAACAGCCGTTTCTATGCTGACATGACAAGCTGGGATCAGTCTATTTTATATTTGTAAAATATTTTTTTCATTTCAAAGAATATGTAATATATAATAATTCAGTGCTTTTTTTTAACTCCCTAAGAGCAGGCTCCCAGAATTGCTATCATTAGGGATAATTATTTTTCAGTCTTTATTTTTAAATTTTTTATTATTTTTTAAAAGTTTTATTTATTTAAATAATCTGTGCACCGATGTGGGGCTTGAACTAATAACTCAGAGATCAAGAGTTGCATGCTCTACTGACTGAGCCAGCCAGGTGCCCCTATTTTCTTAATCTTTAAATGTATTTGAATATTAATTCTCAGAAATGCTGATAAATCTTCAACTATACTGTCTTTTAGACTTCATACGACATCATCAAAACTTGACAGACATTTATTTGATGATATCATTTGGAGTTTGCGCGGGATTATCAAAACTTAATATAATTTTATCATGATACCTTCTTTGAGAGATCATGTGTGATTATCAACTTTAACACAGTCTTGTTCTCACGGAGAATCTTCCAGTAACAACTTTTAGCTGCTTTAGTGTTTTGGGGATTAGAAAAAAAAAGAAAAACCATCAAAGCAAAACTAAGGGACAAGAAACACATTGACCAGAGAAACTGAAGAAAATGTGTTTTAAAAAACTTACTCAGGGGCGTCTGGCTGTCTCAGTTGGTGGAACATGCGACTCTTAGTCTCGGAGTTGTGAGTTCGAAAGATTACTTAAAAAAAAACAAAAAAGAAAAAAAAATCCCGTATTCATTAAATTAGCACCCACTTTTAAAGAAATGCACCGTTGCAATAGGTAACTATGTTTACGTTGTGCAGCTTTGGCTCTGAGTTAGAAACAATTTAGAATTCTCCTCGGAGCTCTCTGGAATGCCACGTCCTTTGGGACAGGTCCCCGTGAAAGCGCTTTTGTGTTTGACCGAAATCGAACTTGCAAATCCTTCGCCTTGGACTGTGAGATGGTGCACGAGCTCCTGTTGCGAGAGTCCCGAAGGCCCCTTCCCGACTTTTTTCAGGGGCCTCTCCAATTCTGACGGAAAAGCAGGCCAAGCAGCTCCTGAGATCCCGACGGCAGGACAGGCCGAGCAAACCTGGGTTCCCTGACGAGCCCATGCGGGTGAGTGCTGGGCTCCCGGCTATTGGAAGGGAAAGTATGATCGCTTGAATGCTCATTCACTATGAAACCGAGCCAGGTGCTGGCCCCGCTCCAGCGTGGGCCACTAGACGGAGGTTCTGCCGGGTCTCAGGTGTCAGGCTGACCTCAACCTTTTACTCTCCCCTTTTCTCCCCCGGAGGCTTGAGCCCCACGCACCTACTATGCACACAATATTTCAAATGGAAACAGTGTGGCCAATGGCCAGAGTCCCAGGATCCCCCATGGGCTGCCGGATGCCACCCCCGAGCCAGATGTCAGGGCCCTGTGTCCTGTAACTGGGGCCAACCCCCTCTTCCTCCTCTTCCCTGGGGCTCCCAGCAAGCTGGACCAGCATCCTTGGCCAGCGATGCTCTGTCTGGTCGGGCAGAATCTGTGCCCTGTGGCCTGTGGGGGCTCTGCCCTAACCTCGTGCCTCTGAGTTTGGTCTGTAGTCTCTGTCCTGCCCTGTGGGTTTGTGGCGGTCACCTGCCTTGTGTTTCTGAACCAGGGCACCCTTCCCTGCCTTCATTTTGTGACTTGTGGTGGGTGATATTAGACCCTGCCCTAGTGGCCCCGGGCCTGGCTTGTCTCCCCATCCTGTAGCTGAAGTACTAACATTCCTGTATTTTTTTTTTTTTTAATCAGAATTAGTTCATTTAAAAGTCTCTTATTGAGATCCAGGATTGCACATTGCTGAGGAGTGCTGGCTCTGGGGCACACCGTCTGGGCTTTTCTCCCCATTTTCTAACTGTGCAAACTGGGGAAGGTTTCTTCATGTTTCTGTACCTCTGTACTGTCAGCTATAAAATGGGGTTGACAATAAATATTACCACTTACATTCCTATAATATTATAAATAATGACAGAAAATAGCTACTTTATAAGGATCAAGTAATTCCTAATAAGGCACTTATAACAGTACTTAGCAAACAGTGACTACTCCTTTGAATATTAAGTATCAGGGACCAGCAAGGTGCTGAGGCTGCAGGCAGTAGTTGCCTGGATTTCTGCTCAGAGTTGGGAGCAGACACAGAGAAGCTGTCGAATTGCTATTGTACAGAGTGGCTTAGAAACAAATCAAGAACTTCAGGATGTCAAGGGTAGATGTGGCTTCCCTCCCTCCCTCCCTCCTTCTCTTCCTTCCTTCCTTCCTCTCTCCCTTCCTCCCTCCCTCTCTTCTTTCCTTCCTTCCTTCCTTCCTCCCTCTTTTCCTTCCTCCCTTCCTCTCTCCCTTCCTCCCTCCCTCTCTTCTTTCCTTCCTTCCTTCCTCCCTCTTTTCCTTCCTCCCTTCCTCTCTTCCTCCCTCTCTTCGTCCCTTCCTCCGTCCCTGTATGTCAGATGTGGCTTGGAATATCTAAGTGCAGGGTGGAGGGGAATTGGGAGGTGGGCAGGAGCAAGGTCAAAAAGGGTTGGAGTACCTTGGACTTTATCTTGTGTTCAGTGGAAGACAATGGGAGTTTTTAAATGGGGGAATGCAGACTGGAGCTTTAGATAGACAGTTTGAGAAGCAGTTAGAAGAGAAGAGGCCCAGGATTGACATGTGGGGACATCGACGCTCAGGGGTGGGCAGAGGAAGAGGGGCTTCAAGAGGCTAAGAAGGAATATGGGGAGATATTGGGGAACCCAAGAGAGTGTGGGGAGCAGGACGTCTGGCTTGAGGCCCCTGGGGGCTCTAACTGGCCCCTTGTGCTTTTGGCACGATGTCTGGAGGACTTCCCCCCGGGGGAAGGCTGGTTCAGAGGGCTCCGAAGGAGCCGCTCCCCTCCAAGTGGTCAGGAGACAGGCTCTAATCAACAGCGGAGTTGGCCACTGGGCGTTTTCTCTGCCAGCATCTGCTCCTGGCTCCTCTGAGCTCTGACTTCACAGGGGCTGAAGGGTTTTAGGCCCTGGGCAACAGGTGAGTTTGGACTGTTGCAGCAGGTGGGCTTGGACCATAGCAGATCAGCTTCCTGCCTCCCGTGCCCCTCCCGTGCCAGCCTTCATGCCATGCTAGACTTGTGTCCCCAAACACGGCCTGATGTGGTCCTTCCCTGCCCAGAACTTCTGAGAGCTCCTTCTCTGACCATTTCCCTTCTCCTGGCCTCTGGTCATCACTGGCCTTCACCTGTGACAACCTTCAGCTTGCTTCCAATTTTGTGATTTTACTGAATATCTGGCTTTTTAAAGATTTTGTTCTGTCTTTGGTCTTTTTTTTTAAATGTATGTATGTGTGTTTGTTTGCTTATTTATTTATTTATTTATTTAGAGAGGGAGAGAGAGAGGGAGGGACAGAGAGAGAGGGAGACACAGAATCTGAAACAGGCTCCAGGCTCTGAGTTGTCAGCACAGAGCCCCATGCGGGGCTCGAACTCAGGAACCGTGCGATCATGATCTGAGCCAAAGTCGGACACTTAACCGACTGAACCACCCAGGCGCCCCTTGGTCATCTTTTATAGGCTGATCACTATTGACTCCTCTTAATTGCCTTGAACCTATCGGATCTAGTTTCTGTGTGATTCTCTCTGGCCTCAGAACCCACCGCTGACCCCACCAACCATTTCCCATTCATCCTGCATACAGCCCAGCCCTGCATGCCTGTCACCAAGACACTGACCCCATTGTCCAGAATCCTCTCTGCCACTCAGCCAGATCTGGAAAAGTGCTCATGTGATCTACCGTTGAAATGGGAAATAAACGTGCAATAAATGATTTGGTGGCTAGTCTGCATCGGTAGTTCTCATCCAGGGGTGATTTTGCTCCCCCAGCCCCAGGGACATCTGGCAGTGTCTGGAGGCATTTTGGTTGTCACAACTGTGGAGGCGGGAGGAGGGACAGTTTGCTCTTGGCATCTAATGGGTTAAGGCCGGGATTGCTGCTAAACATTGTACAATGCACAGGGCAGCTCCCATAACAGAGAATAATCTTGCCTAAAATGCCAACAGCACTAAGGGTAAGGGACCCTGGCTATACCATGCTGAACAGTCTCCTTTTTTCCCCCAACTTTTCTCATTCTGTGTCACTTTGTGTGTCTCTTGCACTATCATTCACTGTTGTATTATACTATATTATATTGCATTACCCTCATGCAGAACCAGCTGAATCAACAAGCAGTTTCTGCTATCACATCTTTCTAGGAATGTGATTCTGAGCCATGGCTGCATACGCTGGAACCAACTGCGGAAGTTCAAAATCTGGTGCCCGCTCCCAGAGGGGTGGCGTGCGGTGTGGGGTCTGGCCTGGGCCTTGGGTGGGTGTCAGAGCCTCCCAGGTGGTATCAGCGTGCAGCTGAAGCTGAGCCCCGCCGTGCCAGGCCTTGCGGGCCACACGTGATGCCACGTGTAATACCAGCTCCTGGGGTCCGGTGGGGAACACAAAAGCTAACAGCGCGAGACATGTACGAACCAATCGAAGGTTGAACTGAGTGGTATGGAGAGAGTCAATGCGCTAGTTTAGATTCAGTTCAGACAGGGGCGCCTGGGTGGCGCAGTCGGTTAAGCGTCCGACTTCAGCCAGGTCACGATCTCGCGGTCCGGGAGTTCGAGCCCCGCGTCGGGCTCTGGGCTGATGGCTCAGAGCCTGGAGCCTGTTTCCGATTCTGTGTCTCCCTCTCTCTCTGCCCCTCCCCCGTTCATGCTCTGTCTCTCTCTGTCCCAAAAATAAAATAAACGTAGATTCAGTTCAGACAGAGAGAGGGAGAGGGTCACGTGGAACATGCAGAGAACGCTCCTCGCCGGCCGAGACGTGCACTTAATTGTATTCCACATTGACTGGGCCTCACCAAGTGCCAGGCACTGAGGACGTAAAATAAACTAGACGTTCTTCCTTTGTTCCATTGGGTGGAGACAGGTAGAGCCAGAGCCTTCCAGCTGGATTCAAGTTCTCTAACGAAGTTGAGAAAAGAGGGTCTCTCGCCCTAACTGGAAGGAGGGAGGGGGCTAGGAAGGCTTCCCAGAGGAGGTGTCCACCGGGGTGAGGCTTGAAGGTGAAGAGTTTTCAGGCAGCGGAAGGGGTGGAGGTGAGGTGGGGAGAATATTCCACCCAGTACGATTTCAGTCCGTATTCTGCCACTGACTAGTCATGGACTTTGGGCTTTGGATTTAGGAGAAATCCGCGTCCTTTTTCTGGACCTCAGTTTTCTCTAAAAGTGCAGAGCATTTGCAGAGTAACTGGCTAAAAGGTTTACTCCGGGGCTCATCTTTTAGGGTTCTGGATAGAGCTTCGGGGACGATGTGGGTTTCCTGCTGCCAGTCTACAGCTCGGAGGAAAAGCGTGGGCAGCAGGACGCGGCCCCAGACGAGAGCCGGAGGGTTTACGTAGAGGCCCCCGAAGGCTTTCTCGGAAACGCCAGGGCCTCCTCCCTTCAAGCTGACCCTGCTGCTGCACCTGAAATCCTGGACTTCTGTCTGGCCTCTCCCCCACCTTGGGTGTCATGGCTGCCTTCTCCCTTTTGTGGGTTTGTCGAGAGCGTAGTGGGTGACCGGCCAGTCACCGGCCGTGGAAGAGGAGCCATTTGCTCATTTTAGGTGAGCGGTTGGCGTCACAGTGACCCTGGTCCTGCATCGCTGTTGAATGTGAGCACTGGACTCGGTGACCCCGTATGACTGTGTGTGTGAGGTTGTGTAGGTATCACATTGTCAGCAGGCCACGAGGAGGCCACGAGGCGGGACCTCTGCCGCAGGGGAGGTGGGGGCTGCTGGGCGGAACTGCCCCACAGGCTCACGTCCACGTGGGAACCAAGGGGTTAAGTTGCCCTGATCTGTGGGGAACCACACTTTCCTGCTCCTTATCTTTTGCCAAGACCACCTGCTGCCTGCCTTGTTTCTCTGTGCAAACCATCTGCTCAGACGTCCCTTTGCTGGGGAAAAGGGCAGGCGGGAGCATTGTCCTGTGTTTTCAGGATTGGAAATGTCATGTGTGTTGTGTATGTGAGACTGTGTGTGTATGTGTAAGGGTGTGTATTGTGTATGTGAGGATATATTGCGTATGCGAGGGTGTGTGTGTGAGGAGGTGTTGTGTATATAAGGATGTGTATACATGTGAGAGTGTGTGTGTGTGTCTGTGTGTGTATGCATGAGGGCATGTGAGTATGGAAAGTATGTGTGTATGTGAGTGTGTGTATGTGTGTGTGAGGGTGTGTATATCTATGTGAGCGTGTGTGTATGTGTGTATGGTGTGTGTATATATGAGGGTGTGTGCATGTATGTTTTGAAAAAGACCTTGCAGAATAATTTTTCAGAAGGTCTGGATTCCAATTCCCTCTCTTCCACTTTTGACTTTGACTTGAGTACCTGAAACATATGAAAGAACGGCGATGGCAAGAGAAGGTCCTCTGGGGCCAGGTTGGAAGGCCACGGCTGACAGCAGCAGAGTTGACTTCCGTTCTGTAGTCAGGAGGAGCCAGCTGGGATTTTAAGCAGGGGAGCGAGGAGATCGGAGCCAGGTGACAGGAGCCATGCAGAGGCCCGGAAACAGCCTCTTCAACGCTGCCCTTCAGATGCCACTCTACATGGGTAATGGGAAATAACATTTTTGGACAGGGTGTCACTCCTCCTTGCCATGGTACTCAGGAGACAGGTGGACGGGGACGAATGAGCAGAGGGAGTCATTTCTGGGGAATGGGTGTGCCCTTGGGACCTGAGCCTTGACTCATGTGCTCACCTCTAACTTGACTCATGTGCTCACCTCTAACTCAAAATCACCAAGAGATGACTGGTTGGGTTATTTTATCTTGCTTCTCCCCTCTGAGGGACTGTGCAAAAGAAAACCTGTTCAGAGAGAGGAGAGGCCGGTGATGGGAGTGAACCATTGGAGTTTTTGGGAGGTATTTGGAATTCAAAATGCAAATGAGTATGAAGATTTGCAGCAGTTGATGAGTATTTACTAAGCGATGTTTATAATCTTGATGTGTGGCTCAAGTATTGGCAGATGTTGGCTTTCTCAAAAATAGAGGCTTTTTGGAGACCGGTTCAGACAAGCTGTGCCCCGCGCGTCCAGGGGGAGGGACTGTTCTGACCCTATGAATCCTGCCTGTGCTTTGCAAGGACTGTTCTCTGACTGTGTGGCGGGAAGAACACGGTGCTATTGGAAAGGTCACTTGTGTGGCCTCGGGTTGTGGGGAGGACTGGTGTCCACCCCAGAGGCGGGTAAGCATCCTGTTGGATACTGGCTACAAGCAGGTAAAACGCCAGTGGGGATGGAGACAGAGGAGCATGGCTCTGGGGAAGAAAACAGGAGGGATGTTGGATGTATGGAGGCCGCGGGGCAGGCAGGGTGGGGGATGTGAAGACGGGTCCGAGAGAGGGAGAAGCAGGTGGGAAGGTGGGGCCTCTGGAGGGCACACCACTGAGAAATTCCTTGTGGTAGCAAATAGCGGATACTTTTATTTTACAGCAGCGCCTGGCGTAAAACAATTTGCCATTGTTTTCTGCTCTCTGCGCCGTCGTTACCCAGACCTTAGGAGCAAGTCTGCTAACACAGTGACGTTGTGTTAGTGGTTCTTCGTGGGGAATGGCAGGCGGGTGGGTGATGCATTGTGTGGTTGACAAATGAGGGTGGTAATCGCTCGAATCTAGAAGCTGCCATGGTGGCGAAACAGGCCATGAGACTGACTCGGGAGAAACACGGCCCCCGAATCTTCAGGGATTTGGGGGAGTGGATTCTAGACCTCACGGGAATAGGATGGGCACTCCCAGAAGGCTGGGGACAGCCCGTCTGGATTGGGTTTCCACCGAATCACTTTGGAGTCTGCCTTAGGACTAACTACTTCCGTTGGTCAAGACATCCTGTCAGAAAAGCCCTGGTATAATGAAGCCTCAGGACCTTGATGGAGGAAAAAAAATCTGCCTGGGCAGAAACTGATGCTGGGAAAGAAGGTCCGGGTTTATGTCTAAAGGGAAGATAGTGGCAACAATATTCTGAGCTCTCCTTGAGTATTTCTCAGTCATGCTTGTGCTTACGTTAATTTTCAGGGTTTGGGTCTGTGCCCTTGCTACTCAGAAGGCGGTCCCCAGCCCTGGCCGCCGCTGGCCTCAGGCGGCCCCTCGCACCTCCAGTCTGCATCTCCTTCCGCCAGCCCTGGGGGTCCCCCGCGTGCTTTGGCTTGAGAGGACTGACTTCCGGTCCTGGAGGGCTAACTGCAAGGGAGGCTCTTGGCCTCTGTTCCCGGTGTCCTGGGGACCAGGAGCCCGCCCATGTTAGTTTCACGTGACACAGCTGATCTCTCTCCCTTCCTTCTGGGCACCCTGCTCATTGGGGTTCCAGTCTTCCAGGACCCTTGCCCTCAGCCTCTCGTCCCCCTTTTTGGTTTCTGTGACTCAATGTGCTTTGGTGAATCCTTAGCCCTTTAAATGCCAGAGTGTCCCAGAGCCTGCCTTCCTGCCTCGTCCAGTCCTGTGAGTTTAAACTTTTTTTTTTTAATGGCCTTTATTTTTTCCTGGTTTGTTTGTTTACTTTTAATATAATTTATTGTCAAATAAACTTTTAAAAAAATGTTTATTTTTGAGAGAGAATGACAGAGCGTGAGCGGGGGAGGGGCAGAGAGAGAGGGAGACACAGAATCTGAAGCAGGCTCCAGGCTCTGAGCTGTCAGCACAGAGCCCGATATGGGGCTTGAGCTCATGAACTGCGAGATCATGACCTGAGCTGAAGTCGGACGCTTAACTGACTGAGCCAGCAAGTGTCCCAGTCCAGTGAGTTTAAATATCACATCTATGGTGATGGCTGCACATGGCCTCACCCGGCGGAGCTCCAGACTCATTTCTGTGACTGTCCACGTGACTGGCAACATTTCACAGGCAGCTCAGACCCAGCAGTCTTAGGTGGGATTCCTGACTGCACCGTCACACGGGCAAATGGTGCCACCTCCTAGTTGTGTGGGCCCCACATCCAGACTCTGGCCACTCCTTCCCCTCCATGGCTGCCAGTGGAGCCCCGAGAGGAGACTGGGCAATCCTCTCTAACCTGCCTCCCTGCTTCCTCTCTGCACCCCTCTGCGTCTGTTCTCGACAGGGCAGCAAGAGTCTGATGTTAAAACCGGGGTGCCTGTGGGGCTCAGTCAGTTAAGCAGGTCATGATCTCATGGTTCTTGAGTTCGAGTCCTGCCTCAGGTGAGCCCCACTTCTCTCTCTCCCTCTCTCTCTGCCCCTTGCTCACTTGTACTCTCTCTCTCTCAAAAAAAAAAAAAAAAAAAAAGAAACCAGTTCTTGTTCCTCCCCTGCTCAAAACTTTCCAATGACTCCCTGCCTTGTGCCCAATAAAATCCACAGTCCTACAGTGGCCTCCAAGACCCTAGGGGTCTGTCAGCCCCCTCCCCTGTCCCCACCTCCATTCCCCTCTGCATGCTGGCCTCCTCACTGTGCCCTCAATATATCAGGCTCACCTGTCCCCTCACTGCTGAAGTAACACTGTGTGGGAAGCAGGGCTTGGTTGATTCTGCAACTTGCTTTTTTTTTTTTTTTCACTCAACAATACATTTTGTTCTTGCTCATTTTTACCTGAAGCACAGTATAAATGTATTATGCTGTGGTGTCTCCCCCTACTCCCCAATTCATGTGTCGATGTCCTAAACCCCAGTGTGATGGCATTCGGCTCCAGAGAGCTCCCTAGCCCTCTCTGTCAAATGAGGATACAGGGAAAAATGTGTGACCCCAAAGCACACCACCCCCCCCGGCCCTGCTCGTGCCCTAACCTTGGACTTGGAGACTCCAAACTGTGAGAGGCAAGTTTCTGTGCTTTATAAGCTACCCGGTCTGTAGTGTTTCGTTAGAGCAGCCTGAATGGACTAGGACATATTTCAGCTTACTTGTTTAGCCGTTCCCAGGACAATGGGCATTATTAGTTATTTCCAGTGTGTGATGAAAATCCTTATATGCGTGTGTTTTGCTGAATTCAGTGATAAGAAATGGAATTGCTGAGTCAGAAGGTTTATGCACTTTTAACTGAATTAAATACGGCCAAATTGCCTAATCAACTGTACCAATTGCCACTAGCGCTATGCATCAGGATCCTTGGGTCCCTACACTTTCAAAATGGAAAGAAATTTTTAATGTTTATTTGTTTATTTTTGAGAGAGAGAGAAAGAGAGACAGAGAGAGTGAATGGGGAGGGGCAGAGAGAGAGGGAGACACAGAATCCGAAGCAGGCTCCAGGCTGCATGCTATCAGAACAGAGCTCCATGTGGGGCTTGAACTCACAAACTGTGAGACCGTGACTTGAGCTGAAGTCGGACACCTAACCGACTGAGCCACCCAGGTGCCCCTGGAAAGAAAGAAAGTTTTAAAAGAAACCTCACTTATCTACTCTTCTATCTGTACTTATGTGTGGAGACATGTTCCCAAATAATGGCAGTATTTTCTCAGTGACAAGCTTTGGGACAAATTTTTACTTTCCCCTTTTATACCTTTTGGTATTCCTCAGTGTCTCCATTTCCTATGGCTGCCATAACAAAGTACCACAAATGGGGTGGCTTCTCACAGCAGACATCGATCCTCTCACTGATCTAGAGACTGGAAGTTCGAAGTAAAATGTTGGGGTGGTTGGTTCCTTCTAGGGGGCTCTGAGGGAGAATCCGTTCTGTGCTTCTGCCCCTGCTTCTGGTGGTGGCTTCAGTCTTTGGTGTTTTTTGACCTGTCTCTTCGTCCATGATCACATGGTCTTGTGTCCTGTGTGTCCCTGTGTTCAAATTGCACTAATCTCATAAGTACACCAGTCATTGGACTTAGGACCCACCTTAATCCAGTATGATCTCATCTTTGCATGGTTACATCTGCAAAGACCCTATTTCCAAAGAAGGTCACATGTGCAGGTTCCAGATGAACATAAAATTGGGGGGGGGGGGCACCACTCAGTCCAGTACACTCAGTTTTCTATTTTCTTAAATGTTTATTTAATTAAAAATTTCTTTAATGTGTATTTATTTTTGAGAGATGGAGAGAGACAGAGCATGAGTGGGGGAGGGGCAGAGAGAGGGAGACACAGAATCCCAAGCAAGCTCCAGGCTCTGGGCTGTCCACACAGAGCCTGCTGTGGGGCTTGAACCCACAAACTGTGAGATCATGACTTGAGCTGAAGTGGGATGCTTAACTGACTGAGCCACCCAAGTGCCCCTGTTTATTTATTTATTTTGAGAGAAGGAGAGAGACAGAGACAGAGACAGAGACAGAGACAGAGAGAGCATGAGCAGGGGAGGGACACAGAGAGAGAAAGAGAGAGAGAGAGAGCATGAACAGGGGAGGGGGGGAGAGAGAGAGAAAGAGAGAGAGAGAGAGAGCATGAACAGGGGAGGGGCAGTGAGAGAGAGAGAGAGAGAGAGAGAGAGAGAGAGAGAGAATCCCAAGCAGGCTCCCTGCTGTCAGCACAGAGCCTGACAGGCTCTTAGTCCCACAACTGTGAGACCATGACCTGAGCTGAAACCAAGAGTTGGACACTCAACCAACTGAGCCATCCAGGAGCCTCACAGTTTTCTATTTTTAATAAACATAATGTATAAGTCTTACAAAAACAACACAGGAGAGGGGCGGTGGTGCTCCAGGGAACTTTATATTTGATGTTTGAATTTTAAATAACAATGCGTTTGTGTAATACTTGTGTAATTATAGATAAAAATTTAAGACCTTCATATTTATTATAGAAAAATTGGAAACCAAGAAAGAATCCAAAGAAGAAAATCAGGTTTCCTCTCCCCAAAGACAGCATTGCCATTTTTTCATGTTTTGCTTTCTAGTCTCCATGTGTATATTTTAAAATAAGTGTGCTCATATTTGATCTATAATTTTGTATCCTGGTTTTTCTTTTAATATGATAACATATGCATTTCCCATATTGTTATAAACTCTTTTTTTTTTAATTTTTTTAATATACGAAATTTATTGTCCAATTGGTTTCCATACAACACCCAGTGCTCATCCCAAAAGGTGCCCTCCTCAATACCCATCACCTACCCTCCCCTCCCTCCCACCCTCCATCAGTCCTCAGTTTGTTCTCAGTTTTTAAGAGTCTCTTATGCTTTGGCTCTCTCCCACTCTAACCTCTTTTTTTTTTTCCTTCCCCTCCCCCATGGGTTTCTGTTAAGTTTCTCAGGATCCACCTAAGAGTGAAACCATATGGTATCTGTCTTTCTCTGTATGGCTTATTTCACTTAGCATCACACTCTCCAGTTCCATCCACGTTGCTACAAAAGGCCATATTTCATTTTTTCTCATTGCCACGTAATATTCCATTGTGTATATAAACCACAATTTCTTTATCCATTCATCAGTTGATGGACATTTAGGCTCTTTTCATAATTTGGCTATTGTTGAGAGTGCTGCTATGAACATTGGGGTACAAGTGCCCCTATGCATCAGTACTCCTGTATCCCTTGGGTAAATTCCTAGCAGTGCTATTGCTGGGTCATAGGGTAGGTCTATTTTTAATTTTCTGAGGAACCTCCACACTGCTTTCCAGAGCGGCTGCACCAATTTGCATTCCCACCAACAGTGCAAGAGGGTTCCCGTTTCTCCACATCCTCTCCAGCATCTATAGTCTCCTGATTTGTTCATTTTGGCCCCTCTGACTGGCGTGAGGTGATACCTGAGTGTGGTTTTGATTTGTATTTCCCTGCTAAGGAGTGACGTTGAACATCTTTTCATGTGCCTGTTGGCCATCCGGATGTCTTCTTTAGAGAAGTGTCTATTCATGTTTTCTGCCCATTTCTTCACTGGGTTATTTGTTTTTCGGGTGTGGAGTTTGGTGAGCTCTTTATAGATTTTGGATACTAGCCCTTTGTCCGATATGTCATTTGCGAATATCTTTTCCCATTCCGTTGGTTGCCTTTTAGTTTTGTTGGTTGTTTCCTTTGCTGTGCAGAAGCTTTTTATCTTCATAAGGTCCCAGTAATTCACTTTTGCTTCTAATTCCCTTGCCTTTGGGGATGTGTCGAGTAAGAGATTGCTACGGCTGAGGTCAGAGAGGTCTTTTCCTGCTTTCTCCTCTAAGGTTTTGATGGTTTCCTGTCTCACATTCAGGTCCTTTATCCATTTTGAGTTTATTTTTGTGAATGGTGTGAGAAAGTGGTCTAGTTTCAACCTTCTGCATGTTGCTGTCCAGTTCTCCCAGCACCATTTGTTAAAGAGACTGTCTTTTTTCCATTGGATGTTCGTTCCTGCTTTGTCAAAGATGAGTTGGACATACGTTTGTGGGTCTAGTTCTGGGGTTTCTATTCTATTCCATTGGTCTATGTGTCTGTTTTTGTGCCATTGTTATAAACTCTTTATAACAATAATGATACCGAATTACTCTCTTTGTTAGATAGTTGTATCATGTCCACTATTTTTGTTACTAACAACACTCTGAACACTTTTGTTATTAAAGTGCTTTTATTTTTTGTTTTATTTTGTTATTTATTTATTTATTTATTCTTAATAACTTATTTATTTTTTAATTAGCATAATAGTGCAAGTTAGTTAGTGTATAGTGCAACAATGATTTCAGGAGTAGATTCCTTAGTGCCCCTTACCCATTTAGCCCATCCCCCTTCCCACAACCCCTCCAGTAACCCTCAGTTTGTTCTCCATATTTATGAGTCTCTTCTGTTTTGTCCCGCCCCCCGGTTTTTATATTATTTTTGTTTCCCTTCCCTTATGTTCATCTGTTTTGTCTCTTAAAGTCCTCATATGAGTGAAGTTATATGATATTTGTCTTTCTCTAATTGCGCTTAGCATAATACCCTCTAGTTCCATCCACATAGTTGCAAATGGCAAGATTTCAGTCTTTTTGATTGCCGGGTAGTACTCCATTGTATACATATACCACATCTTCTTTATCCATTCATCCGTCGATGGACATTTGGGCTCTTTCCATACTTTGGCTATTGTCAATAGTGCTGCTATAAACATGGGGGTGCATGTGTCCCTTCGAAACAGCACATCTGTATCCCTTGGATAGATGCCTAGTAGTGCAATTGCTGGGTCATAGGGTAGTTCTATTTTTAGTTTTTTTGAGGAACCTCCATACTGTTTTCCAGAGTGGCTGCACCAGCTTGCATTCCCACCAACAATGCAAAAGAGATCCTCTTTCTCCACATCCTCTCCAACATCTGTTGTTGCCTGAGTTGTTCATGTTAGCCATTCTGACAGGTGTGAGGTGGTATCTCATTGTGGTTTTGATTTGTATTCCCCTGATGATGAGTGATGTGGAGCATTTTTTCATGTGTCAGTTGGCCATCTGGATGTCTTCCTTGGAGAAGTGTCTATTCATGTCTGTTGCCTACTCACTGGATTATTTGTTTTTTGGGTATTGAGTTGGATAAATTCTTTATAGACTTTGGATACTTCAAAGTGCTTTTAATATTTTGGACTATTTGCTAAGGAGAGATTCTCAGAGAGTAAATTACCGAATCCAAGGATATGAATTTTTTTTTAATGTTTATTTATTTTTGAGAGAGAGAGAGAGACAAAGCACGAGCGGGGGAGGGGTGGCAGATAGGGAGACACAGATTCCGAAGCAGGCTCCAGGCTCGTGCTGTCAGCAGCACAGAGCCTGACACGGGGCTCGAACTCATGGACTGCGAGATCATGACCTGAGCCAAAGTCGGATGCTCAACTAACTGAGCCACCCAGGTACCCCAGGATATGAATATTTTTAAAGCTTTTAGTGTATATTATCAAATTGCTTTCCAAAAGGTCTTTCTTTCTTTCTTTCTTTCTTTCTTTCTCTTTCTTTCTTTCTTTCTTTCTTTCTTTCTTTCTTTCTTTCTTTCTCATTCGTAAGAGACTCACCTTAAATGATGCCTTTCTGGGGACGCCTCCCTGATGTCCCTACCCTCCTACCATGAATGAGAGCATCCCTTTGCATAAAACTCACAGCACAAGTTAGCTATTTTTGACTTTTATGTTTTTAATCTGTATCTCCTACTAGACTGTTCTATACTGCTTGAGCAGATGGACTCTTTGTTGCACATCTGGGTCCCCAGCACCAAGGACAGTATTTGACATTTGCTAGATGCTTATTATACTTATTCCCATTCCTCTTTCTTTCTTTTCCTTCCTTCCTCCCTCCCTCCCTCCCTCCCTCCCTCCCTCCCTCCCTCCCTCCCTCCTTTTCTCTTCCTTCCTTCCTTCCTTCCTTCCTTCCTTTCCTACCCCCATCCCTCCCTTCTCTTCCTCCCTCCTTCCCTTCCTTCCTTCCTTCTTTCTCTTCAGGGAGAAATTTTGTAGGTAGGCCATAACTCTACCCTATAACCGGGAAGTTATTTCAAAGAAATCTTTTCTATGGCCTCACTTAAATCCATTAAATTTCTCCTAATCATCCCAAAATTTAGGGAAGAAATTATCTGCCAACTGCTGGGGTAAGCCATGGAAATTCTTTAGAAAGATGACATCTGAGCTAAAATGATGTCTTTTGTGAGTGCATTGGTAAGTGCTCATGTGCCCTGGGAATATGCTTTCCATTTTGGCCTGTGTTCCTTTAAGGAATGTTCTTGTTGGTCAAGTATAAATCATATTAGCTTTATTGTAAGTAAGTCTTTTAAAAATATGCTTTCGTGTTTAGCCCCTTGATAAATATATGTAGTAAGTACTACTCTTTTGTCCCCCATGATCTCAAAGGCCAGGTTGAAGTGATTGTGATGTAAATTGGACACATCACCAATCTGCCTTGTGTTAGGCCTAAACCTTCTGGTGTCCCCAGGTAGTTAAGTTCTGGGCTACCTTTCTGCCTATGTGCTTACCTTGCTCCTACTCGTGAGCAAGATAATTCATCCAATGTTGATGGGCTCTTAATTTCATGCAAATGTCAGAGGAAGGATTTTTCCTTCTTGGAACAAGTTCCTGCCTTGATAGATTAACTGTCCACTTTATGTTTCTCAGCTTAGATCAGGGCCCAGTGGGTATTTAATTTCATTATCACACCTCCAGTGCCATAATAAAGGATCACTTCCAATTTCCGCTCTAATTACTGAGAAATTATTTGCTTAAATCGTAACAGTTGGCATTGGACGTGGAATGCAGATATTAGTTTCTGTGTTGCTTTTAATTTTTTTTCCCCTTAAAAGAAAGGAATCTAAAAAAATTAAAACTTATTTTCCATCTATCCCTTCTTTCTCGATCCAGGAACATTTGAGTTTATCATTAATGCCGGGTCATTACCAACTCTGCCAATGCAATTGTTGAATTTGTGGTTTTCAGCAGATTTGCAGCTTGGCTTTTCATCTTTGACTAATGATTGCTTTTCGGCCTTTGTGGCATATCCATTTTCCTAACATTTCAAATAAATAGGGAAATGTCATGGAAACCAGCGCTCATTTCTTTCTCTCTCTATGTGTGTGTCTGTTTTGGTTGTTCTTCTTCAACAATGATTTCAGCTGCTATTTAGGAGTGTGAAATATAGATTACCCTCTGATGCTTTTTATGTACATTTGGCCTGGGCCTTTATAATGAGTGGATCAACACAGATGTCTAGGAAACTTCCAAGGAGGATTTCGAAAGGTTATGGAAAAAGAGCAGTCATTTCATTTATTTGTGTGTACATTTCTCCAATGGTTTTTTTATTCAGGTCCTACTATGTGCCAAGCGCCAAGCCATGTACTAGGTAGCCCTTGGTCCCTGCCATCAAAAAGCCAGTTGGAGGTTTGGCTGATTAGGAGAGGGATTAAGTGGGCAAGGAGGCAAATGAGCATATAATGGTAAGAAGTGTACAAATGCTCTATACCAGTGGTGCCTGAGCGATCTCATCAGAAAAGTCGGTAAGTATGGAAGCTGTCAGGTTTTTCAAAATTCTCATTTCTCCTCGAAAGCTTGAAGTTTATCGCTTTAGTAACTAATACTGGCAGTTGTTTTCCTTGAAGTGACAGGCTCACTTCGTTCATTTTCAAGGAGATGCCTGCCAAACACAGCGAGTTCTGTCCTTGACATCAGCAATCACTCAAGGGTTCTTCTTTTTATTTATTTATTTTTATGTTTATTTTTGAGAGAGCAAGCACGAGTGGAGGAGGGGCAGAGAGCGAGGGAGACAGAGGATCCAAAGCAGGTTCCGTGCCGACAGCAGCGAGCCCGATACAGGGCTTGAACTCCCGAACCCTGAGATCGTGACCTGAGCTGAAGTCTGATGCTCAACCGACTAGGCCATCCAGGCGCCCCTCATAAGGGCTATTCTTTGAGGAGGCTGTCGTACTTGGTCATGCGATAGAAGTGCTGTCTTCATGCTTCCCGTTGGGTCGCTTTCTTCCGCTTCACTGGGTGGGAGGTGTTCTTCAGCGAAACTGGCATTTGAAGAACATTCTGTATTTATTCATGGATTTTAACTGTGAGTGTGTGATGGTGAAAGATATGAGGACAGTGATAGTGCTTGTCACTGCCCTGACTCTGGTTAAGGCACCTGTTTTACCCACCAGTGCACACAATGAAAAGGCAAGTAATGTCTTGGGATTATTCTAAAGAGAGTTCTGACCTCGTGGACCCCCGAGGGGAGCACAGACCAGAGCTACTTTCGTCTTTCACCCAACCAGCACTTATTGACAGGCTCCTGTGGACCAGTTCCTGGGAGAGAGGCTCCCCCCACAGCCTCAAGTCAGGCTCAGATCTTTCTTATTTAAGAGTATCCACAAGGAATCGGGCAGAGCTTGATGAAGAGACTTTTTGCAGAGGCATGGCAGCATTCAGGTCACCCAGCAAGAGTCGATGATAAAGGATCCGGGGCTAACAGCCCCTGGGCTTGATGGGGGAAAGGAAGGTTCCCAGAACAGGAGAGGGCAGCCCCCTAGGAGCAGTGGCCTTCAGGAGACAATGCAGCCAGCCGGCCCGCTGGAACTCCTCTGGAGGCACCATGGGAGGACACACCGTGGCCTCTCTCACCCCTACCTCTAATCCCCTGCTGGCATCTCTATGCCAAACCCACCGGGAAGCCCCAGGTAAGGGAGTCTGGTTGCACTTTTAGGCCAGCCTCTTACTGCACAGGCCCAGGTGAAGGAGGGGAGGAATGGATTTAGACGGGCAGATGGAGACTACGTATGTGGTACAGAACTTGTATCATCTCATTGAATCCTGGCAACCCAGGGAAGTAAGTGCTAGCAGCATCCCCGTCTTGCAGATGGACCGGAGAGGTCAAGTGATATCGGCAGGGTGTGGATTTGAGCAGACCCCCACCCAGGCTCACACCTGGACCTCTTTGCCTCTCTCCCACACCGTCTGGCTCACAGGCAAGGAGACGGCAACATGGGCTTTCTTCGGTGAGCTGCTCACACTGAACGGTAGAGTAAGGATCACTGTGTGCTGGGAAGACTCTGTTCTTTATTTACAAGACCCCACATTGCCTTTCTTTCCCCCCAATTCTTCTTCTTCCACCCAAAGACTCCCCAGACAGGCAAATTATAAAGATATACAATGATTGTCTCCTCGGCATTGCATTTGGCCACATACTTGTTTACTAAATAAAATATTTTTTTCTCTTTAAGCTAGCTAAAGAAAATATTCTTGAGTAGGGTTAGTTCTTAAAGCAATAAACAGAAAACATGAGCATATAATAAAATCAAAGAATGACAGCATGTCAGGGCTGGAAAGGACCTTGGGCTGTGTCCTCATTTATTCCAGGCAATCTTTGGAGCACACGCCCCAAACTGCCCCAAACACAGGATTTAGCCCCAACTCACAGATGTGTCCTGCTGCTGGGGATTCACCGTACACACAGTGGGGTCCTGCCGGAGCCTCTCACCATCCGCCCCCTCTCTGGCCGCCCCACAGACCCCCTGCCTGGGACGAGTCAGATGAGAACTTGATAAAACAAATTCAAGCTGCATGGTTCCTGTGGGAAAGAAAATTCAGGAAAATTAGGCACTTTATAATTCATGCCTTTGCACAGTCATTATTTTTTTTTTTTTAGGGGCACCTGGCTGACTTAGTCGGTTAAACATCCGACTTCAGCTCATGTCGTGATCTCACGGTCCGTGAGTTCGAGCCCCACGTCGGGCTCTGCACTGACAGCTCAGAGCCTGGAGCCGGCTTTGGATCCCGTGTCTCCCTCTCTCTCTGCCCCTCCCCTGCTCATGCTCTGCCTCTCTCTCCTTCAAAAATGAATAAATGTTTAAAAACTTAAAAAAAAATTTTAGAGCTATGTTTAATACAAGATGCAGACTTCCTAGAGGATTTCATAGAGACTGAAAAACTTAAAGTTCTAAACTGGATCATCTCTTAAAGCTTTATCGACACCATAGGAGGGTGTTCAGGATTTGGGATTTTTATGATATCGATACATACCAAAATAGTTTAATCCTGTACAGATATTACTGAATATGACTACTCCCTCCCGGGGTGAGATGCCACTTCTCTGATTATTTGCCTGCTTTTGGGTTATAAATTGTTTATGTGGATCTGTTTCATACGTTCTGATGGTTCACATCCCATCATTACGGCACCCGGGCTTTATTCAGGGCAATGTCAACGGCATACATCCTCCAAGTTAAAAGTCATTCCCAATCTCCACCTACTCTCTTTTGAGGAGAAAACATCAAGTTCGTGTGCCCACATGTGAGCCCGCCCACATGGCACCTCCACTAAAAAATGTGATGTGGGCCAATTAAGTCCTTAGTCTCAGGGACAGAGGTCACTGCCCACCAGAGTGACCAGGGCTGTGCTGGGGGACATCCAGGGAGCGCTGGGGTCACAGGGAACCTGAGAAGGCTTCCTGGAGGAAGTAACATCTAAGCTGAGGCCTGCGAAGTCAGGTAGAAGTGTGATGGGAGAAAGAGAAGGCACGTGGGTGTTCTAGGCAGAGAGAATAGTGTAGGGTGAGAGAGCAGGGCCAGTGTGGCCCATCCAGGGAAAGCTCGGGGGGCAGGGGGTTGATGGTGAGGGGAGGTCAGAAGATAGGCAAGGCCAGATCACAGGGAGCCCCACAAACCTCATTAAGTGATTAGAATTTTCTCCTGAGCCCCGTGGGAGCCATTCAAGTATTTTAAGCAAGGAAGCAACATGGGTAGATTTTTTTTTTTTTTGAAATCACTTTTTCTGGGTAGTCTGGGTGGTGTTCAGCACCACTTCTCTGTTCGCACCAGGAGGTGGAGAGACGAGGTATGTGGGGAAGGAAGACACTTTTGTCACTGAGGGAGGAGAAGTAACACTTTCCCTCTTAAGAAGCAACCTGCTGATTTATCATTTTTTCTGTTTTGTGTATCAATTACACGAGGTAATACGACGAGAAACAATGTGGGATAGCCCACAGCCTGAGCTGGTTCTGTTGAAGACCGAGCTGTGTTGGGAAGAGAAGACCACCCTGACCCTGGACGTGACCCTCAGGTGTATGAAGACCGAGCTTGGGCAAACAGGGAGGAGGGCGGGGAGAGGGCCACTGCACACAGAGCAAACAGTGGTCCTCCCGAGGCCGGGTCCCGGTGCTCAGCTTCTCTGCCCCAGACCTCAGAAGCATCTGTTATTTGTGTTCTCTGCTCCCTTCTTCTGGCAACAGCGCGTCCCTTGTGCCCATCATCCTGGCGCGGCTGCTGGCTTCCTCCACCCCGTCCCCCATCCAGCCTGCACCTGCTCTGCCCAGCTCAGTTGGCTGGCCCCCGTGGACCGCACTGCCAGCTTCCCTGGCAGGCTGACTTCTGCTTGGGCGAGGCAGGAGATGGGGGGCAAGAGGAGAGAGATGATGGGGCATTTGTTCCCCGCTCCCTCCCTGCCCTGCAGAGGCTGCGCCCCTCCACAACCCTGCAGGTCTAGGCACATCCATGGTTTCCCTCTATTGCTAGTCCTTGGGTGTTGGAAGGTTCTTTGGTGGTTCCCTTAACCCTGTCCACATGGCCCCTTCGGTAAAGTCCCTTGAGGTGAACCGTGTGAGGGAGAAAGTGATTCTAGAGAAGCTCAGAGATCAACACGGCTGTGGTGACAGCGGTGGAGCCGGGCAGGAGACAGGGCCTCTCTCTGTCGTGAAGCATGGGGAAACGGACTGAAAAACTTAAAGTTCTAAACTGGATCATCTCTTAAAGCTTTATCGACACCATAGGAGGGTGTTCAGGATTTGGGATTTTTATGATATCGACACATACCAAAATGTATGTACAGGGAGCTGCCCTCACCTGCCGGCTACAGTGATGCTATTCAGAGCTGCAGCCCAGCTCACCTGCTCCTCCTTCCCGGTGGGTGGTGCCGGTGAAGGCCTGAGGACAGCCGTGGCCCCTTTGAGCAGCACTTTGGACCAGTCACTGTCAGGCTGGAGCAGAGATGGTGGGGGCAGGTGAGACGTGGGGTGGAGGGAGGGGGGGCAGGGTGAGGAGTGGAGGGGTGAGGAGGCTGTCATAGCCTGGGTGGGTGGCACTGAGGACCCGACCCACAGACATGGCGGCAATGAAGGGGGAGCATCTGGGACCATGAGGAGTTGACTCGAAGTCCTCATGCCCCGTGTCACACGAGTTTGGGGGTGAGGGAGACGAGGAGGGTCCGCATTCTGGCTTGCGTTCCTGAGTAGATGGTTCCAGCGATGGACACGCCAGACGGTGAGCTGCTCTCCGCTGTGAACACGTCCACGTGCAGGGCTGGCTGCATTTCATGGAAATGGGATCACACAGTATGTGGTTCTTCGTGACCGGCTTCTTTCACTTAGCATCGTGTTTCCAAGGTTCATCCCTGTCGAGGCACGTGTCAGTACCTTATTCCTTTTTATGGCCAAATGATATTCCATCGTATGGAGGTACCACATTTCGTTTATCCGTTCATCAGTTGATGGATATTTGGGCTGTTTCCACTTTGTGGCTATGATGAGTGATGCCGCTCTGAACACCGTGTGCACAGTTAGTATTTCTGTTGGGCATGTACCTAGGAGTGCAATCACCAGGTCACATGGTCGCTCTGTGTTTGACATTTTGAGGTTAAGCCATGCTTAACATTTTGAGGACCCCTTTTTTGGTTGTAAAGTCTCTTTTGTTTGATAATAGTATAGTGACTTCAGCTTTCTTATAGTTATCCCTTGCCTTTTATTTATTTATTTATTTTCCCCCTCGCCTTTTAAAAAAGATGATCTTTTTAAATCACAAATGCACGCAGCCATAAATAATATTTTATTTAGCGATGCATGTTTTGAGACTTTAAAGCATGATGTTACGCTGTGAATGTTGTTCTTCTTGGATTTGTTCTTTCACTCAACATGCTATTTCTTTTTAAAAGTTTATTTATTTATTTCGAGAGAGACAGAAGACAGCGTGAGTGGGACAGGGTCAGAGAGAGACGAGACAGAGAATCCCAAGCAGGCTCAGTGCAGAGCCTGATGTGGGGCTCAAACTCACGAAACTGTGAGATCATAACCTGAGCTGAAGCCAAGAGTCAGACACTTAACCCCAGGTGCCCCTCAACGCTATTTCTAAGACTCACTATGTCAGATGTAGCTGTAGTTAATTCATGTTCACTGCTGTATAATATTCCATGGGGTGACCCTACCACAGTTTATGTATCCACCCTCCTGTCCGTGGCTGTTTGGCACAGTGCTAGCATTTTGTCACTACAAGTTTATTGCTTCTGTGAACATTCTTACACGACTCCTGATACACGTTTCTCTTGTTCTCAGAGTGACCAGCAGCACCGGCATTGGCTGGAAACTTGCCCAAAGTGTAATAAGTTCTGGAGCCCAAGCCCAGACTCGCTGAATCAGAAACTCCCAGCAGTCTGTGTTTTGACAAGGCCCCCAGGTGCTTCTGATCCTGCCAGCGTTTGAGGACCACTGCGTAGGGGCATCATTGAGGAGCGGGATTTCCGGATTGCAGGCCACTAATTGTTTTTCAGAGTGGTATTTCCATGCTACACCCCATTAGTGTGTGTGAGTTCCCATAGACACACACCCTTTCAGCCCTAGGTTGTCAGATTTCTTTATTTTGCCCATCAGCTGGGCCCGTCTGACTGCTTTTCCCTGCGGAGAGGCGTAGGCATGGCGGGTTCCCCGCTGGTCTGGCCTCCCAGCCTTCCTTAGCCTGGTCGCCCTGTCTCGGGAGCACGGCCGTGCCGTGCTGCACGAGCTCAGCTGTTGCTGAAAAGCCGCTCTGCCGTGTGGGTTTGTTTTGACAGGAGTACATGCATCATCTGCTCCGCCTGGAGCACCGGGCCGAGGAGCAGTTCCTGGAGCACTGGCTGAATCCTCACTGCAAGCCCCACTGTGACAGGAACGTGGTCCATCCCGTGTGAGGGTCTCGGGACCAGCCTCTGGTACGTTCCTCCCCCCACCAGGCCTTCTGGTTTAGGGGGACGGCGGGGGATGGCACACGCATGGCTCAGAGGATTTCGAGAGCCGTCTGGTTAGCCGGGTGTGGGCTGGGGAAGTGGCAGGAACCAGGCAGGGGTGAGAGGCAGCAGCCAGGTGGAGAGGGGCTCTGGGCACACACCAGGGAGCCTGACCCCTACTGACTCACCAAGAGATCCCAAACAGGGGAGGGCTGTGACCCTGTTTGCTGTCCAGAAAGGTCACACTGGAATGCAAATCTGGAGAAGTATGGCTTGTGGAGACTCGGGTCTTTGCAGGTGGGGTCAACAACCCTGGGCCTGACCAGTGACATCCATTACGACCATCACCACCGTCACCAGGACCAGCAACTTCTTTCCTTCCTTCCCCTAGCCTTCCGGCCTGGGGGTCTGCCCGGCCCATCCGTTCCGCCTCCCCCTTGCCCTGGGTTTGCTCTTTTAGGCCCCTGAACTGGACTGTCAGCACCTGCACAGTCCACCGGGCACCTCTGCTCCCTCGCGAGGCAGCTTGCTTCTTTCCTCCCGGTCTCTCTCCTCCTTCCCAGATCCTATTAGATAAAGTAGCAAATCCCTTCAGAGGGTGAGCCTAGCGGCTGTAGTTGCTCCTCTGTAATTTTTACGGACAGAGCAGGACAGGATATAACTGGGTGGTTTATCATCAGTGGTTGGGAGAAATCTTCTGTCTTCATTGTTGTTGATTTGGTGCTACTGCGAGCCGACCGAGGAACACTCCCTCTAGAGTATCGCTCTTTGTAATTTGCAGAGTGCTCTCACATAAACTCTCCTCTTTGGTCCTCTTCGCACCTCTGTGCCGTTTGAGGGCTTACGGTTTAACCCCATGTAATGGAGGAGCTAACTGGGCAGGATTACGCCCTAACTCATGCTGGGCAGTGGTAGGGATGTCAGTCTTCTGGCGACACCACACCCCGCACCCTCCCTGTGGACTCCCCTGGAGTCCCTCCGAAGGACAGTCAGCAAACAGTGAGGGGAACATCTGCTTGAGGGGTAGGAGCTGGACTGACATCCCTCCAGAAAGGGAGGCACCTGTTACTGTTGTGGGAAGAGTGGTTTGTGGGCGAGCGTGCCCCGCGGCAGCTCCCTCCTCTGCCCCTGGGTGGGATGGGCCCTGCTGCTGAGCCCGCCCCCGGGTGTGGACCTCCGGCTCCCGCAAAACCCAGATTGCAGCGAGGCCTCATGGCTGGCAGCTCGCACTTACAGGGAAACAAGGAAGCGGCGGCCTGAGGGGCGGGGCGCACCAACTTGGAATGCGGAGTCAGGGAGAGCTCCGATCATGAAATCTGATCCCGGGAAAAAGTGTCCAATTTCTCTCTGTCTCCTCATCTGCAAAACGAGGGTAATAAGGGCCCCTCCCTCACGTGGTTGTTCTGAGCATTAAAAAAAAGTCAGCGCGTGGCAAACGGTGGCGGCCTGGCACACACGGGGGAAGTGCTCGGAAATGACAGCTTGCCGGCTGTTTCCCTCTCCTCCTCTTCCTCCCCTCTCCTTCTTTTTATCCACAGGATCCTCACACAGTTTATTCTCTCCTTCTTTTCCAGCAAGCATTTTCACAAGCACCCACCTGGCTACTGTCGAAACAGGACGAGGCTCCTTCTTTCGTTTGTTTTTCAGTTGCGGAAATGGATGGGTTCAGACCTTGTGAGCTGTGGGCACAGCAGAGGTTGCTTTGGGGATTGATGGCAAATATATACACGCTGCTTCATTTTACTAACCTGTGTCAGCCACTAAAGCCAATAGCTTAACGTATAACGCCCCCCCCCCCCCCCCCCGCCATGGTCTTCCTACAGGTTTGATTGGGTGGGCAGAAGGGGGAGCTTCCCTGGGGCTGATGAGCGGGCAGTTGGGGCAAGCTGCCCACCCTGACAACTCGAGGAAGTCTTGCACTGAGGAGTGAAGCTCACCAGGGGGTCGGTGGGGGGGACGGGCGCTGCGGAGCTGCTTGGTCATCTACTGTCCCGCCCCCCCCCCCCGCCCTGTCTGCTTTAATAAACGTTGGTGTTAAACCTGCTGTCTGCGTGTCTCCTCTCTTCTCTCCAAGAAGAAAAGCTGAGATGCCCTCCCCCCACCCCGTGTATCTTTGTGAATCCAGCATCGAAAGCTTACGGTTCTGTGAATACGTGGATGAAAATCCAAGCACCCAGCAGCTTTTCACGAGGGCCATCCCTTTTGGTAAAGAGATGACTTTCCCAAGGCCTGCTCTGGAAGTAGAGCCATCGCGGCATAGCAGGTGCACCGGCTGGTCTTCTAGCCAAGGATACATTTTGGGGGTGGAAAGGGGGTGGCGGCTCCTAAATCCCTCATGTGCCCACAACTCCCAGAGTCAGAGATTGCTCTGTCAAAGAGCAACAAAATCAGAACTGGGGAGGGCACGGGAAAATGGACCGAACGGTCCCAGGGAGAATCTGGCATCCTCAAAAAGAGGTAAGGAGAGATGCCCATGTACCCTGGGCTACTAGGGGAGGGCCCGCCTCTGTTCCCGAGGGAGCCTGGGCGGGCTTGTCTAGGGAGAAGTTCCAGAGGGTCTCGGGGCCTAGCTCTGCACAAGGGTTTTTCCATACACGACCTTGTTGAATCATCACACCTACTCTACACGGTAAATGTGGTTATTATTCCCACTTTAGAGATGAGAAAACAGGTTTACAGCATTTAGATGGTGTATTCATTTTCAGTCTTGGCTGTAACAAAGTACCAGAAACTTAGTGGCTTAGAACAACGTGGCTTTATCGCCTTACGCAGGGCTGCGTTGTTCTCTGCAGGCTCTAAGGGTGAATCTGCTTCCTCACCTCCCCCAGCTTCTAGAGGCCGCCTACAGTTCTCATCTCCTGTCCCCCTCCTCCATCTTCAAAGCCAGCAGTGACAGGCTGTGGCTTTCTCACACCACATCATTCTGTCTCTTCTGCCTCTCTCTCCCACTGTTAAGGACCTTTGTGATGACACTGAGCCCATTCAGATAAGCCAGGACAGTCTCTCTATCTTCGGGTCAGCCGATTAGCAACGTTAATTCCATCTGTGACCTTACCTCCTCTCTGTCCCTTGAGGTAGCACATGTACAGGGTCCAGGGATTAGGATGTGAATGCCTTGGGGGTAGGTGGGTGGGCCTCACTCTGCCTCCTAGAGTTTGTCCAAGTTCACACGACTGGTAGGGAGAACAGCAGCTGGGATTTGAAGCTAGGAAGCCCCTTGCTGCTCTGGGCCCCCCAAACGCTCTGCATCTGTGCTCTAAACCTGCAATCCTTCTGCCTTGGATTAAGTGGTTTTCTCAGCTGAGCTCCCTGAGGGCTCAGGATGTGTCTTTACCGGGACAACATTGCACCCCTCACCCGCGAGGTGGGGCATCAGTTGGGTGCCAGACCCATTTCGTGGACTCTGACACTGGACACAGGGACTTGCCCCGGGGCATGCAGAACAGCCACGGACAGAAGCTGCCGCTAGGGAACCATGCCACCTGCCTCTCAGGGTGCTTTTTAAGAAGTAGGAGCTGAGAACGTGTGTGTGGGACAGATGCAAGGGGCTGAGACTAACAGGTCAGAAAACAGAGAAGGACTGGAACGGAATTAAACATCCAGGGGACCCAGAGGGAACCAGGGTCTTCTATCTGAGCAGAGGAGGGACCTCCTTGAGCTTCTAGGAACCCTGGGCGTGGTTCATTTCTCAGGAGAAAAGCTCCCCTTATGACCACAGGAGATTCTTCATCTGTCGTGTACAGCCCAGGTTTTAACCTCTTCCCCTTGACACACACGATGGATGTGCTTACCCAGGACATGCACCCCTGAGGCCCAGAGACAAAGGGTCTAGAGCTCTGCAGTTCACAGTGATCTCGCTGCCCCTTCTCCTCCCCTCTGCTCACAACAGCTCTTCAGCGAGTGAGAGCAACAGCACGACAGGACTATCTTGACAGCGGCTGAGATCAGTGGTTCAGGATCCAGGCTTGGAGCCAGACTGCCTGCATTCTACCCCAGGCTCCACCACTGACCGGCTGTGTGCCCTCGGGCAACTTGATGGACCTCTCTGGGCTTCAGTGTTCTTATCTGTAGAATGGGAATAATAATAATAATAGTACCTAGTTCAAAACCTTATTGTGATAATTCCTTTATTGAGTAAGCACCCCATAAAAGTATTATTGCTTAAAAAGATTTTTGGGCATTACTTCATTAACCAAGATAAAGTCTCTCTCCCTTTATTTACCTTTTTACTTAGGGAAAAGGTAGAGAGTGTTTGTGGCATCCAGAATAGAGAAGGGATGCCTCCCCACTTAGAAAGACTTGCTCTCTGGGCTCTGTGCTGACAGCTCAGAGTCTGGAGCCTGTTTCGGATTCTGTGTCTCCCTCCCTCTCTCTCTGCCCTCCCCAGCTCATGCTCTGTCTCTCTCCCTGTCAAAAATAAATAAACATTAAAAAAAAAAAAAAGAAAGTCTTGCTCTCTTTACATTATTAAATCTTCTTACCTGTGAGCATGGTCTATCTCTTCACTTATTTAGGCTATTTGAAAATTTCCATTATTAAAATTTTATAATTTTCTTGGCAAAGACTGTGCACGTCTTTGGTCCGCATTGTTTATAGGTACCTTGCAGGACTTTCAAAATTATAACCAGACCCATAACCATTAAGGAAATTGAAGTAGTAATCAAAAATATGCCAAAAAAACAAGAGTCTAGGGCCAGATGGCTTTCCAGAAGAATTCTACCAAACATTTAAGGAAGAGTTAACACCTAACCTCTTGAAACTGTTCCAAAAAATAGAAATGGAAGGAAAACTTCCAAACTCTTTCTATGAAGCCAGCATTACCTTGATTCCAAAACCAGAGACCCCACTAAAAAGGAGAACTATAGGCCAATTTCCCTGATGAACATGGATGCACAAATCCTCAACAAGATATTAGCCAACCAGATCCAACAATACATTAAAAAAATTATTCACCACGACCAAGCAGGGTTTATACCTGGGATGCAGGGCTGGTTCAATATCCGCAAAACAATTAACGTGATTCATCACATCAATAAAAGAAAGGACAAGAACCATATGATCCTCTCAATAGATGCAGAGAAAGCATTTGGCAAAATAAAGCATCCTCTCTTGATAAAAACCCTCAAGAAAGTAGGGATAGAAGGAGCATACCTTGAGATCATAAAAGCCATATACGAGCGACCCAATGCTAATATCATCCTCAATGGGGAAAAACTGAGAGCTTTCCCCCTAAGGTCAGGAACAAGACAGCGATGTCCATTCTCACCACTGTTACTCAGCATAGTATTGGAAGTCTTAGCCTCTGCAATCAGACAACACAAAGAAATAAGAGGCATCCAAATCAGTCAGGAGGAGGTCAAATTTTCAGTCTTCGCAGATGACATGATGCTCTATATGGAAAACCCAAAAGATCCCACCAAAAACTGCTAGAATTGATTCATGAATTCAGCAAAGTTGCAGGATATAAAATCAACGCACAGAAATTGGTTGCATTCCTATATACCAACAATGAAGCGACAGAAAGAGAAATCAAGGAACCGATCCCATTTACAGTTGCACCAAAAACCATAAAATACCTAGGAATAATCTAACCAAAGAGGTTAGAAAAATCTGTACACTGAAAACTATAGAAAGCTTATGAAAGAAATTGAAGAAGACACACACACACACACACACACACACACACACACAAAGGAAAAAGATTCCATGCTCCTGGATAGGAAGAACAAATATTGTTAAAATGTCAATACTACCCAAAATTATAAACAGAAATTTCTTTTTTTTCAGTATTTATTTATTTTGAGAGAGGGAGGGAGGGAAAGAGAGCATGTGTGTGCACTCGTACTTGTGAGTAGGAGAGGGGCTCGGGGAGAGTGAGAATCCCAAGTAGGCTCCACACTGTCAGCGCAGAGCCAGACTCGGGGCTCGACCTCATGAACCACAAGATCATGACCTGAGCCAAAATCAAGAGGCACTTAACTGACTGAGCCACCCAGGCATCCCTAGAATTTTCTTAAAATTACATTTTCTAGTTGGTTCTTCTGGTGTGTATAGGAATAAAATTGATTTTTTATGTATTGGTTATATCCAGCCACCTCTATGATATCTCTTACTAATTCTTATAGTTTGGGGTTTTGAGATAATTACTATATATGACTTTTGCTTCTCTTCTAAGTTTAGAACAAACTGAGAAGCAGATGTAGGAAGTCAGAATAAAAATGATCCCCTTTATTACCAATAAGTTTCTTTGGAAAATATAGATTAGATATATACTACAACAGGCTCTTTAATACTCCATTCCAGAATTAAATGTGTCCTGTCACAGACAGAGCTGGAAAACTACAGGCATCTTCTATGGGCCCTGCCCTTGTAAAAATCCTGGAATGGGGGAGCAGAGAATGAGTGCTTCCTATGGGCAGGCTTGTTCCCCAAGACAGGGGAGAGGAAGGTACTGAGTTATGCAGATCGAGTTCCTTCTCCAAACCCAATAAATTACTCTTTTGGGGTGAATGAGAGAGAAAAGAGAGGACAGTGGTGTTATTCTAATGCAGTTACCACCATGAAGAAACATGAAATAAATGTCTCTCACATATTATAGATTTCATTGCATTCTCTATATAGAAAATAATATTGTCCAATACAGTACTGTTTTTTTCTTGTACAATCCTTATACTTCTTGTTAGTTTTTCCTGTCTTATTGCTATAGCTAGGACTTCTAAAACAGTGTTGAGTAAATTAGAAAAAATTTTTTTAAGTTTTTTATTTTTATTTATTTAAAAAAAATTTTTTTTCAACGTTTATTTATTTTTGGGACAGAGAGAGACAGAGCATGAACGGGGGAGGGGCAGAGAGAGAGGGAGACACAGAATCGGAAACAGGCTCCAGGCTCTGAGCCATCAGCCCAGAGCCCGACGCGGGGCTCGAACTCACGGACCGCGAGATCGTGACCTGGCTGAAGTCGGACGCTTAACCGACTGCGCCACCCAGGCGCCCCTTAACTTTTTTATTTTTGAGAGAGAGGGAGACATAGCATGAGTGGGGGAGGGGCAGAGAGAGAGGGAGACACAGAATCCAAAGCAGGCTCCAGGCTCTGACCTGTCAACACAGAGCCCGATGCAGGGCTCGAACCCATGAACTGTGAGATCATGATCTAAGCTGAAGTCGGATGCTTAACCAACTGAGCCACCCAGGTGCCCCAAGAACAGTGTTGAGTAGATTTCATAATAATGTGTCTTCTTGCTTCATTCCTGTCTTTCTTTCTTCTCTCTTGCTTCCTCCCTTCCTCCTTCCCTCTCTCTCTCTCTTTCTCTTACTCCTTCTCTCTTTCTTTCTTTTTCTTTTTCATGTCTTTCTTTAAAGGGAATAAATATTATTGCTGTACCT
Source organism: Prionailurus viverrinus (assembly GCF_022837055.1). Lineage (NCBI taxonomy): Eukaryota > Metazoa > Chordata > Mammalia > Carnivora > Felidae > Prionailurus > Prionailurus viverrinus. The sequence continues at coordinate 29,584,117 of NC_062574.1, forward strand.
TTTTGGTAGAAAGCTATTATCAGGTTGGGGTAGTTCCCTTCTGTTCCTAGTTTGAAAAAAATGATAAATAGGTATTTAGTTTTTCAAATGCTCTTTTGCATTAATTGAAATGACAATATTATTTGTAATAGCATTAATGTAATAATAAATTTCCTTAATGTTAAACTATCCTTAAGTTCCTGAGCTAGTATGACTTGTCAGGGAAGGGTTCTTAGAGGGGGTGCTTTCAATGATTGTGAAGGGATTACCTGGATAAGAAAAGATGGAGTGGGGATGAGAAGTAGGGAAAGGTGAGGGTGCAGATGGGGAGCGTTGTTGCAGGCAGAGGCAGCAGCAAGTGCAAAGGTCCTGAGGTGGGGAAGGAGCTGGTTTGTTTGAGGAGCTTCCACAAAGTCAGGGTGACCTCACCTCTGAAGAGAGAGGGACAGGGGCGCCTGGGTGGCGCAGTCGGTTAAGCGTCCGACTTCAGCCAGGTCACGATCTCGCGGTCCGTGAGTTCGAGCCCCGCGTCGGGCTCTGGGCTGATGGCTCAGAGCCTGGAGCCTGTTTCCGATTCTGTGTCTCCCTCTCTCTCTGCCCCTCCCCCGTTCATGCTCTGTCTCTCTCTGTCCCAAAAATAAATAAACGTTGAAAAAAAAAAAATGAAGAGAGAGGGAGAATGTCTGCCCTAAGTAGGTAGCCAGTAAATCTCAGCACAGTTAACGTTCTCCTCAAACTTGTGAACTCATCTGATAGAAAACAAGTCTCTTCTTCAGAGCGTTTTCAAGTGATTAAAATGGACTACTCATGTTTTTTGTGTGGCTCAGTTTTCAGGTGGTTCAGATCTTTCTCTTTCTCTTCTAATTAAATGTGGGCCCTGCCTTTCCTCTATCCTGGTTGTGTCAAAGTTCTTCTCTTGCAGTTTAATGGTAGCACAGGGCAGTTGTTCCTAAAGTGTGGCCCCCAAGGGCCAGCAGGAAATTGTCAGACATGCAAACTTTCAGGCCCCACTTAGACTTTCTGAATCAGAAACTTGGGGCTGAGGCACAGTGATCTGTGTTTTAGTGAGCCCTCCAGGTGATGCTGATGTACCCAAGAGTTTGTGAACCATTGAGTTAGAGCCTCCTGGAGCTTTCTGGAGCTTCCTGCCATTTTGGCAAGAACCCAAGACCAAGAGCTGGTAGGTCTGGGCTCTGATCCATTTCACTCATTCCTCTGACAAGTATTTTCTGAGGGCCTACTGTGCACCTCACACTGTTTGAGGCCCTGTGGCGCAAGAGAGGAAAAAGACAGAGGGGCGTCTGGATGGCTTAGTTGGTTAAGCATCTGCCTTGATTTTGGCTCAGGTCATGATTTCATGGTTCGTGGGTTTGAGCACCGCCTTGGGCTCGGTGCTGCTGGAGTGGAGCCTGCTTGGGATTCTGCCTCCCTCTCTTTTTGCCCCTCCCCCCTTACACTCTCTCCCTCAATAAATACATAAACTTAAAAAAAAAAAGAGAGAAAGGCTGATTCTTTTTTAATTACTTTTTTAATGTTTATTTTTTTATTTTTGAGAGAGAGACAGACAGTGCAAGCAGGGTAGGGGCAGAGAGAGAGAGGGAGACACAGAATCCAAAGCAGGCTCCAGGCTCTGAGCTGTCAGCACAGAGTCAGATGCAGGGCTCGAACCCACAAACTGTGAGATCATGACCTGAGCCGAAGTCAGATGCTCAACTGACTGAGCCACCCAGGCATCCTGAGAAAGGCTGACTCTTAAAAAAAGCTATAAAATTCATGTAACATCAAATCCACCATTTTAATAAATTTAAAGCATAAAATTTAGTAGTATTTAGTACATTTCCAATATTGTGCAACCATCTCACCCTAGTTCCAGAACATTTTATGATCCCCACATGAGACCCTGTACTCATGAAGCAGTCACTTTTTATTTGTCTCTTTCTCCAGCCTCTGGCAACCCACAGTCTGTTCTCTCTTCGGATTTACCAATTCTGGACATTTCACGTAAGTGGAATGATACAATATATGGCTTTTGTGTCTGGCTTCTTTCACGTATCATATATTTTTAAGAGTCACCCATGCTGTAGCATGTTTCACTCCTTTGTATGGCTGAGTCCTATTCATTGTACATATAGATAGACTACATTTTGTTCACACATTCATCAGTTGAACATTTGGGTTGCTTCCATATTTCAGCTATTGTCAATAGTACCACCAGGAACATTCGTGCGCAAGGTCTGAATAGCTGTTTTCACTTCTTTTGGGTATATGCCTAGGAGTAGAATTGCAGGGTCCTATGGTAATTCTATCTTGAACTTTTGAGGAACCACCCAACTTTTCCACAGGGGCTGTGCCATTTTACGTTCTCACCAGCAGTGTGCCAAGGTTCCAATGTCTCCACGTCCTTGCCAACACTTGTTATTTTCCTTCCTCTTCTTCTTCTTTTTTTATTTTTTTTGGGATTACAGCCAGCTGAGAGGGTGTGAAATGGTATCTGATTATGGTTTTGATTTGCATTTGCCTCCTGACTAATGATGTTGAGGATCTGTTCAGGTGCCTGTTGGCCATTTGTAGACCTTCCTTGGAGAACTGTCTAAGTCTTTGGCCCATTTAAAAACTGGGCTGTTGGGGTGCTTGGGTGGCTCATTTGGCTAAGCGTCCGACCATGGCTCAGGTCCTGATCTCACAGTTGGTGGGTTTCAGCCCCGTGTCAGGCTCTGTGCTGACAGCTCAGAGCCTGGAGCCCGCTTCAGATTCTGTGTCTCCTTCTCTCTCTGCCCCTCCCCTGCTCACGCTCTGTCTCTGTCTCTCTAAAAAATAAAATAACATTTAAAATAAACAAACAAACAAATGAGAACCTCAGTTGTTGAAGGGCTGATGTTTCTGATGTGCTAGCAGCAAAGCTTACCAAGGGTAGACTCTTGGACAAGTGTCTGAACCTCTCCTGCCTCAGTTTCCTCTTCTGTAAAATGAGGATTGTAACAGAACCTGCAGTACAGGACGACTGTGGAGACTAAAGACCCTACTGTGTGTAAAGCCCCGGGGACCCTGCGAGGCACAGGGTGGGTCTGTGCTGTGTAACCGATAGCCCTTACTTTGTATGTGAGATGAGACTAACAATAGTAACTAAGCAAGAAAATTACCAGAGATTAATGGGTGCTGGGAAGAAAATAAAACAGTGATGCAATAGAGAGTGACTGGAAGGCTATTTTAGGTTGGATGGACAAGGCAGGCTTTTTGGAGGAGGTGACACTTAAGCTGACACCGGAATGACAGGAAGGAGCCAACCGCATGAGGATCCCTGTACAGGAAGAGCATTCCAGGCTGAGGGAACGGCCAGGGCAGAGGTCCTAAGACAGGAACAAGCCGGCCAGTTCAAGTAGCTGCTTAAGAGAAGGACAGGGCTACAGGGGTGGGGGCCGGGGGCCTGGGCTTTCCCTCTGTGGGGATGCTGGCAGGCAGTGACAGCATCATGGGAGGACGTGAGCCTCAGAGTCAGGGAGCCTGGGGGGCCAGGTCTCTTCATATTGGGAAACTTCAGACAAGTGACTTAGCCCATTTGGAAAAGGCCTCTGTCTTCTCATGTGAAAAGTGGGGCTGGTGATTCCTACCTCGTGGGGCTGCTCTGAAGCTCAAGTGACATAAAATACAGAGGGACACATACATTTTAGATGGTAGTAATCCCAGGAGGGTGGCCCTGCTAAGCCCCGTGCACTGGCCAAAGAAGAGCGTGGGTGTGTTTGAAAATACCTTATGGCGGGGGTCGTGGTGGAGAATGCCACCCCAGCAGCATGGTTCACGCAGCCCTCTTGGCCTCCCTCCTGTTTTCCCACCTTCCTTGAACCTTCCTTCGAGGTCCAGCACCCCCTGTGTGCCAGGCATGAGGCTGTGGAGGTGAACGACACGGTCTGTGACTTCCAGGAGCCTCAGTACCCCTTCTCCACAAGGCGTCTTCCCTCCGAGGCAGTGACAATGACTGTTCACTCTCCTGTGGCTGCAGCACTTTTTCCTTAGGGGATCAAGGAAGTACGGGGCAGGGCTGGGGTTTAGAATCCTGGCCACCCTCTTACCAGGTGGCATCCTGGGTACAGGCAGCCCCGTGTGGTGGCTGAGAGCCCTCTGAAGCCAGACTGCTTCGGCCTAATGCTGGAGCCACCACTCACTGGTTACTTCACCTTTCTGTGCCTCAGTTTCCTTATCTGTGAAATGGATGTAACAGTAGTATTTACCTCATAGGGTTGTGATGAGGATTCAGTATGGGTAGTTTTAATACAGGGAAGGCACTAGAAGAATGCCTGGCAGGTAGGTGCTATGTAAATAGCACCTAAGAACCTGAAGGTTCTTAGGAAATCCACGCTCCATGTAACTGGAAAAGGAGAAGAAATTGGACGTGAAGGGGGTGTGTGTTATGTCTGTGTGTGTCTTTGTGTGTGTCTGTGTGTGCATAGGTGTGTATGTCTGTGTCTGTATATTTGCGTGTATATATGTCTGTGTGCACGTGTATCTGTTTGTACCTCTGCGTGTGCGCGTGTGTGCTCTGGGGCACCCGCCAACCCCAGCCCACTCAGAGCTGCGGGGAGGAAGGAGCTATTGGCCCCAGTCAGGAGCGGGGGCGGGGTGCAAGGGCTGCGAGGGCCCAGCCGGCCACTAGGGGTCAGTGTGTCTCCGCCGCAGGCGCCGGGGGCCGCTTACCTGATTGGGGCAGGCGTCCGCGGACAGTTCCTGACAGTTTGCAACATCTCCTGCCTAAGGTTAAAAAAAAAAAAAAAAAAAAAAAAAAAAATTAATTAATGTATCTGTCTTCGGAGCAGAGAAGGGAGCCCAGACGACCGAAATAACAAGCCGACTCTCTCTGCAGGAAAATGCAGAAGGTGGTTAACCCGGCCCCGTCCTTTGCATTCCTGGGCTGAAGGACTGAGAATCCAGTTGTGGTTTCTGCTCTGGCTATCTCGGTGCCGCCGAGGGTGCCTGGGGGGAAAATCTGCTGAATTCTTCCTTTTCTATTTTCTGCCTGGGCGAGGAGGAGGGCGTTAATGCCGGCTGGCAGTTACTTGAAACTGAGATGGATGGTAATGGGGTGTGTTAACAAACAAGGGCAGGAAATAAAGTGTCATATTTTCTGGAGGGCGAACCGCTCCCCGGAGACAGAGCAGCAGGATTCTACAGAGGAGACACTTTGAAGGAAAAAAACAAAAAACAAAAAAACCACCCTGCATAATCTCCCCCTCTCCCCTCTCTCTCCCTTCTTCCCTTTCTGGTGCCTCTTTGGTGAGACATAAATTCAGTCTCATCCTAGGGCTGGCTAACAGGCAAATAATAGGGCACCAAAAAGAAAACAAAATTCAGTTACATTCCTGCTTAGATGTTTAGTTGTTCCTTTGTCTCAGGCTGAATCTGGAGACACAGAAGACTTCACAACATCAGGGCTACCTGCCTGGAACCTGGTTCCCATCTGTGGGCAGTGGCCACCCTCCTGAGGCCCCCTGACTTGCAAATGGAATATACCCTGAAGCGGGCCCCTTGCCCGTGCTTTTGCACACGCAGGAAACAACCTCACCCCATTTCCAAGCATCCTTGTCACTTTCCTCCATGGCACCTTCTCTTATTCCTTCTGCAAGGACCCAGGACTGCCACCCTCCTTGCCCCCTCTCCCGCTGTGGCTGTATCACAGCGTTTCTGAACAATGCCCTCATGGCACGCCTGGGCGCTATCTCATTCTTGGTTTGCCCAGCACTGGCGCCATGCCTGCTACACCGTTAGGAGGTGATTGATCTGTGTTTGGGAGTGGACAAATGGTGATGACCCGAAGCTCTCTGCTAGAAATAATAATAGCCAATGTTTATCGAACACATTCCCTGTCCTAAATGCTTTGCAGGCTTTTTCTCACTTAATCCCTACGCCATCCTTGTGAGATAGGAAGTAGCGTCATCATCCCCATCGTCGTCATCGTCTCCATTTTATAGATTTGGAAGTGGAGCCTCAGAAGGAGAAACTGATCTGCCCACGACCACAGAACTTGGCAACCAGAGCAGAGATGCGGACCTGGAGCAGGATTGGAGGACCCCCCCGCTGCTTGGGCAGCCCGATCCTTGGCCCCTGGATCCCTCACATGGCACTGCACACTTACTTGCTCGTTCATGCTGCCGTAAAGCGGTGTGCTCCTTGAGGCCAGGGCCGTGCTGGAGACTTCGAGAGAGAAAAGGCCAAAGCAGGGTGGGGTCTGAGTCCTCCGGAGGTGGGTCCCCTGGCTTGGCTTTGACTTGGACCGAATGCATCCCCGTGGGGGCCCCCCTCCTTCTGGACTCTGGAGCCAGGCTCCCTGGGTTCCGGTTCTGCCTCTGCTGCTTACTAAGTGGGCCATTCACTTAACCTCCCCGAACCTTGGTTTCCTCATTTGCAAAATGGGGATAATAGCAGCGCCCACATCGTGGAGCTGTGGTGAGAAAGGATGAGTCCAAGCAGTTGCGTGGAATGGCGCTTGGCACAGTTACTTACTACCTGTTTAAGACGCTGCGCCCAGAATCTGCGTTCCTTGCTGCCCCTTCTGAACTGTGTGTCTGTCCCCATGGGGTTCATCAGATGTCTGTGGGCCTCGCAAACCCCTCTTTTTCATTTAAAAAGTAGGCATTCCATGAAAAACAAACAATACCCCAAACCAACAACAAACTTGCGCCTTTCAGATGACAGGGGAAGGCAAACGTTTGGCATTCTGCCTTAGCCATCCACTTCACGTCACTTATTAACAACATATAAAACAACGAGGGATGCCCATATAAGGCCTGGTATTCAATACGTTCAGTGTATAGCTGCTTTGGGTGGACATACGCTTACAATTAATGAAGCCAGCCGGCTTCTCCGGATGGCTATAAATACTCTAGGAAGAGAAACCCAAGACCAGAGGCTCAGGACACCCCACGCGGCCGGCACCAGCTGAGGCTCTTCCTGTGCATGATGCAGCATGACTCGGTACTGCTCCTTCCTGAGAGCTGGGTGAACCCACTACGGCCACATTTTTGTCAGCGTTCCCAGTGGTGTTACCAGATACCATGTTCTCTAAGACCAGAGTGCATGCCATTGAGTTTTCTTTAAAAGGTGCACCAAGAGGAGTATGGGTGGGGGTTTTCAAACGGCTTGGGGGTGATTCTTATAGTTATCACTCAAGTCTCCAAATATTTCCAGAGCACCTGCTCTACCCCTGTAAGTGTACTAGGTGTGGGGACATCGGTGGGTTCCTGTCTCCGTGGAGGGTGCAGCCTGATGGGGAATGGCTAAGGGACAAGAAGTGCTGTGATGCTAAGCATTGCGCAGGAGAAGCTCAGGTGTTTATATGGGGGTGTGTGGGGGGCAGGGTAGGCTTCCCAGGGTGGTGCCATCCAAGCTGAGTGGTTAGGAAGGAGCAGGAGGAAGTGAGGCAGAGAGGGGGAAGATGGCCTGTTCCAAGCTCTTGCAAGCCTCTAAAGGTGAAGAGAAGAGGAGGGAGCCCTGTAGGGCCGGAATGAGAACAGAGCAGGGACCGTGAGTTGAGGTGAACCTACAGAGGTAAGGAGGGTGGGCCATCCAGAGCCTGCATAGCCATGTTAGGGATTTAAGGATTCATTACAAGGTTATAGGATATAGTTGAAGGAAAATAAGGTAATGAGATTTATATATTTTAAAACGTGTAATTAAATTATATATTGTAGCTGCGACATGGATTGGAGATTAGAGAGAAGCAAAGGTGACCCTAGAAGACCAGTTAGGAGTCTCCGTCGTAGGCTGGGGGAGAGATGCGGGCAATCTGCAGGAGGGTGGGAAAGGTGGAGAAGGGAATTCTACAAACACTTAAGTGATAAAACCCTTTCACAGGGTTGGATGTGGGGTGGAGGGTGGGGTCAAGGGAGAGAGAGGAATCGTAGATGACTCCCAGGCTCGGAGTTTGAGCAAAGGAATGGATGTTGGAGGGAAACAGGTTTGGGGCAGAGCACTGTTCAATTTTGGACTTGTTGAGTTTGAAGTCCTGCAGATCCGTCCAAGTGGGGGTATGGGTCGGGTCTGCAGTGCACGGATAGGCTGGGCTGGTGTTAGAGATTGGGAGTCATTGGCCAGAGATGGCACTGGAAGCCCGAGAGTGGATGAGGTGGCCCAGCTGGGTGACAGGTCAGTCCTGGAAAGGAGAAAGTGAACAGCATTCAGGGAATTGAGGCGGTGGCTAAGGCAAGGCCATGGATAGTGGGGAAAGGCTCCCTTGTGGCCAACTTGGCATTAGTCTGGGTGACCCATCTTAGGTGGCAAACCAGTTTTTGCACTCTTTGGCTTTGGAAGAAATACCAGTGACATGGGCCTGTGGAATGTCAGCCCCACAATGAGAATTTACAGTCATTTCTTAGTCTGTTGGGGGGAACTGCCTAAACCTTGTTGGGATCTAAAAGTCACAGGTCCTTTGCTGCTGCCTGTCTTTGCTCTGTTGAAATTCTTGCACGAACAAGGACCTCTCTTGGGCACTCTTTCTGTTTCTTGGTTCCTTCTAGTCCTCTCTAGGCAGGCGCCAGGGAAAGGTAGGGATTCCTGATAAAAGAAAGGTTTGGGGGGCGGGGTCCGCTCTCAGCTGGTGGGCTCTCTGGTTCCGGTTAACAAAGCGGTAAGAGCTGCTTTGGAGGGAAGGGTGCCTCGGGCATGTGGGTGCATGATCTGACCCTTGCCCCCTCACCTTCACACACTGATTCTTTCCCAGCACAGGCGATGTCCTCTGCTAGTGGCGTGGGAGATGATTTTAAGTGGTAGAGGGACAAGACGTTAAATAACATTAAGTCACAGAGTGAGAAACTTACCTCGTTTTCAACAGTGTTTATGGAAAGGAGACAAACTTGTACTAATCTTTCCTGTGAACGAAGAGCGAGCAGGTTCCTAGGGCCAGAGAGAGGCTTCCGCCAGACCCGCTGTCCAGTGACAATTGCTTTATTTTCATTTATTTTAATGTTTCCTTCACATGAGATGCTGGTTTGCTTTTACGGCTGTAGTGCCCTTGATGGCGTCTTCTCAGCCGTGTTTTGCGGTGTGCTCTGTTGCCCCAGCGAACCTGGCCTATCCTGACTGCTGCAGCCATGATGTAAAATATTCGGTTTGAAATAAATGTCTCTGAGTGATTTTACCATTGGTAAAACCCAGTTTTGGCAAAACACATAAGGGTGATAACACGAGTGGCAAAGTTTGGAGAATGATGGGTGAGATCATAGAATTTTAAAAAGGGGGTGGTGACCTAATCAGGGTGGTCAGCCATGCCACTTTTCCTGGGATCGTGTGTCTGGGACGTGGGACTTTCAGCTTTAGAACCGGGAAAGTCCTTCACCAGGTAGGTGGGGAAACTGAAGATAGTAAAGTGATTTGTTGCAGGTGGCACAGGTAGTTAAGTGGCAGAATGGAGAAGAGAACCGCATCTCCTGATGGCTAGTTGTAGTTAGCTTTCTTCCTCTGGGTCCCCAGCTAGAGCTCGCTCTTTTCTTAAAAAAATTTTTTTTAAGTTTTTATTTATTTTTGACAGAGACAGAGAGTGAGTGTCTGGGGAGGGGCAGAGAGAGGAGATACAGAATCCAAAGCAGGCTCCAGGCTCTGAGCTGTCAGCACAGAGCCCAACACGGGGCTTGAACTCAAGAACTGTGAGATCATGACCTGGGCTGAAGTGGGACACTTAACTGACCATGCGACCCTGCCTCTCTGGGCTGGCATGCTTTACCAACCCTGAGTATTTTTATTTATTTATGTATTTATTTATGTATTTATTTATTTATGTTAAAATTTTTTTAATGTTTATTTATTTATTTATTTTTTAATGTTTATTTTTGAGAGAGAGAGAACATGAGCCAGTGGGGGAGGAGCAGAGAGAGAGGGAGACAGAGGATCTGAAGCAGGCTCCAGGCACAGAACAGCTGTCAGCACAGAACCTGACGCAGGTCAGGTTGAGATCACGACCTGAGCCAAAGTTGGACGCTTAACCGACTGAGCCACCCAGGCGCCCCCACCCCTGCCTATTTTATTTAATTTTATTTAACAAAAATTTTTTTAATGTTTATTGATTTTTGAGAGATAGAGAGACAGAGTGTGAGCAGGGGAGGGGCAGAGAGAGAGAGACATACACAGAATTGGAAGCAGGCTCCAGGCTCCGAGCTGTCAGCACAGAGCCTGACGCGGGGCTTGAACTCATGAGCTGTGAGATCATGACCTGAGCTGAAGTCCAATGCTCAACTGACTGAGCCTCCCAGGCGCCCCAGCACCCCTGCCTATTTTAGATGCTGAACTCCCAGGGGCAGTGTCCCAGTTTACCTGGCGTGCTGTAGTGGAAAGCGTTCAGGTGTATCCTTCAGGAGATCTGACTCTGCATCCTGGCTCCAGCATTCATTCAAAATGCCTGGGCCTCACTTTCATTGTGCGTCAAATGGAGGAAAAATTATATCCTATCTGTTTTCCTCTTCTGGTTGTCATAAGGATCACATCCAAGTCAGTCTGTATGACAGGTCTTTGTGAACAGCAAAGCACAAAACAGGTATAGTTTCTGTAAAACAGACAAGTGGCCCAATGAGATGCTTGTTAAAGGCATGATAATAGTGGGAAAGCCAGCTGTGAAAAAGCAATGGACGGGCTCATTAGAAAGGCCCTGATTGAAAGTCTGTATGGCAGGGACATACACAGTACATGCTCAGTAACACTGTTGAAGGGACAAAGGAAAAGCGAGAGCTGGAAAGCAGAGCCGTGGGAGAAACCGTGATGAAACGGGACCTGGTATCACGCCGCTATTGTTAGCTCCATGTCACGGGTGATGAATCCACTGCGCACCGCACGCAGACCCCTGCGCCGGCGTCAGACTCAGTTTCCTGCCAATCCCGCCCTTACCTTAGGGGCATGGGTGGGTCGGGACCTGTCTGAGCCTCGTTTGCCTCCTCTTGCATTCAGGGTGGCTCGGCTCAGATGAAATAAAACCACCAAGTGCTCTGCACAGTGCCGGGCACCTGGGAATCCCTCAGTCAATATTAGTGATTATTATTAGCGGCGGAAGGACCTGGTTTAAAGCGAACCAACGGCCGCCACAGGGAAGATGCTGATTTGCATAGATCTCTCTCTCCACCGAAACGCTGGAAGGAGTTAGTTGGTAGGGAGGTTGTGAAATCTCCCTCTGATTTCAGAACCCCTGGGGATCCTTTCTGGAGGCAGGGGCTGCCTTTCGAGACCCCTTGCAGCCCCTTGCGTTTGGGTCCAGCCCGCCCTCCGGGTTTGAGTATCTCTTTCAGCTAATCCTTTAACTCTTGGAGCTTTAGCGAGGGGTTACCAGATGCAGGGACGAGCGTTCCCACAGATGCCTTACAGCTTCCCTTCAAAAACGAAATGCTCGCTGCTAACAAAGTGTCTTTCAGACAGCCGGGGCACAGGGCGCGGGGCCGCCGGCATGCGCTCTGGTTTCCCGCTCCTGGGGGCGCCGGCCCTCTGTCCTGCCCTCCCCCTCTCCCTGCCACCCCCAGCATGTTATCTATGGGGATTGGAAAACATTATCAGAACAGGCCCCATCTGTTCCTGAAGTCGTGGAAGAATACTCGTGTGATAAATTTACAGGGTCACTGGAAGACCCTCTAATTTTCTGGGAAATGACAAGGCGTCTGTGGCCACGTTGTGTAAAATTTCCTCTTTTATACCCTAGTTACATGCCATGGACTATTTACTCGGAGTCTGAGGGTATATTTACCATTCAGGCAACATCACAAGCCGTCAAAGAAATCTACTCAGAGTAGGATGTGTTGGGTGTCTCGCCTTTCTAAAAATGACACTCAGTTTTGTTTTTTTTTTTTTTAATAAATCTTTTTAGGCGCTATGTTCACAGTGCAAATAGCTCAGGAAAGACACTGGTAGGGAGTCAAAGTTTAAGTCAGGGCAGACGTCTTGCATGGAAACAGGACCCAACCCCGCAGCTTTGCCGAGAAAGGAAGCTGGCTGTGCATTGGATTCCTCTGCAGAGCTCCCCCAAAGCCGATTATTGATACATTGATCTGCCGAGAAAGCACCTCGTGTGTGTGTTCCAAGCCTCAGTGTGTCATTCGGAGCCGGCTTCGGAGAACCAGACGGTATAGAGAAGTTGTCTCCAAAGTCAATAGCTGAAGGAATGCTTTGGGGAGAGCTTGAAGAACATGTTTTTCCAAATTTAGAACCCACTCACATTTCGTGGGTTCTGAGATTAATATTGAACTTGAACATAAAGTTCTGGCAAAATACAATTTCCTGATTCAAAACAAGACTGTGTCCAAGGGAGCCTGCAGAGGTGTCTTGGAAAGTCCTCTGTCTCTTGCAAAACAGCCTGTTTGAGGATTCAGATGTGAATGAACTGGGACCAGGCTGATTCCCTTCCCTTTGAGCTCCGTGTGGCTTTTCCAATTAAGTAGCAGTGCAATGGCAGTGGGGGTGTGGAGTGTAGGAAAGAACTCTGGAAAAAGTGTGTTTGAGGTTTTGCTGACCCGAAGACGTTTGAAAAGTACTTTGAATCCTTCTGCTGGGTCCTGGCAGTCCAAGGATCTTGCAGACTCTGTTTTTGGTCTGATAACGAATCTCCAAGAGGAGTTGTTGGAGAAGAGAGTGGACACGAAGCCTCCCTGAAAAAAGGAAGGCCGGCCTGGGGCTCTGCCTGCCTGTCTTTATCACAACACTGTGTCCCTAGGATTGACCCCGTGCGGTCCCTACTCCCAGGGAGGGGAAGGAATGGCTGCCTTGCAGGGGGTTTGGCCCCGAGCCTGAGCCTCCCACAGTTGAGCGGCCCCGTACCCAACCCCTCCACTCTTGCCAGACTCTCTCATCGTGTCACTTCTAAGTTTAAGGTCTCTCAGCATCAGCAGCTCTGCAGTCATAGCTTAGCATGGCCACCCGAGCTTTCTGGCCTTGCCTCGTCCACCTCTCTGGTGTTTCTCTAGCTGCCCCTGTGGACTTCATTCTCCAGCCCTGCTGACCCATTTTTGTGCACCCCCCGAAGCACCATGCCTCTCTGGCTTCTCTGTCCTTGTCATTTGTTCTGCTTGAAATAGCTTCTTCCCATCTCCCTTTTTCCCCGGGGGTCCTTCCCAGAACCTAGCCCTCTTCTGTGCTACCTTGCATGGGCATCCTGAACTCACCCTGCTGTGGTGCTTGCCACTGCCTGTATCCTAGTGGTCTATTTATGTGTGTGCCAAGTTGGAGCACGTGATAGTCACCAGATGCTGGGGACAGCCAACTGTCCTGGGTATCTCAGAGAACTAGAGGACACTCCCAGGGGCCTGTGTGCTGGGGAGGGTCCCATGCTCATAGCTTGGGATTTTGGAAAGTGGAGGGTTATTGGGGGAAACTGGCAAGATGGTAGAAGACTGTAGAATGTGGGACATAATCCTTCACCAGAACTCCTCAGGTCTACAATAAAGTCATCAAATCTATAAAACCACTAGAATTGTCTTTCTTGTGGAGCATGGTAGAGGAGCCTGGGGCCTCATCCCAACTGGCTCAAGGCCATATTGGCCTTATTGGCAGGAATGCAGACAGGGTCAGGAGGAAGCAAGAATTTGCATGAATTGTGGGGAGGGGGTCTGGATTCTCACAGGTTAAGAAATTGGGGATTTGGGCGATGGGTAACACTTGTCTAGCCATTGGACGATGAGCTCTTTGGAGGCAGATAGTATGGCTCATTCATCTCTGGATCCCCAGTGTCTAACATAATACCTGGCGCATAGCACACGGGGCTCAGTGGCTCAGTGAGTCGTTGCTGGATGAATGGATAAATGGATGGGTGGAAGGAAGGATGGGAAGACGGAAGGATGGAGGGATGGATGCGTGTATGCAGGGGTAGACAGATGGAAGGATAGATGAATGGGCGGTGGATAGATGGAAGGAAAGACGGATGAATAGATGGATGGGTGGCAATTCTAAGCATGCAGACACACTAGTTGTGATTTTTTCCTCTGCCTCAGATGCCTTTCCTCATGCTGCTCCCCGCCATTCCTCAGCTGGCTAACTGGAAGTTACCCTTTGTAACAAAGAATTTCGAGCAGAGGGAATCATGTAAGAAAAGGCTCGGAGGCCCGAGGGAGTCAGGCCCAGCTGGGAAATTGCAAGAAGGTGTGTGGGTGTGTGTGGTTGGAAAGCACATTTTAAGGGAGGGGGCAGAGGTGGGTGGTGCAGCTGGAGAATTTTAATCAGGGCTCAGACCACGAAAGGACTCCATACCTCAGTCCAAGCCTTTGGACTCTGTCCTGAGAGCAACGGGGCCCATTGAGAGGTTTCCTGCCGGGCAGCGTCCTGCACGTTTGGACGTTCCGCTTCTTTGTCTATACTGATTTTAAAATAGATGCTTAGAATGGCTCTTCTAGGAACACCTCAACCCCTCGGAGCGGAAACCAGGCCTTGCCTCTGACCTGGGTTTATTTTGCGGCTTGCCCTTTCGTTGCTAGCTGAGTGGCACTGGCAGTCCCCCCCTTACCTTGTGCCTCAGTCTCCTCGCCTGTAAAATGAGTAACATCGAGTTTGCCCAGGGCTGGCTTCGTGGATGTGCAGTCCCCCCAGGACCCGGTGCTTACAACGATCCCGTCCCTGGTTTAATGCTCTGCAGTCACTATCTTGAAATCCTTACCGATTTTTGCCCAGAGAGCCCCACATTTGCATTTTGTACTGGGCTCCAGAAAGTATGTAGCTGATCCTGAATCCATCTCACAGGAATGGTATGAGAATAAAATAACAAAAACAATTTTTTTTTAACATTTGTTTATTTTCGAGGGACAAAGACAGAGCACGAGTGGGAGAGGGGCAGAGAGAGAGGGTGACAGAATCTGAAGCAGGCTCCAGGCTCTGAGCTGTCAGAGCCTGATGAGGGACTTGAACCCATGAGCTGTGAGATCATGACCTGAGCCGAAGTCGATGCCTATCTGACAGAGCCACCCAGGCACCCCCAAAGGTCTTTAAGGATGATGCAGCACTAACCCAATGGAAGGCCTTATTGATATTATCCAAAGTGATGTAGTCTTTCTAGGTTTGTCGATCCTCCTGTATGCCAGGTGCTGGGGACCCCAAGATGATTCAACCTAGTCGCCATCCTTAAGGAACTCTGGGAGATTCAGTGAGGGACAGAGCTGGGAGCTGAGCCCTTGCCAACAACACCCAGGTCAGGGCTCTTTCTTCTACAGTCAGCTCTTGCTAACACACCTGCCTGCTCCACTGTCCTCTAAGAGACCTAGTGTTCAGGGCATCTTCCCCATCCTCACCGTGCCTGGAACGATGTTTTGTACATGCAGGTGCCCAGTAAATGTTTGTTGGATAAATTAATATATTTGAGAGAATGACAAGATTATGTTTCAAGTGTCCCTATTTAAAGGCTCCCTACCATTCTCAAGATGAGACCCAAACTTTATGTCTTTGTGCGAGGCCCTCAGTGGACAGGCGCCTGCCTATGTCTCTGTTCTCCTGTCATGCCCCTACCCTCGGGCAGCCACTCTGGCTTCCTTTTGGTCACTCACACCCACCATACCCTTGCTTCCCCAGGACCTTGGCGCATGCTATTCCTTCTGCCTGGAACACTATTCTTTACTCCCGTCCATTGCCTGGTTACCCCCAGCTCGTTGTTCACATTGCACCCCAAGCTTTGCTTTCTCAGGGTGGCCTGTGCTCACCACCCCGCCCAGATTACCCTCCTCCTGAAGACCTCTCCAAGCCCTGCAGACCTCACGGTCCTAGCACTTCTTGTGACTACGGCTTTGCACACAGTGATGACTGCATTTCTTCCCCTGGGCTCATTCTGGGTTAGCTGGATCTGTATGGTTCTTTCCAGCCTGCCTTTCCTCCTGCCCCAGCCACACCATCCTTCCTGCTTTTTGAACGTGTGAAGCTCCTTCCTGCCCACAGCTCTGGCACCTGCTAGGCCCTTTGCCTGGAACATCCCTCCCTCTGAGCTTCAGGTGGCCGGCTGGTTCCTTGGTGTGCAGATTTCAGCTTAGGTGTCACAGAGAGGCCTTTCCTGCCCACTTGAACTAATGTGGGGGCCCCACGCCAGTCAGTCTGTTACCTGGGCCTGGTTGGTTCGCTGCATAGACCTTAAGACTATTTGAAATTTTGTGTGTATGTGTGTGTGTGTGTATGTGTGTGTGTAACTTATATATACTATAGATATACATACGATTTGTATATAAAATATAATTTATAATCTTTCTAAATAAATATACAATTTTATCTATCTATGGGTTTTTTAGGGGTCTCCTGTCACTAGACCCATGGAAGCGTGGCATTGGGCGTCTCCTGTATTGCTGCTCCCGTATTTTTAGCTCTCAGGAGGAGTGCAACGAGTGTTTACTGAATGCATTGGAGGATCGACTGAATGAGCGAAAGGGGGAAAGAATGAGTGAAAAGTTCTGTGCTCTCTAAAGCACCGAGGATGGAGACATAGCAGGGAGGGAAGGTCAGGCAAGATCAGGGCCCCTTGCTTCCATTGTCGGAAGCCCAGCACCAACCCCAGAGCTCACTTCCTGCAGCATTGTAAGTGCCCAGTGGTCATTCAATGCATGAATTCGTTTAACCAGAGTGGCTGTGGCATCTGCCCTGCTACGGCATCTGTGCTTGCAAACCCAGTAACAAGTATCCTGAAGAAGGATCACGCGAATCCAAAAGAGCTCAGATGAAAGGGCCCCTCCTACCCCACCCGCCTGCCCTTCCTCCCTCTTCTACCAGAGAATGTCAGTGTCCAGCTGCCGGAAGGCACAGCCTGTTTGAGTCTGGCCATGTCACCCAGGAAGCTTGTGTTCAAATTTCGGGAGCATTTCCAAAGCTCTCAGATGTTCTGCTGATATAGAATCTACAGGTCTCCAGGGCCTCCAAGGCCTCCAAGGATTTACATCTGATATTTTAGAAAATGTTCTACAGCGTGAAGGAAGAGTACTCTCGGCCCCACTCAGGCCTGCCACGCCCCCTCCCCACCTCCCACCACCCACCGCCTGCCATCCTGGTTTACCATTTGATACGTTCGAGTTGCCCGGGGACTGGAGAGAAACTGGAGAGATTTTATTTTACATCCTCCAGCTGTTGTAAAGCTGGAGAAACCCCCACATATTTAAAATAGTGAAACGGCTTCCAGGCTGAGAATATCTCTTCTTCAGTGTTTCGAATCTGGAGCCTGCTATTCGGCAAATACAATAAAAAAGTAAAACGTGAAGATTTTCATCCTATACAGGTTGCCCTCAAGTACGTAAGAGCAATTTAAGCACAGCATGGTGACTGAAGTTAATAATGCTATACTGAACATTCGAAAATCGCCCAGAGAGTAGATCTTAAATAGAAAATCCATACTTTGTAACTAGGTATGAAGACAGATGTTCAGTAGGCTTATTAGGGAGATCATTTTGCAATATATATTAAATATCAAATCATTATGCTGCACACATGAAACTCGTATAATCTTATATGTCAATTACCTCAATTAAAAAAAAACAAATATGGGGAAGCAAATGAGAAAAACAAGAGAGCAATTTAGGCTGAATGTAGTATTTGCTGTTTTCGCCTGCTTTCCAGACCAACGCTCCAACCAGAGATGTGGGGAGGCTCAGTGCTTCGACTGGGCAGTGTCTCCTCAGTGAGAAGAAGAGGTCTGAGACTCCCTCAAGTCTCTCCTTGCTGCCCCTGGGCTGGCCCTCAATTCGCCGCCCAAAGAAACAAGAATCTCAATACTTTTGAGAGAAGGTGATTTCACAGTCTCCCTGGGAGTCCTCTTTTCATGGGCCAATAAGCCCTTACAGTCAGGAAGTCTGTTTCTTGGTCTGACCTAAGGCTCTTATGCTGCATTAAACCGTGCTGATCTTAAAGGCTCCGAGTTTCCTGGATGGCACCTATCTCGGGCTTTCCTGGGGCCCACGAGGGTAAATGAGCCGCCTTTAAAGGGACATTTTAGAGGAAATCTGTCTTCCTCTGTCTAATGGCTGGAGTGTTCCTGCTGCTGGAGCCTTTGATGATTTCCTTGCTCTCCAGAGCTGCCTGCCCCACAGCGGGGAGGCCGCCCTGACTTCCGCAGAGTCGTCTGTCCTGCGGGGATGGTCTCTGAGGCAGGATTCTGACGAGGGTTGCTGTGTTGGATACCAGTCCTCATCCGTCCTCAGCGGCCAGTGCTGAGAGTGGTCTTGATTTCATTTTGTAATTGCTTTGCTAACCCCCTGGCTCCACCTCATTCTTCACGCCCCTCTTTGGGATACCCCGCTGGAGAGGGGGGTCCCCGTAGAGACGCTGCCTCCAGGCTGCACCCAACAGTGGCCTCGAGGACTGCAGGCGCTTCCCCCCCCCCCCCCCCCCCGTCCTAACCAGTCTGACCTCCCCTTTCCAGCCTCGAATGAAAGCCCTTGCATCACAGCTGCGTGAAGTGGATGGGCAGTAGGTATTTGTGAATGGAGAGGTTCATGAATGGATGGTGCGTTCCCGTGTGTCCCAGACTAGACATGCTGGCATTTTGGGTTTTCAGTTGCTTCCCTGTTTAGCCGTGGGTTTTTTGCCTCCCACTAACTGAGATCACAAAGCACATTTAGTAAGTAGAGAATTTGCCAGTAACCCAGGACAGGGAAGACCCAGCTGGGAATCCGGGAAAGACTTTGACCAGATTTTGGCTTCGGCACTCAGCCATGAACCAAGCAGGACAGAGGCCGAGGGGACAAAACTACCCCTTGTATTGGTGGCATCTGCTCCCAGGTGCTTTTATGACTCCACCTTCAGGATCCAGTAAACTCTTCTCTCTACCCTTCTCTGTCTCAGGCCTAACAGAGCCAAACTGAGGAGAACAGTGTCAAGTTCAAGGTCCTCTGAACTAAGAGGTCAGCTTACTCTCCTGGAATTCCTAACGAGGGATATGCTATAAATACTATGTCTGTGTCTCCCTGTCCTCCCCTGACGAGGCAGCCCCCGGAGCTTGGAAACCTGGCTTCTAGAATAAAATGTAATAATGTAAACTACTGGGCTGGAGGGGTTGACCCTGTTTTATAGAAGCCACGAATAAGCGATGAGTTTGGTCACTGATTGTCCCAGGGATCAGATCCCGCTCCACGAGGTAAAAAGGGAATTTCGACAAAAGAAGCTGGTCTCTTTAATATTTCTGTTAGGCACGTAGTAACTCCCCCTCTCTAGCACACACCCTGTTCCTCCAGACCAGCAGGGACCCTACAGCCTGCTGCTCATGAAGCCCAGGGCCTGGAGTGAGTGTGTGACCCTCTCCCAAGCCTCCGGTGGGAGCTCCGGGGACCTAAGCTCCCCAACAGCCTCAAAAAGCAAACCTGCACATCAGCCCTTATCAGACCACATGACGCCCCCAGAATCAGAAGAGCGCAGTGAACCGGCAAATGAGCGAGCCAAGGAGCCAGTGACAAGGAGCCAGTACAAATAGGTACTTCTTCCTATTTGTTCTCTAGTCAATGGAGCGAATTAATGAACGACCCTCTTCAGCTTTTTGCGGCATGAAAAACAAAATAAAATACAGTAAGGTAAATTCCGAGTTTCTCTCTCTTGGAAGCTGCTTTAAACTCCTTCGTTCGTCCCCTACCCTGGCTTCCTCTCTTTCCCAGGAAGCAGGATGCCGCTCTTAGGATGAGATACCCTTTCTCGAAGCTCACATGAGCTCTGACAGGCCTTCTTTATAAGTCCCAAGTTTACTACTGAGTTCCCAGGCAGGTGGGAAGCTGCCTTCACTGTAGGAAATTTTCTCCATCTGAATTTTGCCCCACTCACTGTACTTGATGACCCCTGGGGAAAAAAAGGTTGTCTTGCCTGACAAACTAGCATGTATCTTTTAAAGGCTCACTTCATCATCTTTTCCTTTATGCTCTGGCCACCAGGAAACTCACGACAGCTCTTTGCTCAATTGCACTAGTTTTCCTTAATATAGGTTTTTTTGATTCTGGCTCTGATTCTGGTTTTTCTGTCTGAGTTTTAATCATCCTCTTCTATTTGCTCTGCCTTCCAGTGCATGGGAATCCAGGGGATGTTGAGACAGCTTCGGGGTGGGCATCTGGGAGGGTTTGTGACAAGAGCTGTTAACCGAGGAAATCTGAAGAAGCCATGCAATGTTGGGCAGGATCATAAAGGAGAGGACGCCAAGTCGGAACCAGGAGGATGAGATAATGTTTAGTCTTTCAGCAGGACTGGAGCCAGAGTAGGGCCCAGGTATGAGGTTATTTTCAGGTGAAAGATTCAGGATTTTGCTCACACATTCATTCATTTATTCATTATCCATCCATCCATCCATCCGTCCGTCCGTCCGTCCAAGCATTTATTAAGGATGCATCCCATGCAACATATTTTCCAGACACTGGAAACAGAGGGAACACATCTGACAAATGTTTTTGCCTTTGTAGAGCTTACATTCATTACGTTGCACAAATATGTGAAATATATCATGGGGAGACAAATAAGAGAGGTCAGGGGGTGGGAGGGTGGGACAATGGGAGCCACTGAAGTGAATGAAAAATGTATACCAGGGAAGCCCATTTACATGGGGCCAGGCATGAGTTGGCATGATCTAATAGTCCCTTCTAGAAGGAGGAGGGAAGGTACAGAAACAATGATTACTGTAGAGATTTTCACACCGAGCTTAAGCACTCATCTGAGTTTGCACACACTTGGAGACTTCTTTCCATCTTCTCCTCTGTGTCTCCCACTAAGCCGACGGTCTTCTGAGCAAACAGAGTGTCTAGTGTATCCTCTCAACTGGGCAAAAAGGCTCTGAAAAATTGAAGGTGTGAGGAGGGATAGAAATAGAGATAGAGAAGGAAAGAAAGAGAGAAATCTCCAAAAGAATTGTGGATATAGCTTTTGGTGCTAAAGTTGAAACGAATACAATTCACAGAAAACTTACAAAGTTTTATTGATTTATTTATTTTTTTTGAGAGAGCTTGTTGCCCAAACTGCCACCAGATCTAGAAGAAAATGAGGCTGTTGGAAATGTAAACAAATGTCCGGGTCCCCACCTTTCTTCGGCAGTGCTGCTCTCTGCTAAGAAGGACATACTCCCCAGGGGACACTTCAGAAGTGCCCAAGGCTGAGAGAAAGGGAGGAAGGGTGTCTAGAGGGCACAGCATAGACCCCAGAGAAGAAAGGACTAGGGAGCAGGTCTGAGAATGTAGAACAGGGTCCAAACCAAGAAATATTCTCCACTTCCGGATTACTCCCACTTCAGAGGGGAATGTTTTTGCAGTGATTCTGTCTTCGTTCCCCCATTGTATGTTGGGCGTGTCTGGGGAAACCAACTTGTCTTTCTGAGTTTTAGGTCCCTGGATCAAGAGGAGCTTCAATGAGATCTGACGTAGGTCATGAGTTTCCAGCTCAGCGTCAGGATTGGATGCGGTGTTTGGAATGTCTTAGGACTCAAAGAAGTGTATTTTGCATGCGGGAGAGGATATTTGTGACCAAAAGGGCAGAGGGTGGGCATTTTCTGTAAATATTCATTCTTTCCTCTTTTTGTCCAAGGTAAGTATACTTGGCTTTGACTTTGGGCTTAGTTATTTTACTTGTTTTGGCAAATGAGATATTAATGGATGTGACACGAGCAGGGGCTTGAAATGTGCTTGTGCTGTTGAGGTTGCTGTCTTGCACTTGTGCCCATGCCATGAGAAAAACATGACACGGGCTCAGGAGAGTGAGCAGCACATGGAACAGTGTTGCCTCAGGTGACCTGCAGATGTGTAGCTCAAAGCAGAGTCACCCCAACTGACCCTCAGGTGCTCGGGTGAGAAACACTTAGTGTTACATGCCACCGTTATATTTGTGGTTGTTACACAGCAGTAGCTGACTGAGACAACCCACAATAGCAACCTAGAGCCCCAGGGCTTCATGAACCAATAAATGCCTAACAAACAGGGAGTGAGTCAGTGCCAACAGAAAGGAGAAATGATCATAGCCTTGAGAGGAGCTGAGAACGTTCTCCTGACTGCTCTGCAAACTCAGCATAAATAGTGGGTTCTGGCAAGGCGGGAGGCTGTACAGAAGCAAGTGCACCTCAAAGTCTCCCATGCTGGTCAAAGGGAAGGGATAAAGAGTCGGTTGAGGTTGTGGGTGAGGCGAATGGGTTTATAGACTGTGGCTGCCCAGGAATCTCAGTGCATATATACAGTGCACATACTTAGTGTTTGATATATTTGCTATATAGTCATTTTCTGATAATTAAGCTTCTTAATATAACTTTGTGGTAAGAGTGCTTTTCCCACATTCCAGAGATTACCAGGAGGCTGACTTTTTTTTTTTTAATCTTGTTGTATTGTATATATTTTTAGAAGGAGGTAAAGTAAAAATAAATAGATTAACCAGGAGTGCTGGGAAAGGGGGTTGGGTGGGAAAGAAAAAAATGCCATTCAGAAATAGACCATGAAACCAATTACCTGGATAAACCAATGTAAAAAAACTTATTGTTTGAGACCGGGGTCATAAACTCAAATGCCTTAGGGGCCAGGCAGGTGACATAAACAAGCAAAGCAGACTGGGTGGGGATTTGTGGTGATAGGGAGAATGTGTGTCCTGTCCAAGGTGGGCAGCAACGAATTGGTTCCCTCCAGCTGTTGCAATGTGGGCATGGGGCCTAGTGTTGCCAAATCTGAGCTTTACGGCAAAGCAGGGCTGCCCTGTATGCTTGTGCAGGTTGTACACTGCACAAGACTGCTCAGCTGATAGGTCAACCGGAGACTGAGCTACAGTCCAAGCTCCACCTAACAAGCCCTGGGCCAGGACCATGGGACTTGGGGAGCAGAGGTGGGCTGGATTTTGACCCCCACCCCCATCCCTTTCAGCTCACCTTTGTGTGGCATGAAATTGTCCAGTGTGACCCCAGGGTGGAGTATCTTGCTTCCCATTGTGGAACTCCTCCCTGTCCATGGCAGCCAGGGCACAGGGGCCCTTCTTAGGTTCAGACAGTTAGATGCTCCTTTCCAGGGCCTGGCGTCTCACGTTAAGTGTCAGTAGCTAAAGAGACGGAGAGATTACATGGGGCGGCCCCAGCTGTGTTTAGGTGTGTTTGAATGGTGGTTGATACAGCACTTTTGAAAACCCTGAGCTGCCAAACAAAATTCACTGGCATGCTAATTGAGCAGTGGGTCCCCAGCTAGCCACCTCTGGATTATTTCCTCCAAGCATAGGAGGCAGACTGTGAGTATATTTACCTGTTGTTAGTAACCTTTGCACATGCGTGGGTTTCTGCTTCACGAAAGTCCCCTAAATTGTGTGTTTCATCACAGTGGGGTGTCCTTCCTGGGCATGACAGTACAGGGCGGTAAGGTTTGTATTTGGTCCAACTCTATGAGAGCTTCGTCCTGGAGCTCATCAGCTCTGTGATCTTGGTCAAGTTTTGGTCATTTTCACCCTCAACGTCCTCACCTATAATGCTGTATTAGAATGCTGGTTCTCCTGGTCTCTCGGGAACCCTGTGAGGATCAAGTCCAATGAGCTGATGCACGAGAAAGTACTCTACAAAATTTGATATCGTGGAAGCATCAGGTACCACACAGCTGCTGAAACGTGACGATTTATGGTGCTGATTTTTAAAAAACACTTCTTTTTAATATTTTTTAATGTGTATTTTTGAGAGAGAGGGAGAGACAGAGCGTGAGCAGGGGAAGGGCAGAGAGAGAGGGAGACACAGAATCCGAAGCAGGCTCCAGGCTCTGGGTTGTCAGCATGGAGCCCGATGCAGGCTGGAACCCGTAAACCGTGAGATCATGACCTGAGCCGAAGTTGGACGCTGAACCTACTGAGCCACCCAGGTGCCCCCCATGGTGCTGATGTTTTAACCAGAGATGAAGAGGCCACTTGCTTATTATCAAAATGCTTAAAAAAAGGACTTTGCACTTCCTCCCCAGGCTACTCACCCTGTTCGCTGCTGCGAACCCATGCCTTTCCCATTTCAGTGAATATTTGTATTGCACCTTCATGTTCTTTTATTTGATGCTCACAAAAGTCCTACCTATTTTCTGATTAGGAGATGGGTTCAGAGAGCCCAAGGTAATGCAGCTGGCAAGGAACTTGTAGTTCACAGTGGCTCCTCATGGTCTCCTGGGACCATCAGAGGCCAGCCTGGAGCTCATCGGCACCATCAGTGGTAGGAAGGACTCAGCGCTCAGGTAGAGGATCAGCTGGAATCTCTTCTCTCCATCTTCTGCAAACAGTAGCCTCCACCCCTGCTTTTGGGGAACTGCCTCCTTCTCTATTAATGTCATTTCATGCAGAGCTGCTTCTCAGGCCTGAGAGGGGCCTGCAATTTATTTATTAAAATTTTTTTCATTGTATTTTTTAAATTTACATCCAAGTTAGTTAGCATATAGTGCAACAATGATTTCCTTAGTGCTCCTTACCCATTTAGCCCATCCCCCCTCCCACAACCCCTCCCGTAACCCTCAGTTTGTTCTCCATATTTATGAGTCTCTTATGCTTTGTCCTCCTCCTTGTTTTTATATTATTTTTGTTTCCCTTCCCTTATGTTCACTGGTTTTGTCTCTTAAAGCCCTCGTCTGAGTGAAGTCATATGATATTTGTCTTTCTCTGACTAATTTCACTTAGCATAATACCCTCCAGTTCCATCCACATAGTTGCAAATGGCAAGATTTCATTCTTTTTGATTGCCGCGTAATACTCCAATGTATATATACACCACATCTTCTTTATCCATTCATCCACCGATGGACATTTGGGCTCTTTCCATACTTTGGCTATTGTTGACAGTGCCGCTATAAACATGGGGGTGCACGTGCCCTTTCGAAACAGCACACCTGTATCCCATGTATAAATGCCTAGTATGGCAATTGCTGGGTCATAAGATAGTTCTATTTTTAATTTTTTGAGGAAGCTCCATACTGTTTTCCAGAGTGGCTGCACCAGCTTGCATTCCCACCAGCAATGCAAAAGAGATCCTCTTTCTCTGTATCCTTGCCAACATCTGTTGTTGTCTGATTTTTTAATGTTAGCCATTCTGTATTTCCCTGATGATGAGTGATGTGGAGCATTTTTCATGTGTCGGTTGGCCATCTGTATGTCTTCTTTGGAGAAGTGTCTATTCATGTCTTTTGCCCATTTCTTCACTGGATTATTTGTTTTTTTGGGTGTTGAGTTTGATAAGTTCTTTATAGATTCTGGATACTAACCCTTTATCTGATATGTCATTTGCAAATATCTTCTCCCATTCTGTTGGTTGCCTTTTAGTTTTGCTGATTCTCTCCTTCGCTGTGCAGAAGCTTTTTATTTTGATGAGGTCCCAGTAGTTCATTTTTGCTTTTGTTTCCCTTGCCTCCAGAGACGTGTTGAGTAAGAAGTTGCTGTGGCCAAGGTCAAAGAGGTTTTTGCCTGCTTTCTCCTCGAGGATTTTGATGGCTTCCTGTCTTACATTGAGGTCTTTCACCCATTTTGAGTTTATTTTTGTGTATGGTGTAAGAAAGTGGTCCAGGTTCATTCTTCTGCATGTTGCTGTCTAGTTTTCCCAGCACCACTTGCTGAAGAGATTATCTTTATTCCATTGGATATTCTTTCCTGTTTTGTCAAAGATTAGCTTGCCATATGTTTGTGGGTCCATTTCTGGATTCTCTATTCTGTTCCATTGGTCTGAGTGTCTGTTTTTATGCTGGTACCGTACTGTCTTGATGATTACACCTTTGTAATACAGCTTGAAGTCTGGGATTGTGATGCCTCCTGCTTTGGTTTTCTTTTTCAAGATTGCTTTGGCTATTGGGGGTCTTTTCTGGTTCCATACAAATTTTAGGATTGTTTGTTCTAACTCTGTGAAGAATGCTCATGTTCTTTTGATAGGTAGAGGGGCCTGCAATTTAATCTAGATGAAGGAGATACATGCTTCCAAGCATTTGAATCTTGAAAGCTTACACATGTGGATGGAGAGAAGTTGCAGCTGGGTCATTCCAGGACCAAGCCTTGCTCAGTGGTTCTGTAGCTTGAGTAAGCACCAGAGTCACCCAGAAAGCTTCGTAAAACGGGTTGCTGGGCCCACCTTCAGAGTATCTGATTCAGGAGGTCTGAGATAGGGCCTGAGAATTTGTATTGCTAACAAGTTCCCAGGTGTCGCTGCTGCTCAGGGGACCTTAGTCAGAAGTTCTCAACCAGAGGTAATTTTGCCCCGCCAGGGGACATGTGGCCATGTCCAAAGACATTTTTGATTTTCACACCTGGAGGGCTGCTGCTAGCATCTAGTGGGTGGTGGTTAGGGATTCTGCTAAACGTCCTACAGTGCACAGGACAACCTTCACAACAAGGAATCATCTAGCCCAAAATGTCAGTAGTGCTGAGGCCGAGAGACTTTGCTTGAAAGGAATGGTCTATGTGCTCCATAGACTGAGGACCCAGAGAGGCCATGTTCCTGCCTCTCTCTATGCTCTTCCTTGAGTCTCTGGGCTATGCCAGGATCCTTCCAAAACACTGTTTTCTTTTATCTAATCAGAGTCAAGTTTTGTTACCTGCAACCAAAGATCTGATGGAGATGAAGACTTAACTGTTTTAGAAGCTCAGGTGGGTGTAGGAAGAGCACAGGCTGGTTTCTGGGTTAGAATGACACGTGAATTTCTCTCCTTTTCTCCTGAGACTCTCATCCCTCCAGGTAACCGCTGTATGCTCTCCCACGTTAAGTATATACCATAATTTGTTTATTTTTGCTGATAATGGCTTACATTCTTTGCCTTCCCCTTTTAATTTTACTTCTTTTTTCTTGCCTGTTTCATTTCTTAGTGGTTTATAGGTCCCATGATATATTCTGGGTATCAATCCATTATCAGTCATATGAATCGAGCATCTATTCTGTGATTTGCCTTTAACTTTGTTTATGGGGTCACTTATTATATAGAACTTTAAAATTTTACTTCAACCACATGTATTCATTTTTTTCCTTTTGGAATTTTTTGTTCTTTCTGTTTTAAGGCTCTTTCTGTATGCCAGTATACTAAAGATCATGTCCTCTATTTTCTTTAAAAAATGCAAAGCACTTAAAACAAAAAAGTCTAGTCTTTAATCCATCTGGAATTTATTTCTATTTGTAGAGTGGGCCAGAGATCTCATTTTAATTTTTCTATATGAGTAGCTAGTTGGCCCAGCACCAATTATTGAACGACACATCTTTTCCCCATTGATCCATAATGTCACCATTGCATGTGGTTAGTTTCTATTTATTTGCCGGTCTGTTTCTGGGCTCTCCATTCTGTTCTGTTGGTCTGTTTGCCAGTGTCTGCACCAATGCCACACTGACTTAATTACTGTAAATTTATAATATGGGGAAGCATGAATATTTCCTCCTTGTTTGTCTTCCTACAAATTGTCTTGTCAAACTACCTTTTAGTCTATATATATGAGTGTATGTGTGTGTGTGTGTGTGTGCATATGTGTGTGTATATAAAGCAGTATGTGTGGAAAATCTCATTGAAATATTGATATATTAAATATATGGAATAAGTTAGGAAAAATATCTTTATGTTACTTTTGCCTTGTTTTAAAATGTGAACAGATAATTACGAATCATCTAATATTTGAGAAACATCTGTAATGAGAAGTGGGGGAAGAGGTAGAGAGAGAGAGAGAGAGAGAGAGACAAAAGGTGAGAGAGACTAAGAAAGACACTTTGGAAGATACAATTTAGAGAGCAGAGAAGAATTACAATTAATATTCTAATTGTAATTAATTAATTAATTTTCTAATTAATATTTCTAATTAATATTCTCAGAGATTTGAGAAGATACTATGCCATGATAACTAGGCATGCCCCCAAACCTAACAATTACAGAATAAGATCTAGTTCTTCGAGATGAAAAATACCAGTAATATGAAAAAATTAAATGGGTGGCTTGTTTGATAAGGACAATGAGATAGCTCAGAGGTAGAAATGGACAGAGGTAGAAACTATGAAAGACAAAAGGCAGGGGTTGAATCCAGGAGAGACAATATTCAGTTTACAGGAGTTCCAGAAAGAGAATAAAGAAAATAGAAGGGAAGAATTTGTAAATGGAATGTTTAAAAATTTCCAGAGCTGATGGACATGAGTTTATAAATTGAAAGGTGAGTGAAAAAACAGGTCAAAAAGGGAAATTAGTGTGAAATTTCAGAGCACAAAGGGAAACAAGAAGATCCTAAAGGAAGAAAGAAAAAAGGAAAGAAAGAAAACATGTCATCTACACAGGAATCAGAATCAGATTTCTCATCAGTGATGCTGGGTCCTGGAATATGTAATGAAGCAAATGACTTCAGTGGTATGAGGAAAAGTAATTTTCAAAAGTAATTCAGAAAAGTTATTGAATAAGTGAAAGATGTTTTCAAAAGATACAAGGATTTGGAGAAGGTATCTCTTACAAATTCTTTCTTAGGAAGTTACTTGAGAATGTCCTCCAGTGAAATTGAGGGAGTGAATCGATAAAGAGGAAGTCATAAGCTTCGGAATATTGTAGAATAACCCAGGAGAGCACTTTGTGAGAATTTTCAGGAGGACTAGACAGGAAACATGCAGGAAGATGGCGTGGAAGTTGGGGTAAGGATGTTGGGCAGTGTTGCTAACTGAATACTTTGCCTGATGGAGAATTTGAAAAGAAAAAAAAAAGGTGATTATAAAGATAAATAAAGTAAGAAAAAAGGCAATTAGAAACTCAAGGGAAAACATAAAGCCAAGGATAAAGAAAGCATAATCATGATATATATTACTTAGGAATATGATTTATAATAATAATGTAAATACTGCTCATTTTCATATTTGAGAATATTTCTATAGGTAAAGAATTGAAGATTTAATTATATTTGCCAAACAACAGAATGTAAATGTTATCAATGGACAATGTAAAGGTACATATGTCAGAAGTTAGGAGATGGATGTGGGGAGGAGAGCTAGAAAAAGATAGGGGCCCTAATATTTTTATAAAGTAGAAAGTTAAATACTAACAATAGTTGAAAGATGAATATAATGTATAGATATTACTTGGAGTTACAAATATAATTAATCAACAGTGATGTAAATATTTGAGGAGAATAAAGAAAGAAGGTAGAAAGCAGCTAAAATCACATCTTGATATCATAGCAAGGAATCAATAGCAAATATACAAAACTGGCAAATGAAGAAATAATTAAGTAAGCATATTTAGAGATTTCGAGTTAACTACCAGAACCACCAGGTGAAAGAGTTAAAAAATAGTTATTTTTGGAGACTGGAAATAAGGGTGGGGAGGAATGAGGCCTTTCTTTACTATTTAATATTTTTTAAGTTTTATTTATTTCTTTTGCAAGAGACAGTGTGAGCAGGGGAGGGGCAGAAAGAGGGAGAGAGAGAAAGAGAGAGAGAGAGAGAGAATCTCAAGCAGTCTCTGCAGGGTCGGTGGAAAGCCTGATGCAGAGCTTGAACTCACAAAACTGTGAGATCATGACCTGAGCCAAAACCGAGAGTCAGACTCTTGACTGACTGAGCCACCCAGGCGCCCTTAGTTTTTTAACCGTGTGATTGTTAATTTCATTTACAAACAAAATAAGACAAAAGTCATGGGTCTTAATCAAGCAATTCATATGTTATTCTCCTGTATTTGAAATCTGTCTTTGATACTTGCAAGCTATGTAGGTGTCTGGCCCAGAAGTGGGGGCTAGGAAATATATATATATATATATATATATATATATATATATATATATATTTTTTTTTTTTTTTTTTTAATTTATTGATTGATTTTATTATTTATTTTTTAAAATTTACATCCAAGTGAGTTAGCATATAGTGCAATAATGATTTCAGGAGTAGTTCCAGTGATTCATCCCCTACATATAACACCCAGTGCTCATCCCAACAAGTGTCCTCCTTAATGTCCCTTGGGACTAGGAAATATTAATTTCCTATCCCTTCTTCTGAGGTTCCTTGTCGTTACCACCAGGAACGAAGCCTTCTTGGCTTTGTTTTATTCAGCCCCTGACCCTGTGCCCTGAACAAGAAAACAGAACTGCTGTGCCAAAATTCTGGGAGGCACTTTGTCACAAGTAGTTTCCTTACATATGTGACCCTAGCTCTGGACACATAATAGCACTCAGTAAATATTTGCTGGAATGGAATGGAAATGCCTAGAGAGACCGATGCCCCCAGCGGGTTCTGTCTGTGGGCTTCTCTCCAACCAGAACCAGAAACAGCCCCATGTTTATTCATTCAACACGTGTTTGTGCAGAGCCTACCGCGTTCCTGCGCAGGCAGTGAGACATCGTCTCAGCCTTCACGGAGACGGGCATGCAATAACTCTGTAATTACACACTGCAAAAAGTGCCTGAACGAAAAGAATTGGACGGTTAAGGGAGAATAACTTAAGTGAAGGGAGGATGGAGGGAGGCTTTTCTGAGGAAGTGGCATATGAGTCCAGGATGAGTGGGGCCAAGCCAGGTCAAGAGAAAAGAGGATTGTCTAGATGGAGGGGGCAGCACGTGCAAAGGTCCTGAGGTGGAAAAACTGGGGTGTGGGATAGTGGTGCATCTCACACTTTAGGGTGCACCTGGGGATATTATCAAAAGGCAGATTCTGACTCGGGAGTTCTGGGATGGGTCTGAGCTCCCAAATTTCCATCCAGCTCCCAGGCCATGGCCGGTGCCGCAGCTCACATTAGAGAGGCACTGTGTTAGAGGAACTGACCACACACGGAGAGCAAGGATGAGGGTGAGAAGAAGGGACTAGAAGAGCAGACAGGGATCAGATCTACAGGATTTAAAAAAAAATTTTTTTTTAATGTTTATTTTTGACAAAGAGAGAGACAGAGCATGGGGGGGTTGGAGGGGCAGAGAGACAGGGAGACACAGAATCCGAAGCAGGCTCCAGGCTCCGAGCTGTCAGTACAGAGCCCGATGCGGGGCTCGAACTCACAGACCGTGAGATCATGACCTGAGCCGAAGTTGGACGCTCAGTTGACTGAGCCACGCAGGCACCCCAGATCCACAGGATCTTATGGGCCACCTTCTAACTGTAAGGAGCAGAGCCACACGGTCTGATTGGACAACTGACAAACTACTTCTTACATTTTGTAAATGCTCTGTAACATTGCTGACTGCTAGTGGTTGAATCGGACACGCCCTTGGGAGACGAGGACGCTGGGCTCGTTCCTTGGTGCTGGAGAACTCTAAGAACCAGGGGGTTGCTAGAGGTGCTCAAAGTAGAGGCTGGTAAACCAGGCAGCCAGAAGCCCACCCCGTCTGTCTCTCGTCTTCCCTTTGTCCCACCCTCAGATCCGCTGCGTGTTTACAAGAAAGGCAGTGTGGTACGCTGGAAAGAGGAACCTGAGGACGCGGGGAGAAACCTCAGTTTACCACCCGTGTTTGTCTCTGGCCTCGGGCACGCCCTTAATCAGCCCGAGCCGTGCTTCCCGCAACTGTGAAATGGAGGTGCCTCATCTCCCTGGCGGGCAGGGCTGTGTGCAGTGAGCGGGGCCGTTCAGCAAACGAGATGTGTTTTTCCTCACTCCTAACCCTGAGTCCCGAACCCGGGGAAATTTCAAAATACGCCATCTTCTGCATAAAGTGTGAGAACTGGAGACTGGCGGGACCTTCTTATCTTGACATGCCACTCTACTCGGAGAAAGTTCCCCCGTCTTAAGTAAGCCAGCGGTATCTTGGGTTAGACTGGTAAAATATAGGCAAAGAAACAAGAAAGTGAATATTTTCTTTTTCAAAAAGAAAATTCCCTGTAGGAAAAAAAAAAAAAAAAAAGAGCTGGGTTCCCCTGCTTAGGTCTGTGCTGACCTTTTCCTGCCTGTCTGTCTGTCTGTCTGTCTCTGTCTTTCTACTCAACAACAGGATGCCCTCCTTCCCCCCCACCCCCCTGGCTGCCACCGAGCGGAGCCGCTCTGTCTGCCGAGCTGTGCTCTGTTTAAAGGAACAGACACCCGTTTCTCACAGAGGAACCATTAGGTAAACAATAATATATTTTTTTAAGCCCAGAAAGTGGCTCAACACTCTCAGCATGGAGTGAATGTCTCTAGCATTCCCCAGCTAGTTTTAGGACAAAGGTCTCCAGGGGAAGGATGCCTCTTTTCTTTTCTTTAAAAAGAGTAAAAGAGGACAACAGGAAACCTTGGCTGAGCGGGGGCCAGGGAGGCCTGAGGCCGGTAGGCAGGAGCCTTGTCTCGGCCTAAAGAACCCCCACAGGCTGCTCTCGGCACCCCTGGCCCGAATGGGCAGGAGAGGATGGGTGGCTTTCGTTCTGATATCCTCTCTCCCCTACATGTACCTCCTGTTTGCTGAGCACTTCCAGGACTATGCAAAGGCCCCTCTGACGTGACCTCAGTGCACCCCCCTAATGACACCCAGAGGTATGCATTAGTACCCCTACGTCACAGATGAGGAGACCAAGGCTCAGAAGGATAAAGTAATATGCCCGAGGTCAGAGTTCACATCAGGACTCAAAGCCGAAACTCCGAAGTCCGTTTCTAAACAACATCGACTTCCTGGATCCAAGCTTTTTGAATAACTTGACCTCACCCCATTGCTTCCCAGGAGAGGAAAAGGACCCATTTTCTAGCCCCAGAGGAGTGCGCTGCTCTGGGTTACCGGCGGGGTCAGGAACAGGGCTGAGGTTCCCAGGGTCCTGACTCAAATCCCCAGGGCTGGCGGTTTCTTTCAAGAAGAGAAAAATCCAGAGGTGCTGTCAGCACCACTGACTCCTCGTGCGGATGCTCCACTCTGGGACTTGCCCCAGTGAGCTCTTCCTGCCCGCCACCCCCATCTCCACCCGTGGAGGCCGGAGACCCCGGCTGTGCACCCCTGTTCCCCTGTGTTCGTGACAACAAAGAAATACAGCAAACCCTCTTATGCACAGTTTTGCTTTCTGCCCTGTCAGTTACCTGTGGTCAACGGTGGCTCGGAAACAGATGACCCTCCTTCCGAGGGAGCATCAGAAGGTCCACGGCAGCCTGCTGCGACGTCACTTCCTCTCATCACGTGGGCACGTTATCATCTCACATCCTCACCAGAAGGGTGAGTGTAGTGCCTTAAGATATTTTGAGAGAGTCATATAACTTTTATTGCAGTATATTGTTGTAGCCGCTCTATTTTATTGTTAGTCCTTGCTGTGCGTCTCTTACTGCGCCTAGTGTAGAAGTTAACCTTTATCGTGGGGAGGCGCCCACGGCACAAAACATAGTGT
The DNA here is from genome assembly GCF_022837055.1 of Prionailurus viverrinus. NCBI lineage: Eukaryota > Metazoa > Chordata > Mammalia > Carnivora > Felidae > Prionailurus > Prionailurus viverrinus. The sequence continues at coordinate 29,617,187 of NC_062574.1, forward strand.
CTGTGGGGTTTGGCACTCTCTGTGGTTTCGGGCATCCACCGGGAGTCTTGGAACGTATCCCTGGTGGATAAGGCGGAACTACTGTAATTACCAGAAAAATAAAGCCACAGAATGTATTCTCAAGCTGAGTAGAAAGAAAATATATTTTTGGCTTCTTCAAAATATAGTGACGGTGCCCTGATGGGGGATAGGTCACCTGGGAGGGGTGTTGTGGGGTGGGAGGTGGCGTCCCACTGGCTCTGGGCGAAGGCAGACCCCGGGGCGGAGAAGAACTTGCTGGCGTGGGTCCGTGAGAAACCCCTTCCTGGCCATGATCTTTGTTTCCTCATGTGTCACATCTGCACTCCGGGGTTGATGTGGGGAAGAGGGGGTTATGGAAGCCTTCTCTGTGCCAGGTGGTCCTTCTCTCTCCGCGGCAACCCGCAGAAGGGCCGCATTACGGTTTTCACAACGAGGAAAGTGAGGCCAGAGGGTCTCGGCAGCCCTCCCGGGGTTGGCCTGGCTGCCCAGTGAGTGTTCCTCATCAGACCCCGTGAGAGCTACACTGCCTGTGGGTGAAATGTACCAGACACACCGCGCGGGCTCAGTGTGATTCACGTCGTCGGTTCCTTGCCTCCAAGGGCACGTCACAGATGGAAGGCCTGGCTGGTAGGCTTCACGGTAGCTCGATGGTAAGCCAGGCAGAGGGTTTTAAAGCTTCGGTGGAGATAGGGGGGTTTTGACGCTTTGCTGAACCCTGTGAGATGAGACATGGCGCTGAAGGTTGTCATCTTTGTGAATTATTTGCTCCCTACTCAGACAAGGGAAAACCAAGTTCCTGCACTGGCCTGGAGGAAGGAGGGGCAGGACGGAGCCCGGGTGGGGGGGAGCATTCTTGCAGTCAGTAGTCTGAAACCGAGACCTGGAGCTCAAGGAGCGCCTCCTAGCGGCAGGAGCCGAGCCCAGCTCTTCACAGCCGGCTGCCGCTTCCAGGACAACAGTGGCACCGCTGGGTGTGACAGCTGTGTCCTCCAGATAGCTTCTTGGCCCTGCTCTCCATGCCCGGGAGGCTGGACTCCTGGGCTTGTCTGAGATACTAGCAGGACATCAGAGGCCCAGAAGAGAGAGGTTGGGCGATTTCCTCCCTCCCCTCGGTGCTGCAGCTCTGTGTCCCTGCAGTGGCAGGCCCTAGCGACGGGCCCTTCCAGTGCCTCTAGCTTTTACCAGGGCCTCAGTCCTGGGGGAGGTAACAGCTTTCTTCCTTCACTAGGTTCTCTTCAAATCTCCCTGCAGAGTATGCCTTCTGTTCCCTGCAGCCCCCCTGCGTGGAGACTGCAAGGTGCTTCTTCCTCCGGTTGGCAGAGGGGGAGGCTGAGGCCCGGCATAATAGATCTTGCCAAGGCCAGAGGGCTCATGAGGGCAGAGAGAGGACCCAAGCTAGAATCTTCCCAAATCCACCCCCCATTGCAGAGAGGCTGGCTAACAGGGAGACTTGGCGAGGCCTGCACGGGGATCCCCTTTGTTACTTCCGAAGCCAGCTCCTGGGTGTGGGGGAGGGTTGAGGGAGCACGTGGGGTGGGAGGTCAGCCCAACCGGCCATGTGTCTTTGTCATAAGTGACCTGTGCCTCAGACAGATCCAATCGCTCTACCTGACCGACGGATTCTTCTATGAGCTAAGCTGGGAGACGGCAGGGAACTATTCCCTGAACCCACTTTCCAGCTGGGGACACTGAGGCCCCGAGAACTGCAGAGCTGCCCGGAGGGCGGCAGGGGACTTGCAGAGGGAGGTGTTGCTGCTCTGGAGGCTCAGCTCCAATGGGGCTTGTAACGTTTGCCCCGAGAGCCACCAGCTGAGATGAGCAGGTACCCTGTCAAGGACCACCCAAAGCTCTGACAGATGGGAAGAAGGGAAAACACAGGAGGGAGGGAGGGAGAATCAGCATTTTGGGGAACAAATGTGATAAGATGCTAGACCCTCAGCTACCTCACTGTGTCGGCTTGACCACCATTTATGATGACACGCGTTGTCCAGATGACGAAACACTGACTGAATAGGTTGAGTAACGTTGCCCAGCTCATCAGTGGTAGGGCTGGGAGTGTAGTTTCAGTCTGTCTGACCCCAGAACCTTCTGTATGCGTCAGCAACACTGCCTGTGCCCAAGAGAAATAAAAAGAGAGGAGGGAGGGAAGACTGAGAAAAGCAAGAGAAAGCCACTAGCTGCTGGACGAGAGGCCCTAGGGAGGTGCTGGAACATTGCAGTGAAATGGTGGGTTCTGGAGGCAGGCTGCCTGGATTCAAATCCCCACGTCTCTACCTACCAGCTGTGTGATAGTTGGATATATTACTTAACTTTTCGGCGCTGTGTCTCTTCACGTGTAAACAGAGGTAATAGCACCTGTGCTGGCCTGGGCCTGTTGGCCTTGATAATCCCTCTGTACCTTCCCCCTGCTCGGCATCGAAGAGGGACTGACCCTTGTGGTTGCCAGCCTCCAGGAAGGTTTAACCAAGGGAAGGGACTGACAGAAGCTTGGTGAGCAGGGTTGGAGAGGCCAGAGTGTTCTTTCTCTCCCACACTGCCTCTGGTCTCTGGAAGCGGCTCCTTCTCCTTCATGGTGTTTACCCTTGCTGCACAGGGCCGCTGTGATTCTGGCTTCTGGATGATCCCAAAGCTGTAACACCCGCTCTCTCTGTCTGCCCAGCCGTAGCTGGGGGCGGCATAGAAGCTTCTTCCTGTTGCTGCCCTCTGATGTTTGGTCTCTCTGCTCTTCCAGCCCTAAGAAAGCCAATTCTCTGTATTACATTTTTCTCCTCGAAGGACTCAGGGTGATTTCTCTTTTCCTAATTGCTACCGCATACGGTTGATGTGAGAATTCAGTAAGTTAATCAACACCCAAGCACTCAACACGTGTTAGCCTCTAGTCTTGTCATTGCCGAGGCCCCGGATCGTCCAGCCCGACTCACATGTTTCCGAACCATAGGCTCCTCTGTGGCTCTCTCCCCCTGGGGGTGGAATACTCTCTGCGTCCATTTGTCCCCCCTCGCCTAAGCACCAATGCCAGCCAGTCACCTGCGCTGTCTGCACCCCGCGCGGCAGGTGCTATTATTCCCATTTTACAGATGGGGAAACAGGCTCCAAGCCATGGTAGCTGTTTGCTACCAGGCCAGGGGCGGGGTGGAGATTCAAACTCAGGTTTGTGAGATACCATAGCTGGAGTCCTCACCGCCATGTGGGGCCGTGGAGAAGCTGCAGGCCCATTTTCCATGAGTCAGAAGGGAAGCTGGGTTGTGTTCCTGAACTTTCTTGTAGAGTTTCCCTCTGGATGCTGCTAGCACTAGCAGCCAGGTGTGTGTGTGTGTGGGGGGGGGTGTGGGTGGGTGTGGGTGGGTGTTGGGGGTTCTCTCTTCCTCCCCTAGATCCTGCTGGAGCTGATCTGACCCTTGCCACCTGTGGTAAGGGAAATACCGGATCTTGACCTAGAGTCTTTACGGGTTAGCTGAGGGCGCCCCTCCCTGAGGTGGGGGTACAGGAGGGTGCCATACTAGGAAGGAGGAACTAAGAAGGGGTTTCTCTTTTACCAGAATCCTGGTAGCCACATTTGTGGACGTGGAAAGACACCCACAGTCTGTGGTGCTGTGAGAGAAGCTGGCTGGAGGACTGCTCGTGGACGACGAGCCTATCTGTGCAGAGCTGGGCACGTGTGCATGTCTGTGAGTAGACAGGTGCCTGGGAGCCGCACGGGCACGCACGGAAACTAGCTCTCTGTGGCAGGGGGGATTTTGCATTTTTTAAACGTTTTTAAACGTTCCTGCATGATTTGACTCTTTTGCCAATCAGTAGTGAGTCGATACCCTTTTATTAAAAGAAAGAAAGCCCCTCAAGGATTTCCACCTTAAAACTCCAGGAGTGGACTTATGTGGATCCTGAGAAACTTAACAGAAACCCATGGGGGAGGGGAAGGAAAAAAAAAAAAGAGGTTAGAATGGGAGAGAGCCAAAGCATAAGAGACTCTTAAAAACTGAGAACAAACTGAGGGTTGATGGGGATGGGAGGGAGGGGAGGGTAGGTGATGGGCATTGAAGAGGGCATCTTTTGGGATGAGCACAGGGTTTTGTATGGAAACCAATTTGACAGTAAATTTCATATATTAAAAAAACAAAAAAAAATAAACAAAAAAACCCTCCAGGCGTGGAAAACAGAGAAGATGTTGCAGACGCGTGCCTGCTTACAGGGTCCTCAGCCAGGAAGGTCTCAGGGAAGTAAGTTGCCACTCAAGGCAAGGACTAAAGGCTAGGACTTTCTTCTTTTTTCAGAAAGGGGGATGTGATCAAGCATTTGGGCTGAGGGAACGGTGCCCACAGCTGGGGAAATGACACGGATAGCAGAGGGGGGTGTGCTCCTTGGTGGGACAAGGGCTTAGGGAGGTGGGGGTGGGGTGGAATCTTGGCACAGGTGGTGGGATTAGCCCCAGACAGGGGGAGGAGGACCCCTTGCATGCAGCAGGAAGGGCAGTGTAAGTGGGCAAAGGTCGTAGGTGGGGTGGCAGGAAGGTGAGGGCGTCCTTTCCTGATTGCCTCTATTTTCTCTGCGAAGTAGGAGGTGAGGTCATCCCGTGAGAGTGAGACGGTCAGCATCCCAGGCTGGGGGCTCGCGGGGCCGAGGGAGGTTTGGAAGGTGCTGTGGGGGATCGAAGAAGGGCTGGCTGGTGGGGACCAGTGGAGGGACGGTCAGTCTCTGTTGAGGACAGCTGCTGTTAGAGACCTTTTGTTTGGACCTCGTCCAAACGTCTTTCTCTAGTGGAATTCTGGTGTCTGGAGCTGGCGATGGAAAGGGCACATTGTTAGGTTGACTACACAGCTTCGAGGCTTTATGGGTTGATGTGACTGGGGGACAAGGTGGGGAAGGGTTGGCAGTGACCGCAGGAGAGTGGGTTAAATGAGGAATCGTGACCCTTGGGCCACCTAGGAAGGGAGGGAACTCAGCGTGTAGGAGAGAGCAGTCTCAAAGAGAACAAAGGCTGGGCTCTGAAGGAGTAGATGGACGGGAGGAGGGTGTCTGCTGTGGCAGGGGATGAGGTGCTGGTGTGGGCGGTGGCAGATTCCCGAGTGACCGTCGGGGAGGGAGTGGAAATGGACGGGAGTCAAAGTCCTTGAATGGAGGCCAGGGTGAAGGACGGGCCATCCCCGTGTTGAGGTGGAACTTGGAATGGAGAGGGAAAAGTAGGAGCTAGGAGCCTCAGGGAATGGATGTCGGGGAGGGACTGGGTGGTGGCGAGATCAAATCCGTGAGAGGAGATGGGGAGGCTCAGGATGGCTAGAAAGAGACGTCTTTGTTCAAGGTGGGAAGAGCAAGACAGATGAAGTCTGGAAAGTGAACGTGTGGGAAAAAGACCAGGTTCTGGGTCCCGGAATGTCACTGGGGAGCCTGGAGGCCACGAAGCACGCTTCGCAGTGGGGGGAAATCGAGACAAGAGGAGAGGACGTGTGATGCTCATGACTAATTAGCAGCAGAGACCATGTGCTCTAACACTAGGCGAGAGCTTCTTCCCTGTACTGAGATCACAGAACCACAAGCCTTTAGTGCTGAAAATCATCCCGAGAAGGCATCTGTAGGCCAATTCTTAGGTTCTAAAGCCGAGCAAACAGCAAATTGGGAAAGTTCAGTGAAGCTTAGCAGAGCTGGGACCAAACCCAGGTCTCCCGACCCACGGTTTGTGCCCGGTGCTGGCGTGGGATGGGGGAGAGAGTGGGTCCGAAAGGGAATGCAGAAGGTAGAGCGTATGGATGTGTAAGGGGGTGCATGCATGCGCGCATGCACGTGTGAATTCACACGCACAGGTCTGTATTTGTAAGAAAGCTGGAACCAGGACTATGTTTCTCTTTCCCAAGAAAAACACGTGGCTGCCTTTGGAAAGGGTGTCAGTCAATGCTTTCCTTTGCCAGGAGTGGCGACGGGAGAAATGAGTCACCCCATCCCGTATCTCCTGATTCCGAAGGATGCACACTGGGGAGGCAGCTCCGAGTATGCTTTGTGACCTCACGGGGCACCGGAGCTTCCTGCGCGTGGCCGTACCTGCTCGAACCAGCAGGCTTGCAGGCCCACACTTCCCCTGGTGTGCTGGCACCAGGATGCCCACGCTGGGCACACGTGCTTGGTCAGGCCTGTGGTAGTCTGCTGGGCTGGCCCTAATAACGCACCATAGACTGGCGGGAGGCGGGGGTGCTTACACAACAGAAGCTTATTTTCTCCCAGTTCTGGAGGCTGCAAGTTTGAGACCAAGATGGCAGGGTTGCCTTCTTCTGAGGCCTCTCTCCTTGGCTTGTAGATGCCCATCTCCCTGTGTCTTCACACGGTCTTTCCCCTGTGTGTGTCTGTGTCCTAATCTCTCCTGATAACGAGACCAGTCGTATTGGGTCAGGGCTTACCCTAATGACCTCATTTTACCTTAATCACCTCTTTAAAGACCCTATCTCTGGGCGCCTGGGTTTAGCGGGTTAAGAGTCTGGCTCAGGTCATGATCTCACAGTTTGTGAACTCAAGCCCCGCGCCGGGCTCTGTGCTGACAGCTGGGAGCCTGGAGGCTGCTTCGGGTTCTGTGCCTCCCTCTCTCTCTGCCCCTCCCCTGCTTGTGTTCTACCTCTGTCTCTCTCTCGAAAATAAATAAACATTCAAATGAAGCCTAAAATAAAATAAAATAAAATAAAATAAAATAAAATAAAAAACCCTATCTCCACATAACAGTCATGTCCTGAGGTCCTCGAGGTTAGGACTTCAACATTCAATTTTGAGGGACAAAATTTAACCCCAAACAGGATTATTTTGGTGGCAAGGCACAGAACCCCACTCAAGTTAACCAAGTAAAAAGAGGGTTTGTTTGTAAGGATGAGGCCACTCAAGGGGACTGTGAACTAGAAAACAGCTCTTTCCATTTCATTCCTTCCTGAGGTGGTGGTTTTAAACTATGGTCACAAGTTCTTTGACACCCCGCTGCCATAGAGAGGTGGGTTCTATATCCTGCCTCTTGAATCTGGGTGGGCTTATGACTGTTTTGACCAATACAGCATAGTGGAAACGATGCTCTGCCACTTCTAAGGCTCCATCACGAAAGGCCATGCAGCTTCCAGCTCGTTCACTGAAATACTCACTCTTGGGCCCTTGACCTGCCTGTAAGAAATCCAATGACCCAGGAGCGACTGAGTGGCTCAGTGGGTTAAGCATCCTACTCTTGATTTCAGCCCACGTCATGAGCCCCGTGTTGTCAGGCTCCATGTGTTGACAACGAGAAGCCTGCTTGGGATTCTCTCTCTCCTTCTTTCTCTGTCCCTCCTCTGCTCATGCTTCTCTTCCTGTCTCTCAAAATAAGTAAATAAACTTTAAAAAGAAAAAAAAAAAAAAGAAACGAAACCCAATGACCCCGAAAGACCATGCTGGAGACACCATAGTTAGGCATTCTGGTTTACAGAATGATATATGATATATGATAGGATGGTTGTTGTGTTGAACCACTAAGTTTTGGAGTAGTTTGGTGTGCAGATAGATAAGCAGAGCACCGGAAGTCTGCTTTTCTCTGCTTTTCTTACCTATGGGTTTTTCCTATTTGCTCACATTTCCTGCTCCCCTGTAAATTATCCACCCAAGTTTTTGCTCTAGTCCCTACATCTCTGGGATTAGAGTCTCCCTATTAGTCAAAACGCTGGAGAACCTGATCAGCCAAGACCAGGGGCAGGGCCATGTGTGATGGGGAATACGTCACGGCTCTTGGAGGTTGGGGCCCAACAGACCCAGAACCTCATCTACAGTGTCCTCTTCCACGGCCCGTCTGAGTCTGGCCCATGAGAAGTTGCTACCTCAGGCCTCTCTGAGAATGTACTGCCCTTAGACCACAGCAGGCTCTTCCAACTCAGAATCACGTGGTCAGCTTTAAGACGGAAGAGGGTCCTGTGATCAGCCAGTTTATTCTCTGATCCAAACGGGAATTCCTTTGATGATGTCAGAAAGATGAAATCTCCACAGCCTCTTTTTGATATTCTCCGGGCTGGAATTCATCAGGCCAGCTTATCAGGTAGCACATTGCCATCCTGCCTTCTGCTTGTTCAAAACGTTCCGCAGGTGGGGATGAGACTGCTTTCCCCCGTCTCTTACTCATTAGGCTTTGTTTGTCCTGTCCTCAGCATCATGTGAGTAGATGATTCCCTCTTTTAGCAGAAAATCTTTGAAATACTTGAATCCTTCATTTTAAAGTTTAATTCTTACTTACTTACTTACTTACTTATTTATTACTTTTGATTTTAGAGAGAGAGAGAGACCATGAGCGGGGGAGAGGGGGAGAGGGAGAGACAGAGAATCTTAAGCAGGCTCCATGCTCAGTGTGGAATCTGATGTGGGGCTTGATCCCATGATCACCCTGGGATCGTGACCTGAGCTGAAATCAAGAGGTGGACGCTCAACCGACTGAGCCACCCAGGTGCCCCTAAGTTTTGTTTTGTTTTGTTTTTTTAGTGGAGTATAGTCGACACACAATGTTATGTTAGTTTCAGATGTATGACATAGAGGTTGGACAAGCCTATAGTTATGCTGTGCTCACCACAAGTGCAGCTTCCATCTGTGAGTACACAACACTATCATGATAGCATTGACTCCATTCCCTGTGCTGTGCCTTTCACCCCTATGACCTATTCATTCCATAGCTGGAAGCCTGTATCTCCCACTCCCCTTCACCCATTTTGCCCTTCCCTCCACCCCTTCCCTCTGGCAACCACCAGTTCATTCTCTGTAAAGTTTTATCTCTTCGTAGCAAACCTGGGACTCAGGAATAATTATCAGAATGTGTGACCAGAGAGGAGGAGGGGGAGAGAAGCTGATTCGATCTCACTAGGAATCGAATGAGTGCGGATAGGGATTGAGTTCACTTTCTCAACTGCAAATTCTTTTTGATCATATACCTGTTCTTTAGAAAAATGTCTGGCTTCCCCCCCCCTCCCCGCCCTTTCTTTAAAAAAAAATTTTTTTTTAATGTTTATTTATTTTTGAGACAGACAGAGTATGAACGGGGTGAGGGAGGGGGGCGGGCAGAGAGAGAGGGAGACACAGAATCCGAAGCAGGCTCCAGGCTCTCAGCTGTCAGCACAGAGCCTGAAGCGGGGCTTGAACCCATGAGCTGTGAGATCATGACCTGAGCCGAAGCCGAACGCTCAACCGACTGAGCCACCCAGGCGCCCCTAACGATACCTTCCCCCCTTTCCTGTGTTAGCTTTGTAGGGCTGTCATAACATGACCACAAACTGGGTGGCTTAAAGCAACAGGAATTTATTCTGTCACAGTCATGGAGGTCTGAAGGGCGTTGGTAGGGTTGGTTCCTCCTGGATGCTTTGAGGGAGGATCCATTCGGTGCCTCTCTCCTAGCTTCCGACAGTCCTGGCAATGTTTGGTGTTCTTCAGTTTGCAGACGTGAGCATCACCCAGTCTCCACCTCTGTCTTCGCTGGATGTTCTTCCCCATGTCCTCTGTGTCTATCTATGTCTAAGTTTTCCTCTTCTTCTAAGGATATCAGACATCGGATCAGGGCCCACCCTAATCCAGTATGACTTCATCTTAACTAATTAAATGTGCAAAGACTCTAATTACAAATAAGGTTATCTTCTGACCTTCCAGGCAAACATGAGTATTTTGGGGACACCCTTCGACCCAGTATGTTTTCCTTCCTTCCTTTCCTGTCTCCCTTCCATCTTTCTTTCCTTTGTTCCTCTCTCTCTCGTCTTCTTTTTCTCCTTCCATCCATATCTCCTTCCTGAAAAACAATATAAACACCTGGTGTACTCAGAGGGGGCGCCGTGCCTGGGGGAGCACGTGTATTATTTGGTAGGGGGTCAGAAAACTTTCAGAAAACAGGGACCATGTTGCCGCTTGTAGAAGACTAGCAAATCACTCAGTGCTAACATCTTTATTAGATGTTTTAGCAAGTGATACTCAAGAAGAAGGAGAAGGAAGAGGAGGCAGGTAAGAGGAAAAATAGAGGTCGTGAGCTGAAGTGACTCCGGCACTTGAGTCTGGGGAGCTCAGGTGGAGGTGAGAGGCTGTCCTCTCTAGGAATGAAGATGAGTCAAGCAACAGGGATGCCTGCCTTTGTCTGAGATTCTCTCATGGCCACGCTCAGTATGAAAGCCGTGTTGAATCCCTCTAGACTGATGCTGGCCCGTAATGGCCATGAGCCACAGAGAAATGAGAATGAGCTCCAAGTGCAAAATACACACCAGACTTCAGATACTTAAGTATGAAAACAAAGAATGTAAAATATCACATGAATAATTTTTGCATTGATTACATTCTAAAACAATATTTTGGATATAAGGGGGTTATACGAAGTGTATTATGGAAATCAATTTCACCTGTTGCTTTTTATTTTTTAAAAATGTGGCTACTAGAAAATTTCAAGGGACATATGTGGCTCACTTATCTTTCTATTGGGCAGTGCTGTTATGGGTTCAGAGTAACATGGTACAAAGCTTATCTGCAGGGTGTGAACGTTGGCTTCGCCATTGACAAAGTGTATGCTCCTGGGCAGGACACTTTGCTTCTCTGGGCTTTGTTTTTCTCCCCTATGGAATGGGCATGACGTGGTCATGATTCCTAGCCCACCTCCCTCCAGAGGTCCCTGTGAGCATCAAAAGAGAGAATGCATGTGAGGAGGCTTCATGACTTAAAAGGCAGACAAATGTGTTCTTAAAATTTTTTTTAAATGTTTATTCATTTTCTGAGAGACAGAGAGAGACAGAGCATGAGTGGGAAAGGGGCAGAGAGAGGGAGACCCAGAATCTGAAGACAGGCTCCAGGCTCTGAGTAGCTGTCAGCACAGAGCCCGACGCGGGGCTCGAACTCACGAACCATGAGATCATGACCTGAGCCGAAGTCGGACGCTCAACCGACTGAGCCACCCAGACGCCCCAGACAAATGTGTTCTGATCAGCATCAGCTGCCGTAGCAACAATGACATCTACATCAACACCGCCACCATCACCACCATCACCGTGAGGATTGCCTCCTCTTTCAGCCAAGAGACTCAGGCCACCGGGGCAGGAGCATAATACCAGACCCAGGGTAAAACACAGCCCACAAGAATTTCTGCTTTCAGCTCTTCCCAAACCCTGTGGCTGGATCGTAAGTGACTTGCCCTCTGCCAGCTGCCAACAGGGCTTTTGTCTGCTCGGAGGGGGTGGGGTGGGGCAGGTCTCCGAGAAAAATATGCCGTCCACCTAGTACTTCTCAATCAATACGGCGTTTATGCATGCTTTTGGATTAGAATAAGCCATCCCACTTTTTTTTTTTTTTTTAAGCATTTCTGTTGCATCAGACCACCAAAGCATTTCCCCTCTCTTTTTTTGGCCACCAAATATTTTTATGATTTTCCACATAAACAGCTAGGGAAAATGCTAGCAGCCACTCAGGCGGCAGTGGCAGGCACACTGTCTCCCATGAGAGTAGGGGATTAAAAAAAAAAACACAAAAACGCAACAACAACAAGACCAATGCCTAGGGGGTGGGGGTGGCAAGGGAGAGGTAGTTGGTCTAAGATACAAGGATTTCTATGAATTCTTCTTGGGAATTCTGGGATAATAAACTAGCAGTCACCCTGTGGCTTCAGGCAGTGATGCTCTCACTTTTGAAAGAGTGAAATATTTGCAGATGGAATTAGGCATTGGTGAGGTCAGGAGGTGGGTGGGAGCGACCCCACCCATCTGAGACCTGCCTCCTTCTGGTCCCCTCTCTTCCCAGCCTGACTTTGTGCCCCTCCCCCTCCCCTCACTAAGCGAGAATCACGGTAAGGTTGGGGGACCTGCCTCCTGGAGGAGACTGGGTGCAGATGGCCACAAGCTCATGGTAACTATTGATTATTTGGTCTTTTTTTTCCTCTCTTATTTCCATCCCCGGCCAGCTTTCCCAGAGACATAGCGGGGCCTCTCGTAGCCAGCCAGCTGCTCTGTGCTGAGAGATTTAAAATCCCGCAATTGATTCTGACTGTGTCCAGAACAATAGGCGTCTGAATCTGATTTATTAATCTTCTGGGGAGTGAGGGAGGCGGGCTTCATGTCCAGGCTGTTTACTGCGATGACAATGCGCAGGGCTCGGACTTGCACTTCAGCCGGGTTCATTATGGGCCGAGGCCCCGGGAGCAGCAGGCAGGGGACACTTCCAACCTGAGTGAAGCTGTGAGGACCCACCGCACAGAATCAGGGGAGAGGTGTGGAGGGAGCAGTAGGGGGGGCAGGGTTGATTTAGGGAAGATCCCCAAATGGGTCACCGTGAGTGTCTTCCTGGGGGGTGGTGGGCGTGGCTCCCAGTGGATGTGTGGTATAGTTCATCCCATTATCTCCGTTTTGTGGTTGAACCTGTAGGTCTCTGGAAGACAGAAGCTGGCTACCCTGGGCTAATGCCTTCCTTCTCAAAAGCTGAGGGCTGGCCGACAGGGCCTCTGAGGAGGTTGAGGGGCACGTGGCTAAAGGCATATCCTCAGCCCTGAAAAATCCGGATCAAGGAGACATGGTGTCACCCCAGCATGGGCCACTAGACTGGATGACTGGGCACTCGGCAGGCATGCGGTCACGAAGCAAACCATCTCACCCCATGAAGAAGTGACGATCCTTTAGTGTTCGAAGGTTTGCAAACGGAAGACAGAAAGAAACCAACGCAGACCAATGGTTGAGAGAACTGGCTTTCCAATTGGATTGCCTGGGTCCCGATCCTAATTCTGCCGCCTATTGGCTGTGCAGTGTGGGATCCTCCAAAAGCCCAAGTTCTTTCAACTCTGAAATAGAGGAGAAGAACCTATTCTGTGGGGTTGCTTATGAGGATTAAGTGAAATAATGCATGCAGAGCTCCTAGTACAAAATAAGACCCGAATAACATTTGCCGTCACCCTTGGTGGCATCCTCATTGTCATTGTTTTTATTATTGATGGTTCTGCATGGCCCCAGAGAACAGAGGCAGGAGCAATGGGTGGGAACTGCAGGGGGGCTGCTAGTGGTTAGACTCCAGAAAGAACAGTCCATTAGAACTGTAGAGAAAGGGAATAGGAAGAAGGGAGGGTCGAGAGAAGAGGCGAAGGAAGGACATAATTGGGGAGGGAGGCGGGAGGGGGCTCATGCTCTTGGACTGTAGTGGACAATTCTGCAAAGGACAGTGATAAGACTGATGGAGGCAGGAGGTGAGCCCAACTCCAGCCGGGGCTTAACCCCAGTCTGTGTTGGAGTGTCCAAGGGAGCAAAGAACAGAGAAGCTTCCGCAGACACCGATCACTGAGAACAGAAGTCTCCTTCCCCTCCCTTCTCCCCACGGTGGCCGGACCCCTCCCCAAGGCTGGCCCACAAGGTCAGTGAAGAAATGAGGTCTTGACATTCTTGAAGGTCTAGCGTTGCTGTTTGGCCTGTGTTCAAGGAGGGCTTCCAGTCCAAACAGACCGCTTAGGAAACTGAGCCTGGCGTGACTGCGGGGGAGAGCCCCGCCCAACCAGCAGCAGCCTGCAAGGGCTGGGGGTCTTCTAGAAGCAGGCATCCTTCTTCTTCCTTCTCCCTCATCTCTCCCAAGCTACATGGCTGATTCTCATTCCGTCCCTTCCCTCCTCTCGGCCTGTGCCATCATGGCCTTTGGCCCAACCTTATCTTCTTTCCCCTGTATGCAGCTCTGCTCCCAGCCTGGTGGATGGCACTGGGGGGGACTGGCTGCGAGCTGGAGCCCCAGACGCCTATGCCAACCTTGACCTCTTCAGCCCGGGACCTCTTCACTGAGTGATCTGCCCCCTGCAGCCTCGGGTTCTTTATTTGTAAAATAGGGTTCCCACGCAGATTTGGGGGGATAAGAGATAGATGCCCCCAGCACGGTGGAAGCTGTGATTATATTATTATTGCCATATTGTCAGATAGGAGGGAGCGATGGAGCCCGGCCCTCCTTGCAGGCTTAGGAAGAAGACCGCAGCCTGGAAAGAGACACCACAAACTGAGGGTAAGACAGGGCAGAGGAGGAGAGAGATTGGAGGGGGGCGGGGGAGGGGGTGATGTTAATGAAGTTCATGCTAAAGATACTTGGCGGCAGTGAGGCCACAGGCCTGTGGCTGGGCGCCAGGCCCAACCTCGAGCCTCATTTCCATATGCGGGTCAGCCCGCGGCATGTTTATAGCTCGCTCTCCTCTCCAGAGCTCTACCAGGAAGGGCCGGCCCCCCAGGTCCGTGGGAGGGAGGCGGGCCCTGGCTGTGGGAGGTGGGCCGCGCGCCTTTGGCTGGGAGAGGACGGTTCCCATCAGAGTCAATTACCGGGCAGGCCCCCGACGACGTGAGGTCAGTAAGCAGGCCCGGCACCTCCGGGATGTGTGAATGATGTAGGTGAGATCTATATGTGGGGCTGTCCACACACGGCTGTGCGGTTATAAATACACACAGACCCAGTCGCGCAGCGCTGTGGGTGCCCAAATAGCTCAGCACGCAGCTATATATGAGATGTAAACACACAGAGTGGGCCTGTGGTGCTGGCCGACCTCCCCGGAGATCTTAGGCAAGCGCTTCCTTCCTCCTACCGCACAGGGCGGCCTGGGGGCTCACAGGCTCGCCCTGGGGCTGTGAACCCAGGACGCTGGTGAGAAGGCGCGCAGCGGAAGTGCACAGCCACGTCTTTGGGTTGGTAGTGCTTCTTTATAAATAGACGGTTTTCCGGAGGAGAGGCATCCTTCTCTTCCTCCTCTGTGTCTCTCATCTCCGTAAAACTGCCTAGCCATCCCCTCCTCTCCGCTTATGCCCCCACGGCCCTAGATCCCGCCCACCCTCCTTCACCTGGGGCTCAGTGATGGGCTGGTAAATGTTTAACGGTGATTCTTTGGCGGGGGCGGGGAGAAAAGCCGTGATCTGTAGCATTTGCCCATTTCTGTGGTGTAAATATTCCCACGACCGTCAGCTTCAAGCGGCTAGTGTGAGGTCACAGAAGGCAGAGTGGGGGAGGGAAGGGGGAGGGTTGCGTGCCTCCTGGCGTGTTGTGTTGTAGCGTCTCCACCGTGGGGAGGCACTCCATGTGAGCCATCTGAAGAGCAAAGCTCATCGTAAAATGTCATAAAATAATGAGAAAGTGATGAGCTTTTGAGTACTTACTACCTCTGTTTTAAATGTAATCTATTCAATTGTAATTTGATAAAATCTAATTGGGAAATAATGACTGTATTCAACAGCTGGCTCACAAAAGCTCTTGACCATTTAACAGGTGGCTTTTGCAGGCGTATCAGCAGGACCAGAGCGTCACCGCCTGCACTAAAGCCGCTGTCTCTTAGTCTGACTACCACCAGGCTCTCTCCGCTGCTGAGTTATGCTCCTCGGCTGCAATCCTGATAACCTAATCTTACCCAGGTTAAAGCTTACGTGAACAACCAGCTTCCACCCTCACACGCACCGCTTTCCATTTACCAGCTAGACTGTATCTTTGTGTGTTTTCCAGACTTTGAGAAGACTTAACACTGTGGAACCATGTTTACTGTTACCCTAACCCATCCCTCCACCTTCCCTGGCGCCTTGCCAATTCAGCCTTTAAGACGGGTAGGCCATGGGCCAAATCTGACCTGCTGCCTGATTTTCTTGGGCCTGTGAGCCAAATATTTTTTCTTTTTTTCATGTTTATTCTTAACAAAAATTTTTTTAAAAAAAAAACGTTTATTTATTTTTGAGAGAGAGAGAGAGAGAGAGAGAGTAAGTGGGGGAGAGGCAGAGAGAGAGACACACACACACAGAATCCGAAGCAGGCTCCAGGCTCCGAGCTGTCAGCACAGAGCCCCACGCCTGGCTCGAACTCACAAACTGTGAGATCATGACCTGACCCGAAGTTGGCTGCTTAACTGATTGAGCCACGCAGGTACCCCAAATGTTTCTTCATTTTAGAGAGAGAGTGTGAGCGAGGGAGGGGAGAGAAAGGGAGACAGCATCTGAAGCTGACTCTGCACGGACAGCAGGGAGCCCAACGCAGGGCTCGAACTCATGAACCCGTGAGATCATGACCTGAACTGAAGCCGGATGCTCAACTGACTGAGCCACCCAGGCACCCCTGGTTTTTATATTTTTAAATGATTGAAAAAATTACCAGGACTAGGCAGAGAGGGGGCTGGGGATGCTGTCCTGCAGGACCTTGGAGAGAGGTGGCCGGACCCTGTCCCGTATGACCTTGCAGGCTGTGGTAGGTCCCTGTCCTATGGGACGCAATAGAGAGGTGGCCGGGGACCCTGTCCTGTAGGACCTGGCAGAGAGGTGGTTGGGGCCTCTGGTCCTTGGAGAGAGATGGCTGGAGACCCCTCTCCAGTTAGGAAGCAATTGCAGAGATCCTGAGAAAAATCTTGACTTGCACCAGGGTGTAGCATTGGAGATGGTGGAAAATGTCCAGATTCTGGGACATTTTGAAGGAAGAGTCAGCTGGCTTTTCTGATTGTGTAATGGTCATGACGAGATGAGGCAGAAGGGTATGGAAGTGACAACAGCGTGTAGAAGCTGCCGAGCCAAGAGATAAAATCTGATCGGGGATGAGGGGAGGCTTCTCAGAGCCCTGCAGGCCGAGGGAAACATCAGAAGACGGAGAAGGGGGAGAGCATTTGGCAACACGACAATGATGTGAGTGGAGTCGTGTAAGTAAACGCGTGCTAGGTGAGCACGGGGGGTGGAGGGTGGTCCATTGCAGTGGGTGGTGGGGAGCAGAGAAGTGCCGTGGGAGGTGGGCCTGGGTCATGCAGGGCCTGGTCAGTGTAGCTGAGGGTTTAGAACCTTTTCCTATAGGCAGTAGGGAGCCGTTGAAGGCTTTTGGTAATGAATGACACTGTCTCTGATGACAGCCTAGGAGGTCGGCTTCAAGAGCGATGAGGCTTCAAAGCAGGCTTCAAGGTTGGCTTCACGGGCAACAAGGATACAAGGTAGGAAGCCGCTGTCATGGCCCAGATGTGAGAGGATGAAGAGATAGACCGGGGATTGACCCTGTGGAGCCGGCGAATTTTCCAAAGAAGAATTTACAGCGTAGTTGATCCGTTGTTGTAAGCCAGGAGGGTAGGGGAGCTACAGGTGGCAGCACGAGTCCTGGGGGCCGTCTATGGCTCCATGGTGATACACGGGTTAGTGGAGCCCAGACAGGCTTCCGGGGCACGTTTAGCACATGCTAAGTATAAACACGTAATGCATATAAACTTGTTAAACGGATGAATGAATCAAGGTCAGACTCTGAGTTTTGTGGTCAAAGAGTAAAATCTCCCCTCACCTGACCCAGTCTCTCAATGACTTAGATTAAACTGGACAATTTATGGCAGCTGCTGCAAGGATGCTTCCCTCTGCCCAGCCAGGCAGGTGCTGTGAGGAACCCAGAGGTGGTGGGGAGGGCATTTGTTTTTTGGGGGTGACTTTAAAAAAATAAACTTAGGGGCACCTGG
The DNA here is from genome assembly GCF_022837055.1 of Prionailurus viverrinus. NCBI lineage: Eukaryota > Metazoa > Chordata > Mammalia > Carnivora > Felidae > Prionailurus > Prionailurus viverrinus. Next base: position 29,634,591 of record NC_062574.1, read on the forward strand.
GTGGCTCGGTCGGTTGAGCGGCCAACTTCGGCTCAGGTCACGATCTTGTGGTTTGTGAGTTCAGGCCCCACATGGGGCTCGCTGCTCTCAGCACAGAGCCTGCTTCAGATCCTCTGTCCCCTTCTCTCCGCCTCTCCCCTGCTCGCGCTCTCTCAAAAGTAAATAAGACATCAAACAAAAGTAAACTTAAAAAAAAAGAAACCCAAACTTGTAATCAAAGTATAACAGAAGTGCAGAAAACTGCACACACGTAAACATACAGCCCGGGGGATTTTCACCAGGTTATCACACCTTGTAACCAGCACCCAGATGAAGAACAGAACATTGCTGGTGCCCTGAAACCCGGCTCTTTGGTGGACATGGTGGAAGCCGTTCTGGGGACCTTCTCTCCTGCTCTGGCTGACAGCCTTTCTTCCTCTGGGTGGCCCAGGCTCCCTGCTAACGGTCTTGCTCTCAGTAAGCCTGGCCTGGACCAAAGCCCAAACTCCTGCCCCAAGCATCTGAGCAGGGCCAGCCGTCATGAATGGGAGTCACCCCCCATACCCCCCATGCTTTCCTCTTCTGTCCCTTCCCTCCCCTCCATCTCTTGCAGCCTGGGCCTGCAGGCCACCAACAAGAGCCTTCCCCTGCTCAGCGGTGAGGGGCTCTGGCCTCCGCCATGGAACAGAGTGGTCTGTGGGTGTCAGGCCAAGTCTTTGTAACTATAGACCCTTCTTGAGTGGGATCGATCAGAGCCGAGAGAAAGTCTCTTGTAATCGCTATGATATTTGAGACACAGGAATTATAAACCTTGTTTTGATGAGAACAATTGTAGTTACTTTACTGAGCACTCACTCCCAGCCAGGATGAGTTCTGGGCCCCCGTCACCTCCTTTCATCCTCCCAACCTCCCTTGCGGCTGCTGCCTGTCTGTTTCCAGTGGGGGCGTAAGTTTCCTCACACTCATCATATGCACAATGAAATTATAGCTCAATGACAATTCTTTCTCCCGGATTCTGTCTTCCTTATGAAGGAAGGTGGAAAGGAAAAATGCCCTTAAATTTTGGCTCAATCAGGTAACCTTAGGTCCAAGCCAGTAGCTGACGGTGTCTTTGGGAGCTAACCTTCAGCTTGGACTATTCAGGTACCTGCTGTGTCTTTTGGGATGCCTCCCTGTTCTTTGTTACTCTCCGGGTTGGTGTTGGGTGAGGACGCTGCAGGGAAGGAGGTGGGCCTGGTACTGATGCCTTTTCAAGTGGCAGCGAGTGGATGCATTGATCACAGAAGAGGGCTCCGGGTCAAACTTGATGAAAGTGAATCCAAAACAGTTCCTCTACTTCCTCATCTGCTCCATAAAATGTGGATTTTTCTGGAAGCAATAGTCAAAGGTAGCATCCAGGAGAGGGCAGCACTGAGGCACAGAGAGGCACTTCTCCCTGGGAGAAGATTGCATCAGGGTCTCTGGGCAAGAGAAGCCTGGGACGGAAGGATAAAGTGACCGGCAAGTGGCAGACATCAGCCTCTGGCTATGCGTCCCACAGACTCTGTGGAGGACAGCATGTGGGTCACAAGCTGCCCTTCCCCCAGCCAGGGGTGCCTCTCATCCGTGTCAACCTGCACAGGGTTCTCCTTCAACAGAGTGAGCAGCAAGAGCGACCCTCAGGCAGGCGGAGAGCTGGTACCCTCCCACTGAATCTATAGTTGCTAATTAGCATCCTACCACCCGGAGCCCTGCTGGCATGTGGGCCCTTCTTGCCTGAAACTGAGACCTGAGGTATAGAAAGGGCAAAGGCCAGTGAACGCCCCTGAAGCCTACCATGGCCTCATCAATTTCCCCAGTCTCGCAAGAGAAGTCACGTTACCCCTTCTCCCTTCCCCATCAGGTACACAACTAGGAGGATGGCGTGCATTATCCCCTAAGACCCTGGACTTGAGGTTTTCTTGGTACCACTGCATCCGTAAGGGGAAGGGGCAGATTCTCCAAGGTGTGAGGGAACTTTTCTGGGACTGGTAATGGTGAGAATAGGAGCCCTAATGGCGTTGGTGGTGCAGGGGCAACCCTGACCTTGGGGAGCCAGCTGTATGTACCTGAACTGACAGCAGCCAGAGGGCTGCTCTGGGCCCCCAGGAAGCTATAGCAGGCCATGGCTCCCGGACTCTGCTGGAGGCTGGGCTGTCTCTTCACCTCTAGCCACTACCAAGGGAGGGCGACAGAGCCTCAGGCTGGGCCTCCTCCTGGCTCCTGAGTGGGCAGAGCACAGAACACTTAAGGCTGTGCATGAAACAACCTCAGTGCATGGCTGGAGTCTGGCCATGAAATGCCAAGATACACAGGCACCACTGTTCCAGCCCAGGTCCCTGGGGACTGGGGCTCCAGGGAATGAATGCCTGCACATTACCTCCTCCTCAGCAACCTGAAAGCACTGTGCACGGGCTGGGGAGGGCACAACTGGGAACTGGGATGAAGTTGACCCATGGGCTGTGGAGTGTGGCTCCAGAAGACACCGTTAGGAGCCGAAGCCGGAGTCACTAACTAGCAGATGGTGGGACAATGTGTTTTTGTGAAAGGGCTGGGCAGAGAGGTAACAAGTAAATATCTGAGCTGAGGTTTTGGAAGAGTGGGGAGGGGTCAAAGACTGGAGCATTTCCCTGAGGTGTTGAAATGAGACATGTACTGGGGTATGGTGGAGCTTTTTATAGAGAAAGGACCAGTTTGGACCATCCATCCATCCATCCATCCATCCAAGCATCCATCCAAGCATCCGTCCATCTCTCCATCCATCCACTAAGCCATTCATTCATTCAACAGCACTTAAAATATTCAGGGAAATTTGCTGAGAGCAGTGAGGGATATAGAGTAAAATAAAGCCAGTCCCTCTCTGGTCTCTATCCCCCAAATATAGCGAAAGCTAGTCTGGGGCTCAAGGAATAGCCCGTAATGGCATCACATCTCACATTAATGCCCTCCAAACACCTGCCTCTTATACCCGTCTGGAGAAGAATTACAGTGCCAGGATTTTTGAATATCTGCCACAGATGCTGCCCTGGGTGCTTTGAATACATGCCCTCACTTTGTGTTCATGACAGCCCTACAAGGGAAGCAAGATCTGGAAAGTTGAAGGAATTCGCTGAAGTGGCTTGCTGTGTTGGTGAGGAACGGAACTGCAGTATGACCTCAGACTTGAGTCTGAAGTGGACGCTTACTGTTGGCTACCCGACTGCCTCTCTACTTCACGGGATCCTGGGGCTTGGTGGCTCTGAAATCCCTAGAAGGCATGGGTCAGTGTCTGCAAGGCACAGCCTTTTTATCTCCAGCCCCGAGAGTCTATGTTCAGATCTGTAGGGACAAAGCGAATGCCACCCTGTCATCAGCAAAAGAAACCATATTTTTGTCTGGGTCACATATGGGATTTTCAAGCAAATTGCCGTGCTTAGTATTTTCTGAGTTTGCTAATCTCTAGTAAGTACCTAATATATAGAGTGCTGTGAGGACTAAGTGGACTGATGCATATGAAACATTTAGATGGATGCCTGGTGTGTAGTAAGTGCTCAATAAACATGAGTCATGGGTATTGCCCACACTTTTGTTTCCATCCAGCTTTCCGGGCTAACATACCTGCAAAACTGACGGTGCAGCTCCTTCCTATTAGAGACCAGGAAACCCACACAGGGAAGCAGACCTTGCCCGGAGTTGCTCAGGATGCTCATCAGTCGGCAGTGCCAGGAGAAATGCTTCTGGAAGGGGAGCCCAGGCTTGCTGGGCAGATGACCGCAGAGGGTGCCTTGACCCATGGGTGGTGCTGAGTTACTGCCCGGAGCTGTCTCCTTCCTTCCAGCTCTTGGAGTGCACCTGGAGCAACGGCCAGCTCCCATTGTGCAGGAACCAGGTGTCTACTTTGTGGCTCATCTGTGGTCCCCATTCCCTTCCCCTTTCCACTGGACCAAGGCTGAGCTGCTGCACAGCCAGGGTGATGTCTCAGCATCTCTGAACCACAGGGACCGGCACCTGGTCGGGATCCAGTAAATCTTTCTTTGAGAAACAAGGAGGGATTGCTTGGGCACTAAAGAAGCAACTATGCGATCTGTGCATATGTGATACTAATGTGAGGCCAAACCAATGGGAGCAAACTGGGGTGCGTCTAATATTGGGGATTCTCCTTCAACAGAGTGAAGAGCAAGAATGAGTTCACAGAAGGAATCAATGTGTTCCATGACTCACTGAGGGCCGGGTGCGATAAGGGTGTGGAGACCCCACAAGGACCCCATGACCATTTGAGTGAATTGTTTGTCTCTGTCACTTTCTCTTTCTTTAGGTTTGAGCTTCTTCAGGCCAGGAGCATCACTGATGTGTCTCTGTGCCCTGGCAGCTTCACACAGAGCCAGGCACAGATGGGCAAGGCCATATAGAGCTGTAGTCGGGAAAACTGCCCCTGGAAGTCTGCAGTCCCCAAGCCAGTGGGGACCCCCTTGTTCTCCCAGTGCTGTTGCTTCTGATCCCACCAGACAGACCTCTTTTTTCTAAGCCCATCCCTGGCCACTTCATTATCTTCCATGTCCCCTCCATACCTCCCCTGCCCCACCCCCCAACAGAAACACAAGGAGCCTGGGCTCTGAAGAAAGAGTGCCTGCCCAGATTTGATCAAGACACAAGTGAGAGGCAATGATTTGTGAAGAAATCCTGGTCCTGTCTAATGGAATTTTCCCAAAATAAATTCATGTAAACAACTTCCCACAAAGAGGCAGTCAGGGGAGCTGGGTGTGTAAACAGCGTGAACAGTCACAAGTACTATGGGCTCCAGGGGTGCCGTGTCGTCTGGAGGGGGGGCGGTGGGGAGACTCCCTTTAGCAAAACACCTTTGGCTCCAGTCCTTCTGACATCATAATGTCAGCCAATTCATTAACTTAAAAAAAAAAATCCTTATTTTACTATCATCCCCCAAAACGTAGCAACACCACTTTGTAGCTAAAAAGACTGCAGGATGGATTTTGTTTAAATTTCTCATCCCATTTCCAAATGAATTGAACTGGGAGATGATCTTCATGTCTAGAGAAGGTGGGGGCAGGAATGGGGTGGGTGGAGAGAATGGGGAGAGGAGAGTGGCTGGAGGAAAAATCCCTGGAGAAAATGATGTCTCTTTGGTGCTCAGTGATGGATATGAAGAAACTCATATAGTTCCTAGAATTAAGATGAAAATCTGCTCTTCTTAAGGCACTCAGAAGGACACTGAACGCTTGTGGCCTGGATGTCTCTGGCCACGTCCAAATGGAAGATGGCTGGGAGCTGGGCCGTGTGTATAACCCTGCAGACCAAGCTTCCGGAGGGAAGTATGTGCAGGGAATCTTTGTGGACACGTCTTTCCCCCAGACATTTCTCTCAATCCAGTCTGACGTTCCCAAACCTGAGCTGTTTTCAGGATCTGGGCGTATGACTTTCTCTCCTTCCCATTACTGGAGCCTGGAGAGAGACTTCTATTCAAGTTCCGGCCGGGCCACTGTTATGCTACCTTGAGACTTTTAGCAAATTGCATAACTTCTCTGAGCCTCAGTTTCCTCATTTATGTGGTGGGAACCTGGATAACGTTCACAGCCCTGTGTCATTCAAGGAGGTGTCAAGTTCAAGTAGGAAATGGCTGCAAAGTTGAGGGATTTTGATTATTATAATCAATTTGATTCTGATTTTTGCTTAAGCTCTATGTTGGCTCAATTGCATGTTGCTGAGAAATCCAACCTTGCAAAAGGCAGAAACAGGGAAACGGGAACAGTTGGGGGGTGGGGGGAGTACCTGGAGGCAGTGGGAGGAACCAAGATGTCCCTGGTAGTTAGAAAGGGGCACAAGGGAAGTGGAGGCTATTGGCCCCCAGCCGGGCTGATGTACCCCACGCAGGGCTGCGGAAGATCTTAGGACTGCTCCCTGCTAATCTGTTCTTTTAGCCAAGCCAGAAGTCTGCTTGGTCCTGATGATGAAGATTCTGACTGTGGCTATTGGCTCTGCATTTTAATCTTTTGCCCCCTGGAAAAGAGTTGTACATCCCCACTCTCTGCTGTGTGACTTTATAGTGCTCTCCCGCTGTGGGCAGAGGCTGCTTCCTCACCCCATTGGTGTTGGCTTGGCCACCTTGACTTGTTTTGGCCAATGAGATGCTAACGAGGCATTCAGAGGCCTTAAATGTGCTTGTGCAATTTGGCCGCTTGTGCTCCCAAGATCTGCCACGAAAGGAACATGTCCCAGTAGCTGCTGGTCCAAGAAGAATGTGTGGATACACGGATAGGCCTGCACACCACCCAGCGCCCAGAGCCAAGTGCAGCTGATCTATAGGCTGCTGTGGAGCTGCCCCGGCCGACAGAACGGACAGTGACACAAATGCTTGTTGGTGTAGGTCATTGAGCTTTGGGGAGTTTTGCTGGGAGGCATTGTTGCAGTCTGACACGCTGATAATGAGGCTGATAACAGGCAGTCCTCAGTCTGTCGGGTTCCATGAGAGCCGAGACTTGCTAAGTGAGAACATGGGTCTGATGTCCATGTCTCCGTTAATATGGTACCATGCAAAGTGAGGCTGGCCTATAAGGATTAATAACACATTTCCTTAAAAAAAAATCAACAACAGAAATATATTTGTCACAGTTTTGGGGACTGGAAGTCCACGATCAGGGTGCAGGCACGGGCGTGTGAGGGCTCTCTTCTGGGTCGCAGACCCTTGTACCCTCGCATGGCAGAAGGAGCCTGAGAGCTCCATGGGATCTCTTATAAGGGGTCTCCCATTGAGGGGGACCTCCACCCTTATGACTTGAATCAGCCCCCTACAGGCCCTACATCCTAATTACCATCACAGTGGACATTAGGATTCAATATATGAATTTTGGGGAGATGCAAACATTCAGACCCTAGCACTCTCTAAATTCTCATCTAATTCCTTGGTCACAATAGATGACCTATCCATCAGTGTTCCCGAGAAAACAAAGGCCATTGGGATGGAAACTTTCTCAACTTGACACCACACTCCTCTCAAGCTAAGGGACCTTATCTCCTTCTCTTTCTCCTATCAGAGAGGATTGCCCTTCTATTACATCCTTTATCTTTGCTCTTAAACTTTGTTTTAGAAGAAAAAAGATAACAAGGGAACAAGAAACAACTCTCCCGTAAATCCTTGATATCCTTCTCTTTACAGTCCAGATTCTGCAAATAGAATTGATTTTCATTCGCTCCTCAACCACCAGAGTCCAGCATTTCCTTGAGACGCCTCCTGAAAATTTCAATGAAGAGCTCAATCATCTTCTTTAGGGATATCTTCTATTCTTTTTCATAGCGAACATTTCCTTTTTAAAAAGCATCAGACCCCCCACATTTGTAGAACACCAGATGCCTATGACAACACAGAAAGCAGGATGCCATATAGCTTAACGAGTAAGAGCTTGGCCGCTGAAGGATTCTGACTTCGCTACAATCAATCTTGGGGACCTAGGACAATTTACATAGCTTCTCTGAGCCTTAGGTACTTCTTCTTTGTAACAAGGATAATCGTTTTGGTGAGAGGGACGTGAAATGGGTTATTAACACTTTTAGTACAGTGCCTGCACCTGGTAAGTTCTTAATAAATGCACTCATTACTATTAGATATTATTTTGAATGTGGAATGATCTTTGTTTCCATTAAGCAATGTCTCCATTAAAGGCCAAACACAGTGAAGACGTAGGTGGTTGTGGGGAGATATAAGGCCCATTGCTGGGAGCCTTCTCAGAGGGGAAGGTCATCTTATCCCTACAGGGGGACAAGGGGAGGATGTCACCAGGGTGAAGTGATGACACTCTTCAGCATTCTTGAGTTCTTTTCCTTTATCAAAAGTCCCTTCTCTCTCTTGTCATCTGCTGCAGAGTGAGGCCAGTTGCCACTGACGGAACTCTAGGAAACAGGGCTTATTTTGCTTGAAATAAGGGTGAGTGTTGAGGGACAGAGAAGGAGCCATTTGTTTGGAATTAGGGCCTGTGGGCTGAGGGTCCACCAGGTTGGGATTATGGGCACGAGCCAGGAAATAGAACGTTCCTCCTTCCCTCCCCACCATAGGCTGCCAGAAAGGCATGGCTCTCATGCTTTAAAACCTCCCTGAGTTGGATGCTTGAGGCTCCTTCATCAACATTGGCTGAAGCCGATGACATCAAAAATGGCGGTAATGATAAGCTTTGGTTCAGAGCGATGTGCAGGTTCTGTGAGGCACGTTATTGGATTTTGGGTCCCACAGCTCTCCTAGGAGGAATGCAGGTCGGGATTTTCAGCCTCATTCTTGGAGAAGCAGCAAGAGAAAGTCTCAGTTCATAAACTCAGATGTGCAAATATTCAGCTGAAATTTTTGTTTCAAGCTCCCGTTGTGTTGGGAGAATACAACGTAATTCTTGGCCAATTCTTTCTCCTGTGCCCTGTGGCATCTCTCTTGGGGTTTTGTCTAAGTTCTGAGAGACAGACTGGTCTTTGCAGGTCTCCACCGAGAGGTACCCTGTCCTATCTGGCTCTTGATCACTGCGGTCACCATTGTGTCTACCATTCCTTATTCCCAATTGCAAGAGGTCTGGCTGTCTCTCAGATAAGGTGTGGGCCTCTCTCAGCTCCACAGGGAACAGTCATCTGCTCCCTTGGCACTCTGGTGATTTTTAAGTCAGCGAGGCACCACAGGGTCCTCCTTTTCTGTGCATGTTGCATAGTCACTCCACTGCCTCTTCCAAGGCTCCATCTAGAGAAGGAGACCCTGGCCATCTGTGTTGTCAGATCTCACAAACCTAGGTGTGGAGAGCCTGTTATTTTCTCATGCCACCACCACCACCACAACTAAGGCTTTATTCATTATTAGCTTCTTCTCCAGTTGTATTAAAAAAGGCAGCATCAGATGTAAATCCCACAGAGGTATGATAGTTCAAATGCTGTAGAAGTTTGTCAGTCACCTGACCTCTAGAATGGGTGTTCGTCATCGGTAGGTGGCTCCTCCTGCCTGTGGCACACTCATCTTCAACGTGTGGCTTCCAAAGTTATGAGGTGTGCTGATAGTGGGCCAGGGGACAAAGGGAGAGCGTCAAAAGATTGAGCTTGGAAGGTGTTTCTGGCCGAGGCCTAGAAGTGCCTCACATCACTGCTGATCACATTCTATTTGCTAGGACTCAGTGACATGGCTGTGCATATCTGCAGGGGCGTCTGGCAAATATAATCTCCCTGCATGCCAAGGAGCAAGGGGTAAGGGGCTTGGTAAACAGCTAGCCTGTCTCTGCCACACCATTACTTCTTTATATTGGGGAGGGGGGGAGGAGGAGTCTTTTAATCAATCTTGTATGAAGCCACCTAATTCCAGTTCATCATGTAATTGCTCTGTCCTGAAACCGCAGGGTCTCTATTTCTTTGCTTCTGAGGTAGTTTTTCTTCCCCAAAGAAATAGATGGTGCAAAGTGCATTTGCCTAATGGGATAAGGGAAACGGGTATTCCCTAGAAATAGAAAATAACAAAGAAAAACATGCCAACAAACATTTTGCAATCTTTAAGAGGTTGACTTGTTGGCAATGGCACAGCTCATATGTGATGGGGCTGGGGGCTGGATTCAGAATCCAAAGCCTCAACGTCTTTGTTGGGGATCCCCAAACCGTAACATCTGGTAAGCCAAGAATCCAGGAGAACCCCAGTTCCTCCATATTCTGGTGTGTGGTGTCTGGACCAAAGACACTTGGGCACACTCAGGGATGTCAATAGGGATGAACAGGGGAACTCAGAGACTTGAGAATTTCAGGAGTCTGGGTGGGGATCTGCAGCCCAGTGAATTTATGCTGATCTTGTCTTTCCTCCTTTTCCTTTCTTACTAGCACGTCCACCCCAACTTCATCTTAGCTCTTCCTCCTCTAAGTGACCCTCACACCTCCATCAACACCTCCTGCTCCTCAGGGCTCTATGCTCTGCTGCTGCTAGAGATTCAAATCAGCATCCAAGCTGGGTTTCAGGTCATTTTATGCTTACAAACAATACTTCATTCAGCTAACACTTATCGAGCGCCCCCTCTGTAATGAGCACTGTTTTCTGAGCTTTTCTGGGTGACATGCTGAAGAGAACATAATCTTTGGGTTGGACAAACTGGAGTTTCAATTCTGGCTTGGCTGCTCAAGAACAGGATGATGGGCAAAGGAATGTAAATTTCCTGGGCTTCATCCCTCTCATGAAAATGAAACCAACTTTTCAGCATTTGTGTTGAGGATCAAGTGTGAAAGGGTCTTGCACAGAGCTGGGTACTCACTTCCCTACAACCAATGTACAGACCCTTCTTTATCTGGGAGACCCATTTTCTCCCTTGTCTCCTTAGAAGCTCATCTCCCCATACATGCTCAGGACCCAGACTCCTGGGACCTCTCAGGGCCCTTCTCCCTATCTTTATCCCCTCTCCCGATTGTGTTGTCCTTTTGTCCTGCATACTGGATCATTCCAGTCAGTGCTCTAACAACTGCCCAAGTTTGTCAACTTTTTAAAAGGATGAAAAACATCCCTTGAGCACTGCCCCATTTTGTTCCAGCTACTACTTTTCTTCTACTCCCCACCCACCCCAGATTCAAGCACTGAAAAGAACTGCCCACATATGCTTTGCTTGCACCCACTTAATCCAATATGGCGCCCGCTCCACTACTTCATGAGGCTGCTCTTGACGAGGTCACCAACCACTGCCATGATGTCATATACAAGGTCTCCTTCTCGGTCTTCATCATACTTAATAGTGAGGTAGCTATGGACACTGTGAACCACTCCTTTTTTAAAACATTAATTTTTCCTGGTTTTCCTCCTATTTCTTAGGTGGGTCCTTGTCAATCTCTTTTGCCAGCTCTTGTTTCTCTTTCTGCCTTCCAAATGTCGGAGCCCCTGGTCCTGAGCCCTCTTCTCTTCTCTCTCTACAATCTCTCCCAAGTGATTTTATTCATTCTCATGTCTTGATATTATATCCATATGTTTTAATTCTCAAATGGATATGTCCTAAATGTATATTTCTTTGGAATTCCAGATTTCCATATGGAACTGCCGGCCTGGCATCTCCAAAGATGACTCTTTACCTTGCCTGACACCTGTTCCCCCCTCCAGTCTTTCCCCATCTCAGTTAAATGCCATCTTATCCTCCCTCTCTCTCACTTCCTACATCCATTCCATCACCGAGTCCAGTTGGTTATATTTGTGGGTGTATCTCTGATGTCCCCATACGAGCCACTTCCCTGCTTATCATCCCTTCTTTCTGATGTCCTCAATGCGTCTCAGGTTATCAGCACAGTGATCTCTTGAAAATGTACATTAAATAATGTCTGAACAATATGCCCACTCCCAAAACACTTCGCTGGCTTCCCATTGACTTAGAGTAAAATGCTCTGTTCCTCATGTGGCACACGGGGCCCAGCAGGAGCTGGCTTCTGCCTGCTCCTCCCGCACCGCCCCTGACCAGGGCCCTTTCTGTCAAGCTTGCTGCATTGCAGACACGCTGGCCCTCTCCTTCCAATTTCCGATGGCACAGTGTTCATGGCCACCTCGGAGACTTGGCATGCCATTCTCGGCTCATCGCCTCATTCCTGCACCTCCTTTCAGTCCCAGCTTACATGTCACTACTGCCAATCTAAGTCCAATGCCTCCTCCTATTTCTGTTATTCTCCCCACTCATACCACCCATTTTCTTTGCAGCACTCATCACAGTGGGTGATTATACAACTGTGTCCTTACTTTAGTAGTAGCAGCTTGCCTCCCCAGCTGACTGTAAACTCTGTGAGTCAAAGGGCAGGCATCTTTGGTTCACACCTGCAGTCCCAATCCTGGCACACAATAGAAGCTCAAGAAAGAGTCATTGTCGAATAACAGCTAATAGTTCATGAGCTCTTACTATGTGTCAGGCAGGTTTCTAAGACTTTACCATGTTATTTGGTTTAATCCTCACAAGAGCCCTGTGAGGTAGGTACTATTCTCCACTTTATAGATAAAGACGTGGAGGCACAGAGAGTTTAAGTGACTTGTCTAAAGCCACCCTGCTAGGAAGTGGTAGAACTTGGATGCAAACTTCAGGCCCCAAGCTCTTAATGTCCTTGCTCCGCCACCACTGAAGAGTGAGTGAACACAGTAGTTTCTCAGGAAATGGAGCTGCTGGGTGGTAGTTTCCACTTAACTTCTCTTGGGACTGAAGAGGAAGGGAGCTTGGGACTGAGTGGCATCCCCTGCCTTGTCCCGTAATATGGCCATAGTACCTTCGATCCCAGTTGGTAGGTAGGTCAGAGGGACCCTGGAGCCTCAGGCAGGTTGGGGTTTGGGGGAAGTCCAGGGCTTCAAGACACCAAAGAAAATGGACCAGGCTGTTGTTGAGAAGGTCTCCCCAGAAAGGAGACCATCCTCAATACTAAGGCAGCACAAGAGGGAGGAGGCTTGCCTGGGCATGTTCTGGGCAATGTGCAGTACTCACCTACCTGGGACCCTTGGGAGGAGGGACTGTAGTGGAGGATAAGCAAGCTTTAAAAATGCCATTGAATGAAACAACAATATTTGCATTTCCTCCCCAAGCAGGGGAAACAGTGGGTGGGTGTGGAGAAGCCACTAGCTGCTGATCCTGCTTTGTCCTGCCTCTAAGCCTTTCTTTGCTCAGGCTGTTCCCTTTGCATCAACTTCCCCTAACCCACAACCCCTGCAGCCCCAAACCACATGCAGTGTCCTCTCCGCCTTCTTCCCATACCCTCTTTGGGGGCAAGGATTGGGATTTATTCACCCTTGTATCCCTAGGTCCTCCTACTTGGCTCATAGAAGTTTCTTTCTCATGTTTGCTGAACAGATGAATTCCTCCAGGTTGAGTTGGCTACTCTCCCTTCTTCTCCTTTTCCTTCTTAATGTTTATTTATTTATTTTGAGAGAGAGAGAGAGAGAGAGAGAGAGCTTGAGAGTGAGTGGGGGGAGGAGCAGAGGGAAAGGGAGAGAGAGAATCCCAAGCAGGCTCTGTGCTGTCAGCGCAGAGCCCAACTGGGGCTTGATCCTGAACACCATGAGATCACGACCTGAGCCTAGATAAGAGTCTGGTGCTCAACAGGCTGAGCCACCAAGGAGCCCCGGCTACTTTCTCTACTGTGTTATCTTCCTAAACAGTACACACTTCTATCATAGTAGCTGGCCCCTTGCACTTCAGTATTTCTTCATTCTTCTGCCTCCCTGTTAGAATACAAGCTCCTTGGAGCCAGAAGCCATTCCCAAATCATCTTTGTATCCTCAATGTCCATCACTTGGGTTAACTGAATGAATGAATGATCTTCCTTCTCCAGTCTCCAAGAACCCCAGTTTCCCCCAGGTGATTCCCTGGCAGGTCTAACTTTGGAGCAGTGCCCCCCAGAGGCGGGGAGGTGAAGGAGCAAGTGGAGAGCAGAGAACCCCGCCCAAGAGAGGGCTGGCTGCTGGCTGTTTCTGCTTGGAAACCTCCTCAGGGTTTATATTTCAGTTGTCCTCAGTGTCTAAAGACCAAGTACACTTCTGGGGGAAATGAGATACATGCAGTTGCTTCTTAAATATAAAAAAAATTGCCTTGAGTGTCCACTAGATATCAGTCACTGGACCTATATTTATTTTGCTTTTTTGGATATCCACAAATAAGGTATCAAGGTATCATTGTTTTCATTACACAGATAAAGACACAGAGGCTCCAAGAAGTGAAAACGTCTTGCCTGTCTTGTCTTGTAAGGACTGAAACCAGACGCCTTCTTGACCAATACATTTTTCTTCTCTCGGAAGAATTATAAAAGATCAGGCTATGTTCCCTTCTTCACTGCAGGACCTCCTTCAACCAGGTGACATTTTGAAGGCCGTCCTCTTTTTTTGAGCCTCCCTACCACCAGGCTGAGAAAGTCGAAGACGGAGGCGACGTCTGCCAGATCTCATGGATGACCACCAGGTGGTGCTGTTGGCTCAACATATAGTCCTGCAACACTGGCCTTTTGGGGAGTGTTAGCGTGCCTTGGGAAAGAAGCTTCCCGAGTCTGGAGAGCCACCAATCCTTGACTGTGTTTCCATAAGTCACCTCATCTGAGCCCCAAAACTGCCCAAGGGAGTTGGCATCTCCATTCCAGGGAGCCTTGGAGAGTTTAAGTAATTGGAGCGAAATTCCCGGAGTTACAAGTCAGTCAGGGTTTGAAACCAGGTCTGTTAGATTCCAAATCTCCAGATTCTTGGGATGAGGAAAAAAAAAAAAAAAAAAAAAAAAAAAAGCAAGACCCGACCCATGAATTTCACAGCAACCTTCCAGCCTCTGTCTTACCTGGTGTAGCTGGAGGTGAGTTGTCTGGGAAATGTCTGGACAACGTCGGACACAGACATCTCTGCACCTCCATAGAGCACTGTACCATTCTTTTCTTGAGAAGTGATGTTATTCATTGGCCTTTTCATATCTTAGTGCATTCGTTCTCTTGGTGGAAACTTCTAGTTCAACTTAGAGTTATGGGCAGTTCATGTGACCCTGTGGAAAAGAGCATCTCCATCTTCTTGCTTCTGAACCTACAAGTCAGCTTTTATTTTCCTCATTTTTCAAAGGCATCCATCGTGATCTATGTTGACAGTTGTAATTGTATAAACAGAAACAAATTCAGTAAAGAACAGGGCTGCTCGGGATAGGGGGAGATCTAGGGGAGGCAGATATCGTTTATCAAAATAGGAATTAACAAAACGATTGCTCAGCTATCCATGTCCCTGGGCACTGATGAGAATCTGGCCCAGGAGGAGTCACGTTGGCCATGATGCAAGCTTCTGTGTTTGATCTGGGATGTGCTAGGGATCACGAGTGCATTTTTTCCAACGCTCAAGACAGCCTATGAGGAGGATATTATTGTCCTCATTTTATAGGTGAGGACGCAGCATCATGGCTCAAAGTGGGGGCTCCAGTATCAGGTCCCTAGCTGAAATGTACCTCTTACACTGAGCTCCAGGCCCAGGTCTACCTGACACATCTGTGTACTTTCAGGGGCCCCACGCTGCCTCCTACCTTGCAACTGCCTGCCTGGTGCTTGGGATGGTGCTTGGGAGGAGAGGCCCAGATGGAACGGGGGTCAAGGATGCAAAGATCAGACTTGAGCTGAGTTTTTTAGGATGACTTTGGGATCTGGGACATTTGGCTGCCAATATGTGAAGGATACAAAGCCCTTCACATATCCCATCTCTGGGAGCTCCTCAGTCCTTCCCCTTCCTATGTCTTTTACCCCAACAGATGATCCCTAAGTCCCTTCTCCAGCCTTCTGGAATCTCCCACATCTTCTCTCGCTTTATACCCTTCCCTGGTGCTCAGTAAAAGCTCTTGTCACATCATTGCGCCCATCCTGTGACCTCCTTGTGGACCCAGATATTCTGCTGGTACTTACTCATATTCATGAAGATACTCTTCCTCCTCCTCCATCCATCCCCCCTCCCCCCACCACCCACATTCTCCTAAATAATCAAATAGGAAATATCTTGAAAGAATCAAATGTTTTCTTGGTTTTCTAGAAGAAAGTAGACCCCAACTTTCTTCAAAGCATAAGAACTGAGCTGGATCAGAGCCCTCCCAGTTGGGAATATTCCTGGGCTCACTCCCTGCAGAGCTGGCTTCTCTCCTCAGAACTGCAGGCCTCTTATCTATTCCATGAGTGCCCGGACCAGTCTGCTCAGGAATCTGAGCCTGGGGAGTGACCTGGACTGGGCTCTATGGTCATCACTGGAGCCCAGCAGGAATTGATGACTCACTCTGCTGTTAAGTGTGAGCTAGGTATTTCCTAGTTGTTATTTTTGATCCTCACAACCACCCTGCCAGGTAGTTTTGTGCCCATTTTATAGATGAGTTAATAGGGTGCCGAGAGGTGAAGTAACTTGTCCAGTTTCCTCAGATACTAACTGGCAGAGTCAGAATCAGGATCCAGACGTTAAAGCCCTTGTTCTTTCTACTGTTCCTTGATTCGGAGTCCAGCGTGGAAGAGGGTTGTGGGATCATCATGGAATGGACAGTGTATTAGTTTCCGGTGGCTGGTATGACAAATTGCCACAAACAGCGTGGCTTGCAACAGAAACGTATTCTTCCAGTGCAGGAGGCGAGAAGTCTGAAATCAAAGTGTCAGCAGGGCCACACCTCCTCCGAAGGCTGGAGGGGAGAATCCTTCCTCACCTCTTTCAGCTCTTAGTGGCTTCAGGCGTTCCTGGGTGGGAGACAGCATCACCCTGATCTCTGCCTCCCCTCTCCCTGTCTCTCCTTTGTGTGTTTCTTATGAAGACACTTCTCCTTGGATTTGGGGTCCACTTGGATAATCTGGGATGACGTTATCTGGAGATCTTTAACCTTATTCCACCTGCAGAGACCCTTTACCCAAATACGGCAAAATTCAGATGTTTGGGGAGGTGGACATGTCTTTTGGGGGCCACTATTCAACCCACTACAGACAGCCATCCTCTGACGGGGAAAGCAGGAGTTCCCTTGTCTCTGGAGCTCCAATAGCAAGGTTGGGGCTAAGGAGAGTGGAAGTTTAAGGTACACAAGTTTCCACTGATTATAAGTAAGAACCTTCTGGTGAGTCAGAGTTAACTGAGGTGGCCTGGGCCTCCTGTGGAGGCAGTGGTTTCCCGTCATTACAGGTGAACAATCAAGACAGATTTATCCTTTGGCATGGTGGGCACAGGGCATATAATACTTTAGAAGCCCTCGGACATGTTTTAATTTCTTTTAAAATCAGGAAAAAGGAAGTTTTGACTTGAAGAAAGTATTTTATTATGGAATTTTCATGGATTAGTCTCTATACCAATGGAGTGGTAAAATATGGCTTAAAATTTTATTTTAATTTTTAAAAGTTTTTAAATTTTAGTTCCAGTGTAAGTAATACACAATGTTATATTCGTTTCAGGTGTACAACGTAGTGATTCCACAATTCCAAACGTTACCCGGTGCTCTTCACAACAAGCGCACGCCTTAATCCCTATCACCTAGTTCACCCAACAACCCTCCCCCCACCATGGTAACCATCAGTTTATTCTCTATAGTTAAGAGTCTGTTTCAAGGTGTGTCTCTCTCTTTCTTCTTTTTCCTTTTTTATTTATTTATTTATTTATTTTATTTATTTTTTTTATCTTTGGGACAGAGAGAGACAGAGCATGAACGGGGGAGGGGCAGAGAGAGAGGGAGACACAGAATCGGAAACAGGCTCCAGGCTCCGAGCCATCAGCCCAGAGCCCGACACGGGGCACGAACCCACGGACCGCGAGACCGTGACCTGGCTGAAGTCGGACGCTTAACCGACTGCGCCACCCAGGCGCCCCTTCTTTTTCCTTTTTTGTTGGTTTTGTTTCTTAAACTCCGTATATGAGTGAAATCATGTGATATTTGTCTTTCTCTGACTTATTTTGCTTAGTATTATACTCTCCACATTATTGCAAATTGTAAGATTTCATTCTTTTATTTTTTAATGTTTATTTATTTTTGAGAGAGAGAGAGAGAGAGAGAACAGGAGAGGGGCAGACAGAGAGGGTGACAGAGGATCTGAAGCGGGCTCTGTGCTCACAGCAAGAGCCAGTTGTGGGGCTCAGACTCACAAACCATGAGATGGTGACCTGAGCTGAAGTCAGATGCTCAATGGACTGAGCTAGGCAGGTGCCCCTCTTCTGCCCATTTTTAACTGAATTATTCATTTTTTGGGTGCGTTGTATGTGTTATTTATATATCTTGGATACTAACTCTTTATCAAATACATCATTTGCAAACATCTTATCCCATTCTGTAGGGTGTCTTTGACTTTTGTTGCTTGGTTCCTTTGGTGTGCAGAAGATTTTTATTTTGATTTAGTCCTGATAGTTTATTTTTGTTTTTATTTCCCTTGCCTCGGGAGACATATTTAGAAGAGTATTGCTATAGCTGATGTCAGAGAATTTACTGCCTGTGCTTTCTCCTAGGATTTTTATGTTTTCAGGTCCCACACTTTGGTTTTTAATCCATTTTGAGTTTATTTTTGTGGATGGTATAAGAAAGTGGTCCAGTTTCATTCTTTAGCATGTAGCTGTCCAGTTTTCCCAACACCATTTGTTGAAGAGATTTTCTTTTTCCCATTGCGTATTCTTGCCTCTTTTATCAAAAATTAATTGACCATATAATCATGGGTTTGTTTCTGGGCTTCCTATCCTGTTCCACTGATCTAGGTGCCTACTTTTGTGCCCCTACCATACTGTTTTGATTTCTACAGCTTTGTAGTATACCTTGAAATCTGGAATTGTGATTCCTCCAGCTTTGTTTTTCTTTTTCAAGACTGTTTTGGCTCTTTGGGGTCTTCTGTGGTTCCATACAAATTTTAGGATTATTTGTTCTAGCTCTGTGAACAATGCTGTTGGTATTTTGATAGGGATTGCATTAAATGTGTAGCTTGCTTTGGGTAGTGTCAACATTTTAACAATATTTGTTCTTCTAGTCCATGAGCATGGAATGTCTACCCATTTGTGTCAAAAATGTGACTTTTAATATTTGTTTGGTGGAGGAAGGGGCCCATGAAATTCATCATGAGCCCCTGACTGGACTACAACGTAGTGGAGAAGCAATGGGGAAGGAGACCCTGGGTGCTGGAAGGGGTCATTCCCTAGCACCTTCCTCCATCCTCTGGCACTTAATTACCTTGGTAAGTACTTAAACCACCCTGGAATGAGGATGCTCTGCCTCAGTGGATGGACGAAGCCCTCTTGCAAAGACGCCCACTCTGGATAACTTGGAGCAGACACTTGAGGGCGGGACCTCCCGGCAGCTTGTAACTGATGGCATCTGAACAGTACCCACATTTTGTGGGCATTTGTTAAAGGTTAAACCATAATAATAATGATGTATTAATCCCTTGGAAAAGAAGGGAAGGGGATCCACATTTTCTGAGAACGTACACTCTTCAGGCACTTTACAGAGTTACTTTATTTTCACATTTTACAGATAAGAAAAGTGAAGTTCAGAGAGGTTAAGAAACTTGCTCGTGATTTTAATCGTTAATCTATGGACACAGGTCTATTGGAAGCCAGTTCGGTCTGATTCCCCAGCTGGGTATCTTGCCATTGCATGGTGCTGCCTCCGAATTCCTGGATAGCGTTTTGCAGAAGAGTGAGAAATCCAGTGATGGGGGGAGGGGAAGTGGAGGGTGGGGCCAGAGTTGGAATGAAGGCTCTCATCCAGGATTTTTGGACTCTTGGGCCCTAGGGTGGTTGGACTGGAAGGACAGACCGGGAGGTCAGCGTGCCCAGAGCCTTGATTCAGGCTGAAAGGGGGGAGAAGACAGCCCTGGGAGGGTGGTCTGGGGCTCCCCCTTGGCTTGTGCAGCACACGCTCTGTGGCCTGGGCTGTGGCATTCTGAGGGTGAATCGCAAGGAGGTGGACGTGATCTCCAACATTCCAGGACAAGATTCATCTGTTCCTTGGCCCTCCTGCAGCTCGTCACCCCAGCTAGCTTGGAGGCCCCTCAGGAGCAGAGAATAAGTCTTTCATTTTGCATACCCATATTTATCATTTGCATGACTTTTGCCTCAGTGGGTACCACTTGTATTCCTATTTGCTGAAAATGAGCCTTGAAATTAACTTTACTTTCATAAAAGTGACTCCTGTCCTAAACAGTAATATTTATGAAATCATGGACTCAACTCCTTCAACAAGTCTTGGCTGAATGCCTACAGGGTGGCTGGCTCTTCTAGATGCTGGGAAAATAGCAAAGAATAGGCAAGGTCTCTACCTTATGGAGAAGACATCCACTGGAGAAGCTGGAGAATAAATACATAGGCAAGAGAATTTCAGATGCTGATAACAGCTCTGAAGGAAATTGGCATGGTGATGTATTAGGTAAAAATTTTTGATCCATGGTGAGGAAATGATTTTACAGTGAATCCAGCACACATTACAAACCCACACAGACCAGCACAAAAATGTCAAGAAATGATACTTGCCTTTATGACATGTGATGTGCTGTGGTATTTTTTCTTCTTTTCCATTTTATTTATTTATTTATTTATTTATTTATTTATTTTTTTTTTCCATTTTATTTTTACCTATGCTGTCTATGAGCCACTGAAGACTGAAGTTGGATTTGCAGTCTGCCATTTGAAAGCGACTGGATAGATGGGCGGATGCATGACATTACATTAGAAAGGGTGGCCAGAGAAGGAGCCTCTGAGGAAATGCAGCTTGAGAAGAGGCAACAGAGCTGAGAAGGAGAGGACTATGTGAAGATCTAGGGGGAGAGCACCCCTGGCAGAGGGAACAAGTGCAAAGACCCTGAGGTGGATTGAATTTAGTTTCTACGTGCTTATACCATGCGTGGTATGTGTGTATTTTACATGGTCCATGTATTCTAATACAGGTGAAAATAATTATACAAGAATTGACATAGAAAGTTTCCTCTGTGTACATTAGTTTCCTATTGCTTTAGTAGCCACAAATTTAGTAGCTTAAGACAACGCAGATTTATTCTCTTACGGTTATGGAGGTCAAAAGTCCAAAATGGAGTGAAACAGGGCTATGTTTCTTCTGGAGGCTCTAAGGGAGAATCTGTTTCCTTGCGTTTTTCAGCTTCTAGAGGCTGCCCACGTTCTTTGTCTCATCGCCCCACATCACTCCAACCCCTGACTCTGACCCACCTGCCTCCCTCTCATAAGGACCTTTGTGGTTACATTGGGCCTGCCAGGAAAATCCAGGACAACTGGTTATGAAACGTAATCCCATCTACAAAGTCTCCTTTGCCATGTAAGGTACAGCATTCATAGGTTCTGGGAATTAGAACATGGACATCTTCGGGGGGTGGGAGGGCCTTATTTAGCCCACCCACACCACGCCAAACCATCCTGTGTGGGCCATCGGTGAATTCCACTGCACAGCGCTTTGTCCGATGTGCTACGGGCACCAGGAGCCCGATCATGTTTGCAGAATGGTTAAACACATGGGAAGACCCCCCCACTTCACTTCCTCCTGCCCCTCTACTCCGCTTTCCCTGTTCTTCTGGAAATAAATCCACTCACATGAGCCACCTGGGTAAGAGACAAATGGCCTGTGAGTGTCGACTTCGCAGGACTGGAAAAACTCCAGCCTGGTTCTGCTCCCGCTCTTGTGAGACTTCGTGCCCAGGGGAGCGTGGAGGGACTTTGGAGATCACAGGCTCAGCCCCCTCAGTTTGCAGAGGAGGGAAACATCCCAACCCCTTCCCTTCTATGGCTTTATTTGACGTTAATTGTAACTCACTTTTTTTTATTAAAAAATTTTTTAAATGTTTATTTTTGAGAGACAAAGAGAGGGTGAATGGGGGAGGGGCAGAGAGAGAGGGAGACACAGAATCTGAAACAGACTCCAGGTTCTGAGCTGTCAGCACAGAGCCCGATGTGGGGCTAGAAGTCACGAACCACGAGATCAGGACCTGAGCCAAAGTTGGACGTTCAACCGACTGAGCCACCCAGGTGCCGGTGACTGTAACTCACTTTTATAGGATTGTTTTACCTTCAAAATACATGCTCCCCTTTTCTCATTTGGGTGCTTTAGTAAATGACCAGATGAGGAAACTGAGGCTCTGAAAGTCAGGGAGTAAAAGCACACCTAGAACACAAGTGTTCTGACATCTCACCCCAAACTCCTTCCATTAAGCTTCCCAGCTTCCTTTTATTTTTAAGGGTCCCAAATATCTGCAATCCTAGAGTCCTTCTGAAAGGGCTTGCTAGAGCCCTGTTGTGTTTTGTCAAGTGCCAAGGAGCACAGAATGAAAAGCTCCACAAAGACAAAATTTAGTTCAGCATATGGGGGAACATTCAGCATTGTCCAAACTAATCAGATTGGCTGCCTAAGGAGAAACAGGGAACCAATTCCTTGTCACTGGATGGGTCTGAGCAGAGCCTGGACTTGGAAATGGTTAACCCTATTTAGATAATCTTTGAGTTAAAGGTTTAGCCACAGGCTTTCAAGACTCTAAGACAGCAGACCCCCCCGCTTCGCCCCCCGCCTCCCCACGGAACTCCCCAGTTCTCTCTCATCCATCTTGGCCGACTAACCATCAGGCTTCAGAGGAGGGGAAGGGAAGGGGATACAGTAAATGAATTTTACAGTGGGGGGGGGTGGCTGGTGTAAATGAAAACCTCAAACAGGCAGCCCTCCCCCCATAGGAGATAACAATCGAATTATATACATTTTAAATGGCGTTCTCAGGTCTTAGCGATTTTCATATGAAAACTCAGCTTGGAGTCCTTGGCATCTGTTTCTTCTTTTAAGACAGAAACCAAGAGACTATTTACATATTCTTAGGGCTCTATCACCAATTAAATCTTTTCAGAACCTCAGTCCTCCCTGTCCCCCACCCCCATCCCCTACCAACTCTCTCCACATTTAGGATTAAATTTCTTGGCAGACGGTGGTTGCTGCTCTCTTTGGTGATTTATTTATTCAGTTGGATTACTTTTCATCTCTGGCCTGGGCATTTCAGGTCTCGGTGTCCACTTTCTGGTCATCGAGAAGTGACCCTGCTCGGGGAACCTCCCCAAGTTTGGCGGTGGGTCCATCCTGGCAACGCACGCATTCCTTGAGGCGCCCGGGAGGCGGCCTGTCTCCGTGTCATCCCTCGGCACCCCCCGCCCACCCCTCCCCCTTCCTGTGACAGAGCCTCCTCCTTGGGGATATGAGGGAGCACAGCTGGGTGACGTCAGGAGGAATGCACAGGGGCCTGCGCAGGGGCCCGGGAGGAGCAGAAGTACGATGTCACTGGGAGAAACTGGATGGCAGGCCTCCTCATCTGCCCCAGCGTCGCTCCGGTCCCGCAGAGAGGGAGGAGCCCGCTGGAATGTCCGAGGAAATTGTGTCTGGTGCAGGACACCCCACACCTCTTCCCTCTGGGGCTCCTGTTCCCAAGATACGGGCAAGAAGATGATTTGGGAGAACGGCGCTTTGATCCAGCCTCGGCTCCCCGCCCTGGTCTCGCTCCTGGGCAACCCTGTGACCTGGCGCAGGTCACACAACCTCTCTGAGTCTCCCACGAGGCGTCTAAAAATGCTCCTGCCTCTTGGGGCTTGGGGAATAAATGAATTGATATCTCTGGAGCCTCTGGCACATAGTAGTGATGAAATAGCTGTCGGTCATCAGTAGTTAAGTTGTGGTCTTAGAACTCAAATGTAGAGGGACCCGAAGGACACATTCAGTTGAACTCACCAGATCACTAAGTCCTGACTTTGTTTCTTGGCTATGTACCAGGTAAGGGGAGGAGATCAAGGGCAAGGGCAGAAGGGGTGACCTTGGACTTTAACCTCACAGAGCCTTTGTGGCTAAATCAGATGATTTCTCTCTGAAGTCAAGATGATATGCGTTTCAATACGATTGCTGAGTTTGGGAGAAGATAACGTATAGAAAGCTCGGGCCAGAGAGAGAATATGCCATACGTGAGAGCTACTGTTATTGTTTCTGTCAATGCAGTAATCTACTAGTAATAATTAACAATAAACCTTAAAATACTACAATATTTATAATAATAAGACCCAATTCCTGCACTCAATGAGCACAGCGTCAAGTGGGTTGACGCAGGCTTACAAATAGGAAGCTCCGAGTGGCAATTGCTAGCATAGGAACCAGAGAACCTGGGTCGAGTCCCTCCTTGTCACAGGCTGTGTGATCTTGGCTAAGTGACTTTACATCTCCCTGCCTCTGTTTTCGCATCTGTGAAATGTGGATAATAATACCTACCTTGAAGGGTGGGGGTAGGGTGGAATGGATTGGGATTCGTAAAACTGATGTATGGCGCCTGCCCCATGGTTAATGCTAGTGAAGTATGGGCTTCCATTCTCAGCAGCAGGCAATTAAGAGGGTGTGGGGCATGAGGGATGTCTTCTGAGGAGGGGGGACATTGATGTTGGGCTTTGAAGGTTAAGGAAAACATTTCCAGGGGCGCCTGGGTGGCTCAGTCAGTTAAACGTCCGACTTTAGCTCAGGTCACGATCTCGCGGTTCGTGGGTTTGAGCCCCGCATCGGGCTCTGTGCTGACAGCTCGGAGCCTGGAGACTGCTTCGGATTCTGTGTCTCTCCCCACCCCCCCGCCCCTCCTCCACTCACACTCAATCTCTCTCAAAAATAAATAAACATTAAAAAAAATTGTTTTAAATAAAAAAAAGGAAACAATTTCCAGGCATGGGTGGGCGTTGCAGGCAGAGGGAAGAGTTGGAGCCAGAAAGTGGAAAGGGGTAGTTAGACTAGAGCAGGAAAGATCTGGGCCAATGCGGGGTGTGTGAGAAAGGAGTGCGGGAGGACAGGCCGGGGAGAGAGTGCGGGGTCATCGGTGGAGGGTACCCTGAGGTAAGGCGCTGGACCCTCCAGCAGATCTGAGGTTGGGAGAAGGCAGCTGTGCTGTGCCGTAGAGGACAGCTTGCAGCAGCCAGATCTCCATCCCTGCTGCTCTTTTGTGGTGGTGGGGGGTTGCTTTAAAAAGCACCAATGTTGGGCGCCTGGGTGGTGTGGTTGGTTAAGTGTCAGGCTCTTGATCTTGGCTCAGGTTGTGATCTCACAGTTTGTGGGTTTGAGCCTGTCCTTGGGTTCTGCACTGATGGTGCGGAGCCTGATTGGGACTTTGTCTCTCCTTCTCTCTGCCTGCCCCCTGCTGTGCGTGCTTTCTCTCTCTCTCTCTCTCTCTCTCTCTCTCTCTCAAAACAAATAAATAAAACTTAAAAAAAAGAAAAGAAAAGCACCAGTGTCAAGGTTCTGCTCCTGGTCAAGTAAATAAGATGGGATGGGACTCAGGCAGAATCCAATTGTTCAGCTCAGGTTGGGGGACCCCTGTAACAGAGGAAGAGAGGCCAGAGGCTGCAACAATATCTTTTTTTTTTTAATGTTTATTTACTTTTGAGAGAGAGAGAGACAGAGTAAGAGTGGGGCAGGGGCAGAAAGGGAAGGAGACATAGAATCGGAAGCAGGCTCCAAGCTCTGAGCTGTCAGCATAGAGCCCGATGCAGGGCTTGAACTCACGGACCTCAAACTCACAGACTGTGAGATCATGACCTGAGCCAAAGTCAGATGCTTAACTGACTGGGCCACCCAGGCGCCCCTGCACCAATGTCTTAATACAATTCAGAGGTGATACAGCCTCAGCCGGAATAGTAGGGTAGTGGGAGACACAGAGACAGAGATAGGGGTACAGAGGGTGGTGGTGGTGGCTGGGAATGTACCTGTCTTCCCCTGGGAGCCATCGGCCTCATTTCTGGAGCTCAGGATCCCACACTGATTCAGGAGGCAAGAGATCTGCTGTCATGATCTGGCAATTCTGGGCATGTGCGTTTTGACAAGCAATCGGGAGTGTAAGCTAAGCCAGGAAGGATTCCCGAACTCTCCCTCAATTCATGAGGTTGTAACTCCATCCTCCTTCTCTGCAGATAGTGTTAATTCACCGGACTTTCTCCCTGGGGCAGGCTCTGATGTCATGGCTTAGTTGTCGTGGTGGGGTGGGCCGGGCCTGGGCGGGTGCCTGCACAGAGGCAAGCTCGCCAGCCTTTGAAATCAGAGCTGATTGTTTTCAATAATGTCAAACTTTAAAATTCATTTCTCATGTTGGTGCTTTGGCAAACATTTCTCAGGCAGGGCAGGTGGTCTGCTTTTGGGCCCTTGGGGTTGGATGGCCCAGCCCTAGAGCACTGGCCTAATCCCCTTTCACTTTCAAGGCCCCCAGACGCCCGCCATTCTCATGAGGTCATGGCTCGGAGGCTCCCTTCCCTAATAACCCCTGCCCCCCCACCCCCCAAGTCACTCTTGTTATGGCTAATAAGCCAGAGCCTCGCTCTGCCAGGGGCCATACTGTGGGTCTGCTGTTGCCACCCTCCTGCGGGGTCCAGGGTGTTGTCTCTTCCCCTTCCAGCTTGTCTCAAGGCTCTTGCCTTTAATCCTTCACAGAGATGGTTCTGGGTGCACAGACATGCTTGATGACTAGCAAAAAAGGGAATCTCACATAGAAATATCTACTGAGGGCAAATGAAATGTGGCATAAACACTGGACAGGAAAGGCAGAGTCTTCCTTCTGGGTTGGTCACTCTTTCACATGGGCCTATCACCTCTTGTCTTTGGGCTTCAGTGTCTCCATCCGTACATTATGAAACCAGTTGGCCTCCATGATTCTGGTCTGCTCTATTGTGTTATGGAGTCTTGAGGATGAGTTTTTAGCCACTGGTTGGATCTAGGCCTTAAGGGTTAAGCCTTTATGGGATGTTTCTAGAGGTATGATATAGGGAGGACACTGGCTTCTTGGGAAAACATTCAAGGAACACCCACCTAAAGAACGAGGGGGAGAAAGGGAACAATATCTAGTGTCTACCAAGTACTGCTTGAGATGTCTACATTTCTGACATATTGACTCCTTGCACCAGCCCTGTGAGGCAGGGCTTAGATGCTCTGTGATGTAGATGGAGAAATTGAGGCTAGGAGAGGAAAGAAGCTTTCTCGAGGGAAAGAAATGAGATATGAGCCAGTTCCATCCAACTCTGAATAGTAATAGCAGCAGTAGCAAGAACAACTTGCAGGTGCTAAGGGTTTACTATGTTTCAGGCTCTGTCCTAATTATCCTATTTGTGTGGCATCACAACCCAATGAAGTGGGTACTATTAGGATCACCTTTTATAGAACAAGAATCCAGGGGTCTGAGAGGATCCTTATTCAAAACAGAGCAGCTGGTTTGTGGTAGGGCTGGGATTCAGATCCCAGTCTTCCTAACTCTAGAAACTGTGGGCCAAGAGTAATTATAGTCTGAGGCCACAGGAAGAAGTTAACTGGAAAGTGTCCGAGTGTCCAGCCATGACATGACAACCATGTCTCTGCTCAAGGGGCAGCCAAGTAAGTGGCTGATGTGTTTTGTGCCCTGTCCCCTATCCCAAGCCTTCAGCCCCATGGGATCTACCAGAGGTGGAAATCAATGGAATCAGAGTCCATCTTGGAGAAAGTGGAGGAGTTGGCTCAGTCGGATTTCCTCCTTGGGGAATTTGACCTTGGAAATAGTGAGACAATGAGGCAGCTGGGACAGGAGGCTGAAGCTGTCAGCCCGTGACATACAGAGAAGGTGGCAAAGTGCACAGAGGCCACTGGAAGGAGAAGAGGCACGCAGAATGGAAGGAGAGGGCAGGCCAGCTGGGAGCTGGAGAACAGCTTGTGCCGATGGGACTACCCACCCCTGTGAGAGCTGGACAGGGCTCTCTAAGGAGGACAAAGCCACAGTTCTGGCAAGGACTCTGGCTTTGTACTGATGGATGTACTGCTGGATGGTTTCTCCTCCCCAGTCCTGTGAAGCCCATCCTCGCACCTCAATAAGACCCCTCTGTCCCCACTGACGTCCTTCCAGCACCCACTTCTCCTACACCCACCCCTTGCAATCCTAGTGTTTAAGGGATTTTATGATCTTGCAGCCAACGAAGTTTGCCTGAAACACACACCAGCGTTGTTGTGGAGTCCAGGAAGAGTAAATTAAGTCTTCATTTCGTTATTATTATCATTTTTTTACCTGCTCGGCTCCATGATATCGAGGTGAATTACAACTCCTTCCCACAAACAACTCTCAAACACACACATATATATGTTATATGTAAAAATACATAAATATGAAAAAATATATGGAATGATATAAATACATAAGTATATATGAAGTATATATAAAATATTTATAAACATATTAAATAAATAAATAAATAAGGCATGTGCCAGGCACTCAATAATTAATATATATGCTTAATAAATTATATCATAATCTTTCATTTTATTTCCACAGCTACCCTAAAAGACAGGTGGTAATTAACCCCACCCAGAGACTTAGGCTCATGGAGTTTAAGTGACTTGGCCAAAGGTCCTGTGGCTCGTAGGAAAGATGCAAAATCAGTTCTGAGCATTTTCAGTGGCTAATGCAAAAATGGAGACATGGTTGATTGCCTGGTGTACCAGCCAGGGCGCCAAGAGAGGTGCCGCTAGAAGTCTCTTGAGCCTTGGCTTGGTGTCACTGGCAGTGCGGAATCCTTCCCGTGAGTTTGCGGTGTGAGCGGTGGCCTCTCTCTCTCTGTTGTTCCTTCCTCATTCTCTCTTTCCTTGATTCCTGAGGGCACATTAAAGAAAAACAAATAACCAAACTTATGGGCCACCTTGTGTTTTCTGTTTTAAAGAAAATAGCTCTCAGGGGAGCGTGGGTGGCTCAGTTGGTTGGGCCTCTCTGCGTGGGGCTCTGGGCTGACAGTTCAGAGCCTGGAGCCTGCTTCAGATTCTGTGTCTCCTTCTCTCTCTGCCCCTCCCCCGTTCATGCTCTGTCTGTCTCTCTCTCTCTCTCTCTAAGATAAAAAAACATTAAAAAATAGCCCTATTTTAGTCCATGAGAGGATAAACAGTGAATTCTCAGGACTTAGATCACCTACTTAAAAGGAAGATGCTAATAAGTGAAAAAATACTGATTTTAGCAATGGAATGATCACTCTTGGCATTTTTGAGAAGCAGCACTCATCGATGATGGCCTTTTACTATTCATCCTGAAATTCCATCGTGGGCCAATGAAATTCAAGTGCATGGGCAACGTGGGCCTGCCGGTGGGTTGCTCATCATGGCTCTACATACCTCGGGTGGAATTCACTTAGTGACTGGGCGCTGAGTCCCGGGAGCACCCACCCAAGCCAGCTGTTTGAAAAGTGAGAAATATGCCTCTCTACCGACCACCGGCGGCCTCATTCCCTTTTCCAACTAAATGAGCAGATTCTGACTTTTCAGTGCACCTGACCTCCCAGTGCATGACCACCAGTGCTTTGGAGACCACTGTGGACAGATGCCAGGGGCCCGGGCTCTAGCCTGGTGGCTGCTCTGTTCCTCCAACCTGTGCTTGGTGTCTGAGCCCCAGCTCTGGACTCCAGTATCTGTCTCCTCTGGCCCTTCTCCTTCTGCTGGCAGCCTGTTCCTCCCTTCTGGCTCCCTGATTGGCGCCTGGCCTGGAGCACTGCCTTGATCTTACCGTCACTTGTGGCTTCTGATAAGACATGTTCTTCCGCCAGATACAGGCCCAGCCAGGGTGTCACTGGAGCAGGGATTTGGGACCTGGGCTACAGAGTCCAGGAGTGTCAGATTCTAATGCCAATCTACCCCTGGTTAGCTCTGTGACCTTAGGAAGCCACACCACCTTTCTGAGCCTCAGTTTCCTTATCTATAAAACGCAGGTGATGAGCTCTGCCCCTGGGAGTGTTAAGAAGGTTAAACAAGGGAGAGTTAGCACAAGCCTGGCTTAGGAAGCACAGCACTTGTTGAGCGGTTGGTCTGTTTGACGGTGGGAGGTTTCGATTGCATCTGCATATGGGTTGCTAGGAGTAATACAGGAAAACCAGGTCTCTCCAGCACCATACATTCTCAGTGCTTGTTTTCAAAGGTCCTGCCTTATAATAATCATTCTGAGGCATTACAACACTTCCGATTTGCAGACGAGGAAACTGAAGCATAGAAGGAGAAATGAGGACATTCCCCCCCCCCCCCCCCCCCCCATCCTAGCCAGCCAGTGGGGAAGCCTGGATTTGAATCCAGGTCTTCTGACTCCCGATTCCGGAAAGCAGCACAGGCGGCGGCTTTGATCTCCGAAGCTGCTGTCCAACAATGTGCCCGGGGAAGGGAAGCGGGAGGAGAGGCTCTGCTCCCCGGCGGCCCCTCCTCCCCGAGTGCAGGCTGGCTGCCGGCAGGAGGAATTCAAGCTGCCGGCTTGTGCTCATGCTTGAGGAATGTCTTGAGAAGTCGTGCCTAAGCCCTCTGTATCTGACTCATCATCTCCCCGTCTCCAGGAGTGTCAGAGAAGAGCTCCCTTAATCCCTCCTGTCCTCGGTCCCAGGCTTTCATTTGTCAAACTAAAAATATTCCCTCCGGGAACCTCCTCTTGCCAGGGGCTGAAGGAGGTATAAGGGGAATGGCGTTTTAATGTCACTTCCTGACAGCGCCTCCTTATTGTTCCTCAGCCAGGGAAACAGAGACGGGGCAGCAGGAGCCAGGGGCCTCCGTCATTCTTGGGCCAGGGCCTGCGCCTTCACCTTTCTCCTGTAGGCTGGCTTCTTTTTTGCCTCGCTCAGGGCTCCAGACAACAGCGTTATCAGCCTGACCCTCAGCCCAGTGCCTCCGGGCTCCACGGTGATTCCACCGGGTGAGGACTCTGGAGCAACAAGTTCATTTCCTCCACAGCCCAAGGGGAGGGTGGGCTGGCAGGGTCGGTACTTGTCTGCAAGGCTAGTCTACCTGTAGATGAAGAGCTTGAAGGTAAAGGGGGAAAAAATGGCCCTGGTGCCCTAGGTAAAAAGGACACAACTGAACTCCCCAAGTGAGACAGTGACAATGGTGGGAAGTCATCAAGATTTGTCTCCTTTCTCTCTTTCCTTTCTGCATTCTGTCCCTCCCGACAGCCCCTTGGTCCTCAGGGCTGCTCCTGAGTCCAGGACCTTGATTTGGCTCTAAACCTTGGCTCATCATCATGGAGGCACTGCCACCTGGGCCCCACCAGGGTGCCAACAGAGCATAGTGAACCCTAAGAAGCATGGACTTGGGTCCGAGCTTGGGTTTAAACTCTGGCTCCGCCCACCATCTAACTCTGTGAGTTTGAGTCAGGTACCTTATCTCTGAGCCTCAGTTTCCTCATCTGTACCAGGGGATAATCATGTCCATTGTACTGGACTACTGTGAAGGTTAATAAGACAGTGTACGTAATCTGACCTTGTAAGTAGAGAAAGCTTTCTCTCTCTCTCTCTCTCTCTCTCTCTCCCCTCTCTCTCCCTCCCTCATTATCATGTGAGAAAACAATGAGAAGGCAGACTCTGCAAACCAGGAAGAGAGTCCTCACCAGAAATAACCCTGTGGACACCTTGGTCTTGGACTTCCCGTCCTCCCCAACTAGGAAGAAATACTATGGTGTCCAAGAACAGTGAAGCAGTCTGAGCTGACGAAAAAGCTGTGAGGGGGGACCACCTGGGAGGGGCCACGGAGGCAGATCCCACGGTCCACGTGAGCCCTTGATCAGGTGTACTGAGCTAAAGAGCAGTGATAGGGTTCCTGCTGGCAGAGAGAGAAGGCACGCCCATCCAGACCTTGCAGTTAGGAACCAACTGGAACACTACCATTAGAAGAAACAACTCCACTTCCTACCATGAATGGTGGTTAACCCAGGTTCTGGAGTCAGACAAGTTGACTTTGAACCTGAACTCTGCTGCGTGCCAGCTCTGTGACTGTAGAAAAGTTAACTGACCTCTCTAGTCTCATTCCCTTGCCTGTCAAATGAGTCATTGCTGCCACCTCCCAGCTGTATAAGCGCCACCATGTATCCATGGTGCACAGTCCAGCGCTTCACATGTAGTAGGCACTTGATGCCTGTTGGCTGCTGCTAGTAATCGTGTCATATATAATTACTAACAATTTTGCTCCTAGGATTTGCGTCACCTGCTTGAGCCAAAAAGAAGGCCCTGCTTCTATTGTTATTTGAATCGAAACTGACTGTAGCCCCTGCGTCTCCATTGGAGGGATGGCCTTCTCTCTTTCCTGTGTCTACCTTCCCACAATAAGCTGTGATTCCCGAAATGCTTACTTGCATCAGCCCCAGCCCCACTGGGGATCTCTGGGGTGCAGGTGCACCTCCCGGAGGTGGCGAAGGCCCGGGCCTCCCTAAATCCACCTGTGCCAAATGAGGGGCTGGAGAAACTTGTCTTCCCTTGTCAGGGTCAGCTCTCACTCTCGCTGTGGTCACGACCCTGCTGTCCCATTGGAGAACTCCTTCTTGGTCGGCCCTCCATGTCTTTTCTGTTTCGATGACCTCATCGTACCATCTCAGTGCTTCAGAGGTTTGCATAACTTTGAGTCCAAAAAGCCCCACCAATCACCATCTGGATCTGCTTGTCCCCTGCGTAGATCTGCCCATCCCTTCACCAGAAGACTTGAGTCGCACAAAGGATATTGGGCGGGTGGCCTGGGACAAGCCTCCGAAACTCCCACCTCTGTGACAATGAAGTGCCTGCTTGCTTTACATATCTTTACGCCAGTGGGACTGTGCAAGCGTCCTTTTTACAACAAGGAGATCTGCTCCAAAGACAATGATAATTTCACATTTAATTGCATCTGAGGTGTTGCAGATTGTAAAAGAAAGATTAGTCAGTGTATCATCGAGAAAGAAAAAATGCTTCCAATCACTTATGACACACCATCCTCTGAAAGACACATCGTGATTTCATGCAGATGTAACAGAGATGTTAAAAATGTGGAATCACATGCATTTCAGAATCAGTCACAGTATTGAAATATTAGCTAATATTTCTTGAGGAATTTACCATGTGCTTGGTGCTTGTTCTAAGAGTTTTAAATGAATTGATTTAAATACTCAAAATGGCCCTATGAAGTAGAGGCTATCTTAATAATCCCACTTTACAGATGAGAAAAGTGAGGCATACGCTGGTTATGTAGCTTAATGGCACACAGTTAGGGAGTAGCCAGATTCAAGCTTAGGCAGAGGAATGTCCCTCTTACCAGACGTAAAGGGACAGCAGCTTTAACATAGGAACTTTGTTTCTCTGTCTCTCTCTTCCTCTCTCTCTCTCTCTCTCTCTCACACACACACACACACACACACACACACACACCGGATTTGAAAGTCTTTACTGGTTCCTTTAGTGCCATGAGAATACCAACTTACGTTGAAGATCAAGAAATTGGGGTTGGGATGATCCAGAAAGCCCTCTTCAGAAGGGAGTTTTGGTGTTCGAGCCCCTGGGGAGGAGAGGTAGTCATCCACCATGCACACAGGCTGCCCAGGAGATCTTACTTGAAAAATTTTTTTGATGTTTATTTTTGAGAGCAAGAGAGACAGAGCACGAGTGGGGGAGGGGCAGAGAGGGGGAGAAACACAGAATCCGAAGCAGGCTCCAGGCTCTGAGCTGAGCACAGAGCCTGACGTGGGGCTCGAACTCACAGACCGTGAGATCATGACCTGAGCTGAAGTCTGATGCTCAACCAACTGAGCCACCCAGATGCCCCGGAGATCTTATTTAAAAAAGAGCTCTTCTTCCTAGCTCTTTCCAGTGGCCGTTCTTGAGACTGGGATCCACCTCCCCTCCACAGCCTGGCTTTCTCATGATGATATTAGTAACATGGCCTCTCAGACCATTTTGGAATGGCCTGAGCTGCTAACAACAGGAAACCCAATTTAAAAAAAAAACACACACAACTTCACGGGGAGCCTGGATGATTCAGTCAGTTAGGCGTCTGACTTGGGTTCAGGTCATGACCCCATGGTTGGTGGGCTGGGGCCGGCATCGGCCTCCACGCTGGCGGTGTGGAGACTGCTTGGGATTCTCTCTCTTTCCCTCTCTCTCTGCCCCCTCCCACACTGCTTTCTCTCTTTCTCTCAAAATAAGCTAACTAACTAAATAAACAAGTAAATAAATAAAACCAACAAAACCAAAAAACAACAGAAAACCCCAACTTCACCAAATAGGGTTTTTTGGTATTTTTCAGTCTCGCCCAGTGAGCGTCCAGAGGTCAGCGGCCCAGCTCAGGGTGGGGGGGTGGGGGGGTGGCTCATGATGGCAACTGCTGGCCTCTTCTCTCAGTCCTGCCATCTTAGCTTCTGGACGTGTTGCCTTATGGTTTTCAAAGTGTCTACACGGCCTCCAGGCACATTTATTCGCGTGCTGGTAAGAAGGGGGAGGGGGCTCTGTGTTTTTTCTTTGGGAAAGCAAGTCCTCCCCAGGAGAGTTCTTGCAGCTACTAAGCCAGAATTGGGTCACATGTCTGTACCCTCAGGCCCTTCTGTGGCCCAGGGGAATGAGCTGACCATGGCTGGTTTCCACCTGTAATGATGTATCCCCTGGGACTGGGGAAGGTCTTCCCCTCCCCAAGATCAAGGGAACCCTGATGACTTCCTGAACAAGAACAAAAGTGGGAAGTAAGCTTGGCTGTTGGGTAAGCCGCTGGCAGTGTCTGTCCCTGTCTCCTTACCCCTTACTCTTCTTCCCTAACAGTCTCTGCCTCACCCCACCCCCTTCTCCACTTGCTTAGGCCGGGGAAGAGAGGGTGGGGGGAAGAAGCTGCAGTCCTATCGCCCCGGAGCCCTGGAATGCGAGGACTGGTGAAGGGAGGGGCCCCCTCTCTGGGCTCCCGGGCGCATCCCGGAGCTTACCACGTGCCTGACGCATTGTAGGCGCTCAGTAAATGCCGGAGTGAATGGATGAATGAATCCTGGCCACGAGCCCATGTGCCTTGGCCACTCTCTCAGGAATCAACATGGGAAGATCGGGCCTCCTGCCGCCGCTGGCCCCTGCAGGCAGGGCGTGCGTGAGCGCGCGAGTGTGTGCGTGCGTGCACACTTACAGCTCCTCCCTGCCTCAGATTGAATTACTTAGAAATAGGCCTGCGCCAACCTGGCAGAGGCTGCGTTTAACACGACGGTTCCCACAATTTCCCAAATTCTTTGGATTCGGCAAAATCCAAAAATAAAACAAAGCCCCCACCCCGCCCCCACCATCTCCTGCTCAGTATGTCTCTGGAGCCCCGTGCTCTGCTCCAGCAATGGGTTCCGGGCGTTTGGGATGGATCTCCAGAGCCCGCTAATCTGCCTTTCCTCCCAGCACGTGCTCCAGCCCCGGGACACGGCCTTCCTCCTGGCCTCTCCCTGGAGCTCAGTGTGCAGGCCTGGGTGTCAGAACTCCCCGGGGGCTCAGGCCTCTGTTCGGCATGGGCGCGCTCCCATTCTGTGTTCTGGGAGTCTCCCTCCAGGACATCTGTTGCTGTAACTCTTTTGACAAAGGAGTTGAGAGCATTTTCCCTCTTCAAGAATCCAGTTGACCCCAAGATGGATGCTACTAAAACGTCCCCAGCCTCTGGACTCTTAGGAAGCAGTGTGTGGTTGGCTAACTTCATGTAACTTGATTCTTAGACACCAGGATGTACAAGCTATTATCACTATTTTCTCACACGTGTCTAGGATTTCATGCAAATAAATTAGTGAGTTCCTGTCTGTCAAATTAGGGGGTTAGAGTAGACTCTTTCTGAGGCTTCTTCTAACGTTGACTAGGTAGAATAGCAAATGTATTGTTTTTAGTATAACTGATGGAACTGAGGCCCAGAGAGGTTAAGGAAAAGGCTCGAGATCACACAGCAAGTGAGTAGCAGAACTAAAGCCTGAACTGAATCACCACTGGGTGAGTTTCCCATGACACGATCCTACCTTTCATGTCAGTTTCTCCATGAATGCCCAGTGGATCTAGGCACAGAACTGTCTCTCTCCAGGAAGCTTCCACCCCTCTCCCAGCCCCTAAAATGTTAGCCAGGCAGGGTATGGTCTCCAGCCAATGTTGCGGTGACAGATGTCATGTGGATGATCCCTGATGACAAACAGCATCTGGAACTTGGAGCCTGGCATAGGCAATGGCTTGGAACTCCCTCCTCATCCCCCCACCTTCCCAGCCCATGCCTCCTCTGTGTTAATTAAAGCGATGCCTTTCTCAATGCCTGGGGCTCTCAAATGTGTGAGCAAACACCAAGGAGAGTGAGGACTCTACTGCTAAGGAAGGAAAGGGCCAAAGGCTGGGAATTGAGAGAACAGGGTTCAAGACCTGGTATGGCCACTTGCTAGAAGGGCGGCGGGGCAGGGGTCGGGGGGTGGCGGTGGTTCTCACATCTCTTAATCTTTCTTAAGAACAATCTGGGGGGGTGGGTGTTATTGGACTAAATGGCTTTCAGGATCCCTTCTCTCCCTAATTTGCTACAGTATGTATTAGTGATGGCATTTGATGTAGAAATGGCACAGATGCTCCTGGAATCGGGAGCAGAACATTTTATATGCTGCTTGTTTCATGTAGTTTGGAAACTTGGAAACACAGAGAGAGTCCATGAGGTGCAATCTGGGTGTAAGAACTATAGCAGCGGCGTTAGAGTGGCCGCTAGGAGAACTAGCAGTTAGAGCACTTGCAACGCGTCCAGCAACGTGCAACAGGCTCGCCAGAACAGTGCGCTTAACTGCTGCGGATGTTGCCGCCACTTTCCCCACTGATAGCCAACGTCTCTTCAGGCTGTTCACCATGTAATTGCCGAGAACTTTTCAAAGTGTGGTCTGAGACCAATTGCCTCAGAGTCTACTGGAGCTCTTATTAAAACAGGTTTGATTTCTCCTTCCTTCCTCCCTCCCTCTTTTCTTTCCTTCCTTCCTCCCTCCCTCCCTCCCTTCCTCTTTCTTTCTTTCTTTCTTTCTTTCTTTCTTCTTCCTTCCAAAAGAGAGAAAGCGAGCAAGCATGAGCAGGGGAAGGGCAGAGGGAGAGGGAGAGAGATCCCTAAGCAGGCTTCACGTCCAGCGATGAACCCAAAGCGGGGCTACATCTCGTGATCATGGGCTCATGACCTGAGCTGCAATCAAGAGTCAGACACTTGACCGACTGAGCCACCCAGGTGCCCCAAAACCGCAGATTTCTAAACCTCTCTCCTCCTGACCTCCTGAAGCTGATTCTCTGGGGAGCGTAACGCGGTAACATATAATATCAAATTCTCCAGTGAATCATACGCCCATTAAAGTTGGAGAAGCACTCAACTAGGGAACGAATAGGTCTTTCATCAAATGGACTTTTTTCCATGAACATAGGAGATTCAAGATGTGGTGAAAGGGTCCAGCAGGGAGCTAAATATTATTATTATTATTACCTTCCTGAGATACCTAAGAAATAGAAATACTTTTGTGGTAGTTTTCTGGATATGGGCTTTATTTGTACTTTAACATGAGGTAAAGCCTGGTGTTTCAGTTTGCCATTGCTAGGTTACGCTGCACCCCCAAATATCGGTGGTTTGAAATAATGAAGATTTCTTTCTATCACATACTATGTGTCCAGTGTGGATCCGTAGGGTGAGAGGTAAGGGACTGTCCTTATTACTTATTATCTCACAGTTTCCTTGGGTGAGGAATTCAGGAGTGACATGGCTGGGTGATTCTGGCTCCGG
Organism: Prionailurus viverrinus; assembly: GCF_022837055.1. Classification (NCBI taxonomy): domain Eukaryota; kingdom Metazoa; phylum Chordata; class Mammalia; order Carnivora; family Felidae; genus Prionailurus; species Prionailurus viverrinus. Next base: position 29,671,493 of record NC_062574.1, read on the forward strand.
GAGAATCTGAAGGATTCTCTGAGGGATGGACTGGGGCTGGGGTATCACTTCCGAAATGGCCCATTCACGCGGGTGTTGGCAGGAGGCCATCTATCGTGTGGGCATCTGGACAGGTTTCCTGAGTGTCTGTGACATCTGATCTGGCTTTTCTCAAAGTGAAGGATGTAAAGGGGAATGAGCAAGCAGGTGCCTTTCATGACCTAGTATTCAAAATTGCCATCCCTTCTACTGCTTTCTTCTGTTCATTAAAGTTGTGTCACTGGGGCGCCTGGGTGGTGCAGTCGGTTAAGCGTCCGACTTCAGCTAGGTCGCGATCTCGCGGTCTGTGAGTTCGAGCCCCGCGTCAGGCTCTGGGCTGATGGCTCAGAGCCTGGAGCCTGTTTCCGATTCTGTGTCTCCCTCTCTCTCTGCCCCTCCCCCATTCATGCTCTGTCTCTCTCTGTCCCAAAAATAAATAAAAAACGTTGAAAAAAAAATTTTAAAGTTGTGTCACTAAGTGTAAGTCCAGCTTACACTCAATGGAGGGACATGAGTTCCCACCTCTCGAGGGGGAAGAGTAAAAAAGAACCTGTGGACATTTGAAAAATGGCGCAGTTCACCCTCTGGCCGCAAACCATTTATATTCTTCCCACATGCAAAATATACTCACTCCTTCCCGAGGCCCCTGAGGTATATCATTTAGAGCATCAGTTTGAATTCCAGAATTGTGTCATCTAAACTTGGAGCTGATGAGGATCCTTGGGTGTAATTCCTTAAATTCAGCTCCCTAAGTGTAATTCCTCTCAAATATAAAGACCCGTGAATACACACACTCAGCATATAATGATGGGACAAGCAACGGATAGCCACTCTAGACACTTCTGTCCCAAACTGGGGGGCAGTGGGAGGCACAAAGGACTCACCGGTCCATGGAAAGTCTGCAGTACCGCTGGACAAATGTTGGAAGTTCTTTGACTAAGACTCAGTCTTCCTTCTGACTGGGAATACTTCTCCGTGGCTCTTTGCCCTTCCCTCTGGGGTCATCCTTCCTTTTCCATGAAAGGTAGTCTTGTTTGCAGCTGTGTAGTTTTCTCAGCCTGTTTCCTGCCAGAAGCTGCGGTGGGTGGGGGGGGGGGTGCGGGGAGAGGTTCACAGGTCATTTTCACTTTGCAGTGTTTCTGTCCCTTTCAGTCCAAGCTGGCTGTATTTTTACAAATATAATTTTTAAAAACACCCCATGTGAACTCCTGTGAACAATATTGAACATTTTTGAAACTCCTGTGAACAATATTGGGTTCACTCCCTTAGACAAAGGCCGTACCCAGAAATTTCTTTGAGATAAGCCCGTTTCTGCTGAAACGGCCAAGGCAACATCCTTAAGTTTATTGGAAGCTCTTTTGTTTAATTCAGAGTATCTGCGAGGCACACGCTTATGCTTCTTAGGGGGATTTCTGCTGGACGGAATAGCCCTCTGGCTACCACCTTAGAGCATTCTGAGGTCTTTACAGCGGGCTTTATTGCCACTCCCTTGGCTTCTTCTTCATGTTTTCCTTGCAGTTCCCTGGAGTTGATCGTTGTAGGGAAGACATTTCTTTTTTAAAATTTTTATTTATTTTTGAAAAAGAGAGAGACAGAGCATGAGCAGGGGAGGGGCAGAGAGAGAAAGAGGAGACACAGGATCCGAAGCAGGCTCCAGGCTCCGAGCTGTCAGCACAGAGCCCGACGCAGGGATCTGACTCACGAACCTCGAGATCATGAGGTGAGCCGAAGGCGGACACTTAACCGACTGAATCACCCAGGCACCCCTAGACGTTTCTTAATTTTAGCATTGTTTGCCATCTGAGGGGCTGAGGCATTTCTGGACTATCAAGCCTTGCCTCTTTCAATGCTTAGTGGCTTTTCCTTGAGCCTATTTGGCTGCTCCCACATTTTATTATAAGCAACAAGAAGAAACCAGGGGGCACCTTAACACATGGCTTAGAAATCTCCTCAGCTAGGTCCAGTCCATTAGGTACGTTTTCTTTTCACATAACCGCAGGTGACAGGGTTGCTAAACTTTCTATGTCTGTATCACGAGGATCCCCCTGCTCCTCCACCTTCCAGTACGACTTTCTTCACGCTCGTGTGTGCCCTTGCCTGCAGCCTCCTCAAAGGTCATCAGGCATCTGCAAACAGTTTTGTCAAAGTTCTTCAAGCTTTCACTAAAACTCACCTCAGAATCCTCCCAACCTTCTGCTTACTGCTTGATTCTAAAGCCTCTCCTGCATTTTTATTATGGCAACGTCTCACTTCTGGTACTAAAATCTGTATTAGTTATCTTTGGCTGCATAAAGAATTACCCCAAAACCTCACTGTTTAAAACAACATTTTTATCTCACCAGTTACTAAGGGCCAGGGATCTGGAAATGGCTTGGCTTGATGGGTCTGGCCCAGGGCCCCTTGAGAGATGTCTGGGGGTCTCCCCGGGCTAGACGAACCACTTCCAAGATGGCTCATTCACATAGAGGTTGGTTGGAGGCATCAGTTCCTCACCACATGGACTTCTCTACAGATTTTCTAAAATGTCCTCATAACATGGCAGTTGGCTTCCCCTGGATTCGGGGATTCAGAGAGAGAGAGCAGAGAGGAAACGGCAGTGCCTTAGAAGGGGCATGCCATACTTCTGCCATATTCTATTAGTCGCACAGACCAACTCTGATACTGTGTGGGAAGGGACTACTCGAAAGTGTGAATACCAGGAAGTGAGGATCGTTGGGAGCCATCTTGAAGCTGGCTACCATATTACCTCCGTTGAATCATCTCTCTGGGCATGCAAAATACTGCTATGTTTTGCACTATGAGAAGGGGAGGGACATCAAATTTTTGTTAGGCTTTGTGACAGAAGCCCAATTTTGTACACAATTTCCAGCAATATTAGTTTTTTTTTTTAATTTTTACTCAAATAATCTGTCATTTCCTGAGATCTACGCATGAGACTATGAGGGAGGCTGGCCTGGGGACACATCCAAGAGGCAGATGCTATGCTAGTCAGAACTACCCTTCCTCTGAACATGAGGATTTGTTTAAGCTCTGCTCCTCTGCCCAACTCTCTGTTCTCTTAGGGTGAGTTATTTCTTAGGAGTCCCCCTCAGCTTCTCATGTAAATAAGTAAACTCTTGGTGGGACTCCAGAACATCTTGGAGATGTTTCTGAGTCCCTAGCTAACACATATAGCCTAGGCTTAGACTGGACTTTACTAAAAAAGTCAAGAATCAGGATAGTGTTAAGGTGACCTAGGAATGAAAGAGAAGCAAAAACTGCCCTGGAAACGTTCTACACAGATCCATGATGGGTCTCTGAAAGGGACTCTGGTACCTGTGGGTACAGAAGCCATGGTGTCCAGAATTAGCCAATCAGAATCAACTCGGAGGGCATCTGGGTGTTTCAGTTGGTTAAGTGTCCAACTCTTGGTTTCGGCTCTCGGTTGATGAGTTTGAGCCCTGCCTGGGGCTCTGCGCTGATAAGCAGTTTGTGATTGAAAGTAGGACCCCCTATAGCATGAGTCAAGGAGAAAAAAAAAAAAGAATGAGCTAAAACTTCTGTAGTAAAGAACAAAAATTGGTGGCAAGTGGGAGAGAGTCGGGAAGAGAGTGGAAGGTAAAGAGAAGACGAGGTAAAGCATCATGGCGGGTTGAAGGAGGGAATGCTCCATGTTCATTTGGAGTTGTGTTTCTGCGGCACTCATAAATGCCTGTGTGAGTGCTGTCTTGTAGAAACCAAAGATAAAAACTTGGCTTTACACTTGGGTCAATGTGACATGGCAAGGGAAAAATGCAGACAAGAAGGCAAGATGATCTATAAACTAAACGCACAAGATATGAGCAAAAGCTCAGAGCCAGCCTTTCAGGCAGAGGTAAGAGTAAGCAGGGGTGCAGACAGGGGAACAGAGATGCTTAGGAGCCTAGCTCCAACGCACAGAGTAGAGAAGCAAAGCAAATTTGACACATAACGGGAAGAGGTGGCTAAGATTTCAGAGTGGACACTGCCTGGTGGGATGGCCTTTGTCTGGCTGTGAAAGTGTGCTCCTGGCTTAAAAGAAACAGAAATTCTAATAAAGGCAGGGAGGAGTGGCTGAGTATATGCAAGGAGTGGGAGAACGGATTAACTTGAGTGTGGACAGAGTAGAAAAGTTGGGCGACGAAAAAGTAAAAATGATGATGATTTCCATTAGCATTTGTTGTGTGTGTGTGTGTTTTTTTTTCTATTGGTAGGCACCATCAAAGCATTTTGCATGCAATATCTGCTTTAAGTTTCACTATGATCTTACAAGGAAAAGCTATTATTTTTCCTTATTAGAGATGGAAAAACCAATGATCAGAGAAGTCAAGGAAATTGCCCAAGGCTACCCAGATAGAAAATGGAGGGAGAATCTAGACCTGAGAAGTCTGCAGAGTCCGTACTCTTGTGGACGTGTGACCACTTGGATTAACAGAAGATACAGGTGGTTTTTGTTTGAAGTAGCCTTCACAGTCAATGTGGAGCTGGAACTCATGACCCTGAGATCAAGAGTCACATGCTCTGCCAGCTGAGCCAACCAGGTGCTCCGATACAGGTGTTTTGTTTTTTTTTTTGTTTTGTTTTTTTAATTCTGATTTTCAGGGCACTTGGGTGGCTCAGTCGGTTCAGCGTCCAACTCTTGATTTCGGCTCAGGTCATAATCTCACAGTTCGTGGGATTGAGCCCCACATCAGGCTCTGCACTGACAGCATGGAGCCTATTTGGGATTCTCTCTTTCTCCGTCTTTCTCTGCCCTTCCCTTGCATGCATATGCATGTACACTTTCCTCTCTCTAAATAGACTTAAAAAAAAAAAACCCAAAATTCTGATTCTGTAGCACAGACTCAAGGCAAAGAGATCATGAGGGCTGCCTACTTACCAGTCATTGGCTGGGGATGGGGTCTTATTATCCTAAATGTTCAGTGTTTGGCAAAAGCCTTTTCACTTTGCAGAGCAAATAGCATCATCTCTGGAAAGACTAAGGAGATAAGGAAGAAAACTGTCCCTTTGTATTTTGTCCCCCCCACAGGGGGATGAAATTGCTGGTCTTAAGAACATTATGGAAACCTTGGGAGAGAGAGATTGTGTAATCTTGGAGGCTGTGATAGTGAGCAAGGAGGGCATTGGCCACAGTTAAACATGTACCCCGGACATTAGGAGGGTAAAGATATTAGAGTGCTTACACTGGCAATTGATGGAAGAGAATAAATTGACCCTTGTGCCTGGGAAGCTACTGGCTCTAGTCAGGATCTCAAACAAGGCAATTAGGACTACTTTTTCATCCTTGCGTCATCCTTAAGTTCCTTTTTTTTTTTTTTTTTTTTTTTTTGGCTTCTGTGGCCAGGAGGGAGGCAGCTGTCTATAAATTCAGATTTATATGTTTCTAGTTTAGCTACCCAGATGGAAAAGGGCCTTTTATCTTCCTCAATTTCTCTTTTTTAAGCCAGGGAAGATCGCTTATTGGCCTTGCTGGGCCTCATGCCTGAGTCTGGACTAATAATCACTATCGCGAGGAGGATCACATACTATGACCCCAGCCTGGGTCACTTTTTCCCCCAGCAATGGAGGTAGGGCTGCGTATGGTGTGCAAGGAGCAGTTCCACAAAGGAAATAGGGTCCCTGGGATAACAATAGTGATGTCCCTCACAATGCATTTTAATTTTTTTTAATGTTTCTTTTTGAGAAAGAGAGAGACAGACAGAACATGAGTGGGGAGGGACAGAGAGAGAGATGGAGACACAGAATCTGAAGCAGGCTCCAGGCTCTGAGTTTTCAGCACAGAGCCCGATGCGGGGCTCAAACTCACAAACCATGAGATCATGACCCAAGCTGAAGTCGGACGCTCAACTGACTGAGCTGCCCAGGCGCCCCCATCACAACACATTTTAAATGCCCATAGGAAAGTCTAGACCAGTAGCCAGTGACACCATTAAGAAAGGAAGACTGTTCCGAGAAAAGCTATTATAACGCTACAGTCAGAACTGATGATGTGGCACCTGGGTGGCTCAGTTGATTAAGTGTCTGACTTTGGCTCAGGTCATGATCTCCCAGTTCTTGAGTTCAAGCCCTGTGTTGGGCTCTGTGCTGACTGCTCAGAGCCTGGAGCCTGCTTCAGAATCTGTGTCTCCCTCTCTCTCTGCCCCTCCTCCACTCATGCTCTGTCTCTGTCTCTCAAAAATAAGTAAACATTGAAAAAAATTAAAAAGAAAAAAGAATCCGATGTGGGGCTCGAACTCACAAACCACGAGATCATGACCTGAGCTGAAGTCAGATGCTCAACCGACTGAGCCACCCAGGCACCCCCATCACATGCTAATGGGGAGAAAAGGCAGGGTGGTACGGGGAACTGACCAAAGTCATACTGGAGCCATGCAGGTGGCTTTATGGTGGGCTCTGACTTTAAAAAGGCATATGGCCAGGAGGACCCTGAGGACAAGCGCCAAGGAGTAGAATGTGTCTGTAGGAAGAGTGACAGTGAGACTAAAGCTCAGAATAAGCTCAGATTTAAGGAGGGAGCTCTGTTTATAAAAGAAAAACTGTGCCAGTGTAGACCCATAGTTTGGGCAAAAGGACATCATGTTATATAAAAAGAAAAAGTATAATGGAAGTTAAAAGTATAATTTTTCTGTCAAGGATGTCCAACCAGAAGGGACAGAACAATGTATAGAGATTTGAAACCTGTGGAGAGACAGTAGTAATTGGTTGAAGTGTCACTTCCTCCCTCTTTGTTGGCAGATGGATGATTTTTTAAAAATGTTTATTTATTTATTTATTTATTTATTTATTTATTTATTTAGAGAGGCAGAGAGAGAGAGAGAGAGAGAGAGAGGCAGAGAGAGAGAAAGAGAGAGAGAGAATCCTAAGCAGGCTATGTGCCACCAGAGGCACCAAAGGGTCTTGAACCCAAGACCTGTGAGATCATGACCTGAGCTGAAACCAAGAGTAGGACGCTTAATCCACTGAGCCACCCAGGCACCCGAGACTTAATTCTGACCAATAAGATGTGAGGACTGCCCTGTAAGGGTTTCTGAAAATGTGACCTTGCTTCTAAGAAGAGATAAATGGAATTAACAGTCCTTCTTTCACTGCTGGCCATTGTTGTGTTTGCATGGGATTATTGGAGATGCGAAAGCCACCTTGTGACCATGAAGGAATTAAATGGACACCCTGAGGATGGTTAGAGGTTAGAAGGTTAGAGAGGTATCCTTGAAGATGTAATCGAACTACTGAAGCAACCAATCCTGAGGGCCCTCTACCTAGCACTTCTCATTTTATGAGATAATTGAATTGTCCTTATGGATTAAGCCAGTGAAACCTGGGTTTTCTGTTCTTGCAGCCCAAGGCGTCCTGACCGGCTCAGAGCTCAAGAAAGATGAGGAGATTAGATAGGAAGGGGGCAAGGAGCTGATTCAAATGGGTCTAAGTATCTGACCCAGTGACTCACATCCCGAGGTGTGGAAAGAACTTTCCGGTGGGATGGGGAAGGGGTACTGTCAGTAAGTTTTAAGGAATTGTGGAGAATAGAAGGTGGTGCCAGGATCAGGAACTGGGCAGAGGTTGTCTTGATTTTTATAAAGGAGGAAAAAAAGATTGTTTCTGGAAACTCTAGACAAGTGAGTTTGAGGTAGAACCTTGACAACAGGGAAGCGGGGTGGATTGAGAAGCAGATGGTGGGTGAGCATTTAGGAAGGAATGCGGTGGTCAGTTGGGAGCAAAATGACTTCACTGAGAACAAGTTATTCCAAACTAACCTCATTTCCTCTTCTGATAAGGTTACTATGTTTGTGAATCAGGTGTATGCCATAAACATTGCAGGTCTTGATTTCAGCTTAGGGTTAGCAGTTCCTCTCATGGTTTCCTTGTGGCTAAGATGGTGAAATGTGGGTTGGATGGGAGTCGTGGTTTGATGTATTTGCAGCTGGCTGAACAGCTGAATCCAAAGAGTGTTGAGTATTGGATGGATGTCACGGCCCATGTGCTAAATTCAGTCGGGGTGGTAGGGAGAGAAGTCACATGTTGGCCTGAGCTTGTCCGGGAGCTGAAGTCTGCCACTCTGGGTGCAAGAGCCCTGGGAAGGGCATGGGAAGGGCAGGAGAAGGGCTGGCAAAGCCTGGGCCTGTTGCCCAGGGATCCTGGGTGAACTTGAGGGGATCGGGTGGATAGTGGATGGGGCAGAAATGAAAAGAAGCATCATCAGGGAGGCCTAGAGAAGGGACATGCATACAAAAAGCAGGTTTCAGGAGGGAGGCATGAGAAGGTGGAAGCAGGTGAGGAGGCAGAGGGACAGCAAGGCGGTCCCATGGGTGGGCGGGCGTGTGTAGAGCCCTGCTCCGTGCTTCATGTCCTCACTCCTGGAGGGGCCCTGTGCAGCTCATGACAATGGATGTCAACCTCCGGAGAGGTGCCTTGTTAGGTGCCAAGGGCTCTGTCCTTGATCCTGTCTGATTTATCACTAGATGAAAACTCAGGAGGCATACAGATCAAAGGTGTAGACATCACAAATCCGGAAGGGAGTGTTAATACCAGAGGTGACAGAATGAGGACCCAGAGTGATCCTGACAGGTTGGAATGCTGGGTCAAAATCAATAAGACACAATCAAACAGGCCTAAATGTAAAGTCTGGCATTTACGTGCAAAAAACAAATGGCAAAAACATAGAGCGGTGGAGATTGGCTTGGCAGGAAGTCATGGGAAAAATATCTGAGGCTTTTAAATGACCACCAGCTCAGAATAAGCCAGCAGTGTGATGTGATTGCTAACAATCCAGCACAACGTGAGGTACAAGAATGAATAGAACTCTTGGGAAGGAGTGGTCTCATCACATTCTTGGCCAGGAGACGCCTGGGGTATCATGTTCACTCTTGGGTATGAGATTTTGAGAAGGGCATTGACAAATTAGAGTGTACATGTCACTGAGGAAGAATTTGGTCCATTCTCTGAGGTGAGACTAAAACTGAAGAGTGGAAGATATGGGGAAGCCAGTTTACATTCAGATAAAGAGACCTTTCCTGATGATTATAATCAAGAGAAATAATGACCATTGTATAACACAAGTTTCAAAAACATGAGCTCATTTGTGAAGTGAGCTATTGTTTCCATGCCACAGATAAGTTAATTGTTTGAAATGATCAAGAAACTGTATACTGACCTATCTCCAGTGCCTAGAACATTCCCTGGTAAATATTTGTTGAATGAGTAAGATAATAGAGAGGTTGAGTGCCTTTCCTGAAGACGCACAGATGGATTCCTGATTCTATGACACGCTTTGGAGCAACTCTCGGACGCCCCGGGCTGCCCGGGGAAGTCAAGGTGTTCTGGTCACCAGAGACCGTGTGAACACTGGTTGGCATGCATCAGAAGGCTTTCTGGCATCGGGTGACAGGGGTGGGGGAAGGGCAGAGGACCTCAAAAGCGCTTCCAATTCAGACGTTTCATGCAGAATATTCCTAATTCAAAGAACTCCAACTTGCTGCTTGAGAACACATGTAGGGCTTGGAATCTGTCTTCACACACACCCAACCAGCCCGCGGTCGATGGTATCTTCCCCTGGAACCCTTTGAGTGCTCTCCCTATAGATCCCTATCTTGGGTGCGGCTGTGTATATCCAGTGCTTCTATATCCAGACACCCAGGGTAGGATTTACACATACAAAAGCTCAGGGAGTATGGAATTTCTGCTCACAGAACTGCCCGAGGTATGCTTTCGATTTCTGTCCTTGTTGCTGGCCTCCATAAAAAGTGTGGGTCTTCTCTGCTGCTTCCAGTAAGGGAGGCGAGTCCTTTCCTGCAGAATGGGAATTTGCAGAAATTGAGGCCCCGTGATCATCCTAGGGGAATCCAAACATGGGCTCTTTCTATATCGACCCCCAGAATGGACCCAGGAAGGTGTTTATCTTCTTCATTTCAGTATAAATGTGAAATGCCCCGAAGGTCCTCACCCCCTTTTACCGTGACGGGGGCTAGGATTGGGTTGAGGGTGATGAAAAATGGACACTGCCAGGTGACGCTTGTGTTCAGTTCTCTCTCCTCTAAGAGAAGCGCGGACGAGGCCTCTGGGGAATCGAGGGTCCTGGGTGGGCAACCACCTTTGGCTGTGCTGTCTGCCTTCTAGCCTCGCGTGCTGCTAACTGGTGTTCCCCGTCTCCACTAGGTGGAGAAAAAGAGCGGTTAGGAAATGTACAAAGCCCCAAATCAAAAACACAGTCCAACGAGTAAAATCCAATTCTAAATGGAACTCGAAAACTTGAGAAGTAATTTAAGGGAACCACATTAAATACTAGAATGTTTAATGGGGCCCATGTGTCCTGAGCAGAGAAAGAGAGTCCGAGAAATGGAACAGAGGAAATCAGGGAGACAATATGTCTGTGCGACTTGTTCTAATTAGGGGCACAGCGCTGCTCAGGATCATTCATTATAATTTGGTTAAATCTTCAGCACGGCCAAGGCACCTCTGCCGAGTGGTGTAAAACAAAGAGCTCCGTCGTAAAAGGCGTGAGCCTCTCTCCGCTGGAGGTTAACGCCAACCACTCGGGAGGGCCCGGGCTGTACATCACCCTCCTGCCAGCTCTTCTTTATGACTCCAGCGCTGGGTTCCAGCTAGCAGATGTCTGCAAATTTCGGAGAGGAGAGGGAGGGGAGCAGGGGGAGGGAGGGGGGCCCCCGGCGTTCATTGTCTCCAACTTGTCTGTCGCTTAATTCAGTATCTCTGTCTGCCGCTGGAGCGGGATGGGAAGAGTTCAAAGGAGGAAATCAAAACAATCCATAGATCAGAGCTTGGGAGTGATATGTGTGGCACCCAGAATTCACCGGCACTCCTCCGGCTCCGCTTTGAAATGAGGATGCCGGGGGTGATTTAGTCGGCTGCGCTGGGGTTCACGCCAGCAGCACGTGGACCGCTTCCTGGGGGGTTCTTTCTAAAAAAGGAGAAGGTGGCCAGAGGCTTGAAGGGGTGCGGGCGGGGTGGGTGGGGTCGGGTTCAGGTTTGTCCCGGGCCAGAGGAGTTCTTTTTAGTTTTATGTGGGGGTGATAAGACGGACCTGCGAGGAGACCCCCACCCCCAGGCACACATGCTTTCGGTTTGGGACACTGCAATTCAGTCCATTTGGCATGGGTGCCCCACCTAGGCCTCCTGCCAAGCCCTCAAACTTGGGAAGGTGCCATTTCTTTGCTTTATGCTCTTTCCTTGTACCCCATCGCCTAGCCTACCAGCTGCCTTGCTGTGGCATGGACAGGGCCTCTGTGAGCCAATAGGGCATCTTTAAGAGCAAGGTGCCTCCTGCGGATAAGGGAAGAGCATGGTCGGGTGGGTGCTGCTTTCTTCTGACCCCACATAGCTTTGAGCTCCGCACTCAGCTTGTCGATTAAAAACGCAGGTTGGTCCCCCACGCCCCTGCTTGACCTTCCCACCAGCTGTCTGCAAAAAACACCAACTGCACATCCTTAGACATCAGTATAGGCATGGACTGACCACCGGCCCCGTGCATTGTCCCAGCCACGCTGGTGGGGTTGACCCCAGATTAATTCTACAAACAAACATTCCTGGGTGTTAAGTCCTACACTGGGCATTCATTGGGTTGGTTTTATTCTGGTGAGGAAGAACTACATTCCCTGGTTTCTTTTCTACCCTTAGGTGGTCTGCCTGCAATTGGATGCTACTGACCAGGGTGGAGACCAAGGGGTGGGGACCAAAAGGGAGAGTGGATGAATGGAGGCGATCTGCCCCATGACTAGTAAAACACAAAGGCACAATAGCTCCTCGAGGTAGAATAAATGCTTCACTCCATGTTTCCAGTTGGGCTAGATGCCCCTGCTGCGTGCTGTATATTTGTCCGTTTGCTTGTGCGACGCCCCCACTAGACCGTAAGGTCTGCAAGGGCAGGGGCTGTGTGGCTCCTGTTCATGTTAAAGCCTGGTACCCTACATGGTTCCAGATTCAGTAAATCCGTGCCTCTTCACATGCAAAAGAAGGCACATTCTACTGCCTTGGCTCTGGTTGCTGTTTAATCGTAATTTAATTTATAGACCATTTATTGAGCATCTGTTATGCTGGCACTGTGCTATGTGCTTGGGTTATAGAGATTATTAAAATCACTGCCTAACCCTAGAGAATTCACACTCAAGGGTACAGTGGGATGAGAGCTGTAGGCAGACCAGGCAAGGACGCTGCTACGTTGCAATGTGTTTAAGTCCAAGAATGCATATGCACGAGCTACAGTGAGGTCCCAAACAAGGGACTGATCCAGTTTTAGAGCCCTAGGGCAGCACCCCTGAAAAGCCTATGGATCTGTCCGATGCAGTGTTCAGGTGTGGGGAGGCATCCTGCCTGGAAAATTGGGCTGTGTCTTGCATATGCGACAATCAGACCAATGCCGAAAACCCAAATGCCCTGATAACATAGGAATGGTCTGCTTTCTCTGAAGACTCCCATGGGCTCTTTGTTAAGAGCCCAAAGTCACTCCAGTTCTTGAAAGCAATACCAGGACGTAAACCACTGGGTGCTGGATTAGCTCAAAAGCCTGATGCACGGATATCTTTGGGGAAGAACAGGCCGAGTGTTTTCCTGACACTCCAGTTGAGCATCGACAGAAAGGCCTTAAGTGTTCCATCTTTCCCACTCTCAGGCCTCTGGCTTGTCCGGTCTTGGGCTCGTGCTGAATGAATGAACTGGCGAACGAAGGCGTGAACAAGCAGCGTGTGCTCCCATGAAACCGCGCCCAGGACGCCCGGGGGCCGAGGAACAGAGGAAGGCAGTGAGACGTTCTGGGTTCAAGTCTGCCCTCATCTGCTTGACATCCATCCAGTTATTAGGTACCTTGGAATCTCAGACTTCTCTTCTGCAGAGTGAAGGGGTTTGAAAAGATAAGGTGGGGTCAAGCAGGGAAGTGTTCATGGAGGAAATAAGTGCTGACCTGTGTCTTAGGGGAAAGCCTCCTGGCCATGGCGAGACAGGGCAGCATCTTGTAGGGGTCCAGCAACCCAGATCCACTCAGAGCCTTTACTGAACAGACATGGTGGCCATGAGCCATCAGGAGCAGCCCTCACTTTGTCTGACTTAATTTCTCTCACAGAGTGTAAGGGATTCATTCACGTAGTCCTCTAACATTTGCTTAGCACCTCCTGTATGCGAGGCACAATGCTGGGTGTGAAGGACACAGGGATGAGGGAGATGTGGTCTCTATCCCGTACAAACCCGTAGACCCAGCCATGAGACAGTTATGTCAACAGATAAGCAGGAACTTTCATGTATTTGCATTTTATTTGTTGCATCTCGTGAAATTTCTCGAGGGTAGCCAGGGCTTGGGGAAGTGGAGAGCACCAGCTCCAAAGTCAAGCTCTTGGGTTCATAGCCTAGCATCACCTCTTGCTGTTGACTGAGCTTGAGCAACATGCATTCATCTCGATGAGACTTGGTTCCTTCAGTCATAAATGGGGGCTAATAATTATGTCCCCGTCAAAAGGTTGATATGAGCATTAAGTCAGATCATGCGTGGAAGATAACTAGCAGGCAATAAATGCTCAGTGAATGTCAGCAAATAGTTCTCTGTTCCCTCAATGCCTCTTCGACAGCACCTCCAAAATTTCTCTGCAATTAAAGTTTTGACGGATGATTTCAGAAGTGAAGATTAGTTTGAAACGGCACCAAGATTTCTGTAAATCTTGCAGCACTTAGAAATTACACTACAGGGGTGCCTGGGAGGCTCAGTCGGTTAAGTGTCTGACTTTGGCTCGGGTCATGATCTTACGGTTCATGGGTTTGAGACCCGCATCGCGTTCTGCACTGACAGTGCGGAGCCTCCTGGGGATTCTCTCTTTCCCTCTCTCTCTGCCCCTCCCCCACTCACACTTTCTCTCTCTCTCTCTCTCTCAAAATAAATAAGTTAAAAGAAAAGAAATCACACTACATGACCAAGGTCCATAATTGCAGAGTAATTCTACGAACATTTGTTGAGCACCTACTTAGGCTCTATGCTAAATAATGGGATACTAAGAAGGGAAATCCCTAAAACACGTGATCTCTTGCTCTTAAGGGACTCAGCATTCAGAAGGGGAAGAAGATGAGCAAAGAGATTTACTTAGGGTCCTGCGGCAGCTGCTATGATGGACACCCACGTAGCGATGGTGGGGACACCAAGAGAGAGTGATCTTACTTGCTGGTAAGAGAGGGGGCTTACCAGAGCAGACTGCTGAGCTACATCCTGGTTGAGGAGAAGTTGGGATGTGTTGTGCCCTGACTCATCCATAGGATTGGAAGCTCCCACTTTTCATGCCTGTCTCCCTGCCATTATGGCCAGGAGGCAGTGCACAGTAGCGGAAAGCTCCAGGAAAGCCGGATGCTACTTTGAGCTCTGACAGTGACCTGCCGTGTGGCTTTGAGCAAGTCACTGCCCTTCTCTGGGCCTATGGGAGATTGTTACCTACTTGGCTGAAGCCTCTCAGGTTAGATTGATTCATTTGATATCCAAGAAATATTTATTAAGTTCCCATGAGCTGGCTACCAGTGTAGGTGGTTGGAACTTAATCCCATGGGGGAAATCTGGGGAATTTATTTATTCAGTAGTTGGCATATAAATAGCTCAGCTCCTGTCAGGGATTGGTTGAGAGCTGTTGGGAGTAGATGCAAGGGGTAGGTTAATTAAATTCTATGCCATATACACAGTCAGAATGAGGTTCCAAGACTGCTGTTGGGGGGGCACTGAGAGCTTCTGCTACAGTTAGAAAGTGTGATATATTCCATGAAGGAAAAATACATGTTGGTGAGAGGGAGTGAGCTAAAATCTCTTACCCAGGGGTAAGAAATTCTCACTGTCACCAACAATAAGTATTCTTGGACTTGACTTTCTTTGAGAGATCCTTGATGTAAATGGCCTGTTTGTTTAGACCAATGGTTCTTGTCCAAGGATCTTGTCCTCCAGGGAACATTGGGCAATTCCTGGACACACTTTTGACTGTCAGGACTGGCAGAGGGTGGGGGGTAGGGGTGCTACTGGCATCTTAATATGTGGAAGTCAGGGATGTTGCTAACCTCCTACAGATGCATAGGACAGCCCCCCCCCCCCCCATCAAAGAATTATCTCCTTCAAATGTCAATAGTGGAAAGACTTGGTCTAGATGTTTACTTTTCCAGTTGTAACTTATTCTGGTCAACCAGGCAAAGTAAGAAGGTGTAGGTAATGATGGGAGGAGGGGAAAGAGAAAAGAGAAAGAGAGAGTTATCTGTCTCTGGGTGGAGAAGAAAGGGCACAGTTCTGTTCCTGGCATAGCCTGCAGTAACCCCATGATCTTACTGTAAGAAACATGCCACCATCTGGAGGATGAAGTGAGTTTCTACTTTTCCTTTGTCACCTGTGATATATGATCCCTGAGTGTGCCTGTGATTTGCAGTAGCTCCAAGGGAAAGGGAAGCATGCATGTTTACTTACTGAGCCAAAGGGCCATGAAACTGTCTCACTGTCTCTCTTTCAGACCCTGCAGGCAAAGGTGAGATTCACCGGTGGTTTCTTTGGGTTTCTCCTGGATGGAGTGGTTTGCATCCATGTGAGGGTGAAAGCCCCAAGTGGCTGGTTATAGAGGAGCCATTCTTCAAGTGCCCCCCACCCCAGGCTCCTAGGCAGTAGAGTTTGGGGGCAGAGAGTACAGGTCCTGGGGCCATTTTCTGGGACTGAGTCCCTGTGTCACCACTTAGTCACTGTGTGAGCTTGAGCAAGTTTCTTAATATCTCTAAACCTCAATTTGCCCTCATCTGTAAAATGGTGGGAACCACGGGACTGCCGATGAGTGTTAAATGAGATCATCCATTTTGTGTGCCTGGTGTCTGGGATCCACACATGTTAGCTGCTAGCATCTTGGCAAAGTTGAGGGGTGGCTTGAGCTTTTCACAAAAACAATTGTCGTTATACCTAGTCTTCGGAAGAATTCAGGGAGACCCTTGGGTTGACAAGGAACATGGCATAAGATATAAGAATGGGATGGTCTTTCCTGATTCTATCTTTTGCAAATGTTGGGCTTTTAGAAGACCCAGAATGGACCTTGAATGTCCCTCATCAGTAAAATACAGAGGAAGCAATGTTGCAAGGCAAGGTTATAAAAGGCAATATGGCTTTGCTTGGCTTGCTCTCTCAGGAGAAATCCAGTCACTGTGTTGTGTGGAAGCCCATTCTCAGACTTTTCTACCAAAGAACCAGAAGGCAAGAGCTTGAAATGTGGACTCTCCCTGGAGGGAGGCAGGAGGGGAGTAATGGAAAGATCTCACCACAAACACATAAAGTGTTTTTGATGCCTCATATTTTCGTAAAAGTTAATGTGGGGTTTTATAGGACTCCATAATACATATATTTTAATATAAGAATCATTTTTGAATGATATATTGTCTAGTAAAACAGACCCTCAAAGATGTGCTCTGTTTTTTCTGTGGCTTCAATTGCTCTTGGCATCCTGGCATGTACCCCGGGACCATATGCATCCCAGTTTGAGAAACAGGGTGCCTTGCACACATGCCTTTTCCTGCTTTGCTTTCCCTCTCCACTTCCTCCTTCTTTTCCCTGTATTGCTCCTGTTCATCTCCTTGACCCTGACAGTGTGCTGGTGGGGCTTGGGTGAAGAGCAAAGTCACTGACCCAGCCCAGGAGTGGCGTCCCTGCTCCAGCTTCATTCATTCATGCTGGGCTCTGTGAACCAAACACGATGCTGGGCCTGGGCGATCCGTGATGAGTGAGTCAGAAGAGTCCTGCCCTCACTGAGCATCCACTGGTAGGGACAGAGTACAGACAGATACTAGTCAATAAATACAGTCATATAAGCAGAGAGTGGGAAGGAGGTCTAGGCTGCAAAGAGACAGAATCACTGATGCTGGAGGCAGGAAGGCTGCCCTGGAAAGTGCCTTCTACCATGAAAGCTGAAGGTTGAGGATCAAGGAGAAGAATGTTCTGGGTAGAGGGAATGGTATGAACGAGGACTGTGTAAGAGAGAGCATGGACCACTTAGGGAGAGTGGCCAGGGATGGAGCTGGACACCCAGGCAGGCTAGATCTCAGAGCCCTTCATAAGTCAGGTTAAGGAGTTTGGTCTTCATCATGAGGCAGTGAGAAGTCACCAGGGTGTGTGTGTGTGTGTGTGTGTGTGAGAGAGAGAGAGAGAGAGAGAGTGATAACAGGGTGGCGCCTCTCAGTGGCTGCCCTCTGAGCTCTGTGGTATGAGCTGGAGCCTCCCCATCAGCAGGACCATAATGAAAAAATAAAGAGGCTGATATTTCATCATCGTTGCAGGATGCAATTAAGGACAACACAGACCTAATGAGTCAGAGAACAAATGTAGATGAATCAGAAGGGATGTGTGGAAAATTACATGGTTTGGGACAAGGGGGTTAATGTTTTTTGGATGGTTCCTGCTGTGAACTGGATTACTTATTGAGCATTTCAACATTTAGTGACCTCTGGGGACTCCTCAGAATTGCCCAGGTCCCCCTTACCAGTCTCTGGAACCATGGTAGGGTGAAGAAATATAGGCTAATGGTGCCAGGTCTGCAATCAACTAATTCAGACCAGAGCATTCCCTTCTAAGCCTGGAGGGCTTACCCATCACCAAATGTTCAGTAGAGGAAAGTGGTAAGAGACAGAGTGCGGGAAGAAGGAGTGGATGAATGTGGAGCAAGGGTTTCACCTCTGTAGGCCAGGTGGCTGCCCAGGCCGTGAGACTGAAGCACGTGAAAAGCTTGCCAACTGCCCACGCAGTGACCCTACCCTGCAGGGGGCAGATCTGGTCTACTCCTCTCTCTGAGGTTCCCAGGCGTGGCCCTTCTGTGTATGTTAGCTCTAAAAGAAGGGTAGCCTTCTACCACCTAAGAGGAGTTCCCTAGCTAAGCCACTGTCAGGAATTGATTTATCTATTGATCTATTATCCCCATTTTTCTCTTGCAAAAGGTAGGGCTGCGACAGATTGAGATGGGGATGGGGATGCTGTCACTGTGGAAGGAAGTTAGGGAAAATCTACAGCACAAGTTGTGCCAAGGGAGTCTTGCAATGGAAGCCTTGATCAACGCCGAAAGGCGGTTAAACAATAAAGCAATATATCAAATATCGTGGCAGATGGTGTTCTCCAAAAAATGACCACAATGGTATTTTCAGTCCCACACAATCTTCCAGAGCCTTATGCTTACCATCAAAAAGGCAGAGTCTATTTTCCCTACCCTTGAGCCTTTGTGAGTGCTTAATTAATAGAATCCAGAGGAAGTGATGCTGTAGGCTAGGTCATAAAAGAGAGTATGGCTTCCCTTGGTTCTGTCTTGGGATGCTTTACCACGGAATCCAGTCACCACACTGCAAGGAAGCCCAGGCCACATGGAGGGGCTATGTGGGGGGCATTGTGGCTGGCAGCAAGCATTAACTGGCAGACCTGTGGGTGAGTGAGCCTTGATAGGTTCCTAGGCACGAGCCTTGGAGCTGTCCCAGGGGACACTGAGTGGAGCAGAGATGAACCACTCCTGCCATGTCCTGACCCACTGCAGGTTTGTGAGCAAAATAAATGGCATTCTCATTCAGAGATACTAAATTTGGAGATACTCATTTATTATGCAGTAACTGGAAGAAGCACCCACCATGAAATACCTGAGAAAACAGCTAACATTTGAAAAGCACCTTAGAGTTTACAAAACGCATTTGCACAGTGATCTCAGCCAGACTTCTGAAGGGCCCTGTGAGGCCAGTGTTGTGGGTTGCACAGACAGGGAGCTGAGGCTTGGAGGGACCGAGTGAGTGGCTCAGAGGCAGATGATTGCTTATTAGCAAAGGAGCTCAGTGAGCGCATGTTCTCAACTACTCCACATCAGCTGACCAAGGCCCTACGGGGGCCTGTGAGGGCTACCAAGATGCAGCAGATGAGAACCCAGCATGAAAGCATCTTCTGGATGGTTATGACCAGAGGTGACCACACCACATTATAGGGTACATACAAATTGATAGGTGCCCCAAGAGATGAATTCATTCTTTCATTCAAATGGTAGTGTTGAGACCCTATCTTGTGCCAGATACAATCCCTGCCCTCCTGGATTTTCCTTCCTGTGAAGGATGGATATGTTGCTGTTATGAACTGAATTGTGTCCCCTTAAATTCCTATGTGAAAGCCCTAGCCCCTAGTACCTTAGAGCGTGAATTTTTGGAGATAAGGCCCCTAAAGAGGTAACTGAGGTTAAATGAGGTCATATGGATGGTTCTTGATCCAATATGATTGGTATCAGTGCAAGAAGAGGGGATTAGGGCACAGACATGCACAGAGGGAAGACCATGTGAAGAGCATGTGAGGATACAGGGAGAAGATGGCCATCTACAAGCCAAGGAGAGAGGCTTCAGAGGACACCAACCCTGTGGACACCTCAACCTTGGACTTGTAGCCCCTAGAACTGTGAGGACGTAGATTTCTGTTGTCTAATCTGCCCAGACTCTGGTACTTTGTAATGGCTGCCCTAGCAAAATAAGATTGCTGAAGGAGTTTGTTGTCATGGGTCAGGGCTCCTACTTCCGGGACAATGGTGGAGGTGCCATTTGATTTGGTTGTAAGAGGGCTGGTCTGGAGATACTAGGCTGAGGTGAGGGCAGGGAAGGGGGAGTTAGCTGGGAGGTGGGGAGAGAGGTGGTCTACAGAATCAGGGGCATTTAAAATCATGTTATTGCATAACCCTGTTGTGTAATCCTGTTAAAGTAGAGGTGGGGGGCGCCTGGGTGGCTCAGTCGGTTGAGCGTCCAACTTCAGCTCAGGTCATGATCTCTCAGTCTGTGAGTTTGAGCCCCATGTCGGGCTCTGTGCTGACAGCTCAGAGCCTGGAGCCTGTTTTGGATTCTGTGTCTCCCTCTCTCTTTGCCCCTCCCCTGCTCATGCTCTGTCTTTCACTGTCTCAAAAGTAAATAAAAACATTAAAAAAATGTTTTTAAAGTAGAGGTGGGAGTGTTTAGAAATCATGCCTGTCTGTCTCTGTCCTAAATCTCTTCTTGGTTTCTGCAAATCACCTTGGTTTAGCCCATCACTATTTAGGGGACAAGGACTTGGAAGTCTCTGCTCCACACCCCCCCCCCCCCCCATCTACACAAATATTAGCAAGTGGACACACATTGTTCTAAGAAGAGGGGAAAATAGGACCTGGAATTTCTTCATTTGCAGATCTGATTGCTGAGAGAGGAGGATCAATTTCTTAAGAAGTCCATGGCCTTTCAAGATGGAAAAAGAAGGTCATATTTTATTACCCCTGCTCCTCTAAGTTCAAAGTAAAATGGTCCGAACCAAGTTCCAGTGGCCAACAAGGAGGCAAGTTCTCTAAAATTATTTTAAGGAAACAGAAAGTCTGTCCTGAGGCCCTGGGTCACCACGTCAGGGTCATTAGGGAGGCTGGTTCAGCATAGCTTGTAGCTGGCACTGCCGGGAGCTCCTCTGACCCAGCTTTCCCCACTCAGTGGTTGCCTCCGGGCAATGCAGGCCAGGGAGGGAGTGTGAACTGCAAAGAACCATCTTGGAGGTCACCCTGCACATCTCAGCGGTGTGAGCAGGGACCTGGACCAGTGAGCACATCCCACCACCATGGACTCATCCTCAATAATGACACCATGGAGCGGAGGGAACTAACAGTGACAGCAGGTGGGCCAAATTCTGGGGCTGTTCTGCTTGCAAGTTTAGATGGGGACTGGGCCCTCTGAGCCTTTGGACCCTCAGACTAATTGGGGTCTTGAGAAGGAGATGGTGGGCCTCTGTTGCTGAGACATTGGGTGCTTGGACTATTAATTGAAAAAAAAATATCCTCAAAACACTAAAAATAGAGCTGCCCTATAATCCATCCCTGCCCTATTAGGTATTTACCCAAAAGACACAAAAATACGGATTCGAAGGGGTACATGCACCTTGATATTTAGAGCAGCATTATCAATAATAGCCAAACTATGGAAAGAGCCCAAGTGTCCATCAACTGATGAATGGATAAAGAAGATATGGTATATATATATATATATATATATGATGGAATATTACTCAGCCACAAAAAAGAATGAAATCTTGCCATTTGCAATGACGTGGATAGAGCTAGAATGTATTATGCTAAGTGAAATATGTCAGTCAGAGAAAGTAAAAAACCATATGATTTCGTTCATGTGTGTAATTTAAGAAACAAAACAGATGAACATATGGAAAGGGGGGGAGAAGGGGAGAGGGAAACAAACCACAAGAGACTCTTAAAGACAGAGAGCAAACTAAGGACTGATGGAGGGAGCTGGGTGGGGGATGGGTTAGATGGGGTGATGGGCATTAAGGAAGACATTTGTCCTGAGGAGCACTGGGTGTTTTGCCTAAGTGATGAATCACTGAATTCTACTCTTGAAACCAATATTGCACTGTATGCTAACTAAAATTTAAATAAAAGGAAAACAAACATAAAGTAAAATAAAACAAATGGATATAATATGTGTCCTCGGGTGCACTTTAATTATGCGGAGCAAGACCTTGCTCTACACACATCAGGGCTGGGAGGGACCATCAGGTCTTTGAGGATCACTGCTCCCCACTCCCTGCCCCCTACACCTTTCTTTCTTTCTTTCTTTCTTTCTTTCTTTCTTTCTTTCTCTCTTTATCTCTTTCTTTCTTTCTTTCTTTCTTTCAACACTAAAGTTGAACTCTAGGTGTTTCTCACTTGAGTGGAGGTTCCTGGAAGGCAGGGTGATGTCTTGCTCACATGGACAACCCCCATAGCCCATGTGCCTAGTAGGAGCTGGGATGTGCTGTCCAAATGGCATTGGTCAGTCCCCCCCACCATGTTGCCTTGCCTTGAAATGACTCCTCTCCTACTACCAAGGGCTGAGCCCCAGGATCGCCTTACAGAGTGGTTCTCAATATCTCCCAGCCAGGAATAACCTTTCTTGGCCACTGTCTCCCCACTGGCCAGATGGCAGGGGCTGTGCAGAGCTGGGCGGAAAGTCAGGTGGTACAAATGCTCTGTGCTGTGTGTGTGTGTGTGTGTGTGTGTGTTTGCTTAAATTCTTTCTTTGCCACAACCCAGTTCCTTCATTGGCAAATCTCCGTCCCCTGGCCCCCACATAGGCCTCGTTATGTGGAAGGTGGGCCCTGGGGGGAGGCGGGCTCTGTGTTTGCTGCCTTGGCAGGGTTAGGATACTGAGACTCACCTCCACATTTCCCAGAGCTCAGGCCTGATTTAAACAAACCTGTCTTGCCTGGATGTAGGCAAAGAAGGAAAGAAATGGCCAGGGGGTGGGTTGGGCCCAAGATGATTTGGCTTTGTGAATGATAATTCTAGCTGTGGGCTTGCATTTATGATCTCAGTTTCTCCTTATTTCATATGCTTTCTTGAGTGAAATTTGTGATTTTAACCGGCGCAGCATCAGAAGAGCCCTGAATTTCACCTACTTTTGATAGGTCCTATCTCATTTCCTACAGTTATCATTTTTCTCCCCCTGGGATATTACACTGTGATTTTGGGGCCCGCTGGCCCCTCAGCCCCTCCCCCCCATCCCTTTACTCAGCTGTCTTTCTTGTTTTATCAGGTCAGAATGCAACCTGGAGAAGGGGTGTCTGACTGGCAGGGAAGACAATGTGTCTCAGCCCTGTGTTGGCTACCCTGCATTTTACATGTATGATCTCATCAAATGCCCCAAGCAGCTTACACGAGAGACTGGATTCTTTTTTAATTTTATTTTAGAGAGAGAGAGCACTAGTGGGGGAGAAGGGCAGAGGGAGAGGCAGGGGGGAGAGAGAGAGAGAAGGAGAGAGTGAGAATCTTAAGCAGGCTCCACACTCAGCACAGAGCCTGATATGGGGCTTGATAACACGACCCAGGGATCATGACCTGAGACAAAATCGAGTCAGGTGCTCAACCGACTGAGCCACCCAGGAGCCCCAAGAGACTGGATTTTTATAGAGGGCACTGAAGGAGGTTAAATAACATGCCCCACATCATGGCAGGTGGGTCTGTATCCACCTGGATCTGTTAGGGGCAGGAGTCTTCATTCATGCCAAGGTGATTCCGACCCTAGTGTCTAAGTTCCTAAACCCTCGACTCCAAGCTTGATGGGGCATCAGACATGGCATGAGATGCTCACAGTTGGACCCTGTCTGGGTGGGTAGTGGTGGAGGAGACACGCAGAAGATACAGTGCTCAGGGCTTTGTCTGTACCTGGAGGAGACAGAACATCATATTTGTACCTTTACAAAGTAACAGTACATACCTTGTTTCCCTTGGTATATTTCCACTGGACCTGGGCCAGGCCCTGCTCATGCAGTCCCATAGCCTGATTGTCAAAGTCTACCGAGGAGAGAAGATTGAGTCATGTCTATGCCCCAGTCCCAGAACCTGGGGCTGCCTTTGCAGACTTCTGCTCACACATACCCTTGGGTCTCTCGTGCCCCCTCCCCTCCACTCTCTCCCATGGCCTTCTTGGCCCTCACTCTTGATGTTCATCTTCCTGGGGTAAGTTGAGGCATTAGGATGCAAAGCCAGGATGGAGGGTGGAAGGTAAGAAACCTCACAATCCAGTCTCCATCTTCTTCTTTGGAAGCCAGTATATTTTTATGGCAGTCAAGCTGTGGGCAATCAGTCACATGCCATGAGAGTTTCTCAAGGGGTGAGGTAGGTACACTGGAGAGATAGAGAACCTTCCCTCTTGGATCTTCTCAGAGCTGTTTCCTGTTTCCACCTGTCTTTGGCCAAGGCTTAAGAAGAAAGAAGCTTGATGTCCAAAGCTGACCTGGAAGAGAACAGAAGCTAGGAGGGGCAGTGCTAGCACCTGAGCTATCAGGGTCTCTCAGGAGCTCTACGGCAGCCAATTTGTGTTCAGATGGCCAGTGGAGGAAGGCAGTCCTGGGTAACCATTTGCCTTGAACATCTCGAGAAGAGGTCAGAGGGCAGGACCTGGCTTTTTGTCTGGCAGATGGGGCAGCTGAGATCCAGAGAGGAAAATGACTTGGCTAAGTCCACTCAGGAGACTGAGGACCACAGCCAGGCCCTGTGATGCCTGGCTCAGTATTTGACAACCCCTGACCCCACACCAACCCCCCTTGTTGCCTGCTGGGCTTTGGCTGAGGAGACAACACCCTCTCAAGAGGAGGAGAGTGGGGTTGGGCTTCCTGTGTTCTCCTCTGCCTCCAGGGCAACCTGTCAGGCTCCATGGGAGATCCAGGAGCTGGGTGTTCTGGGGGACATGCCAGAGAAATGAGGGAGGCGCTACTTTCTAGGGCTCCCAGGGCTGACAGGATCTGTGTGGAAGAAACAGCCACAAAGCATTTACCAAGTACCTGGGTAATAAGAAATTAATCTAGGCCATCTGAGTTCAGAACCCTAGCTGGGTCATCCCTGAAGCAAACACTGAAATCAGGTCAAGGACTTTCCTGATTTTATACCTGTGGGAACCCTTACCCCCAGTGCATTTAATGTTCTGGTGACACATTGCAGGGAATTGTAGCACAGGTGGGGCCCTGGCCCTGGCTCCTCGGGCAAGTGACTGCCTTTCACCAAGACTTACTTTCTTCATTTTGAAAATGAAGAAACTCATTTCTCTCCCGGACTAATCTGCATCAGGTGCCAAGTGACATGTCTGCTATAGAGCAGGGTCCCCAAATTGTTGTTGGTGTTTATTATTGGGACCCTCTAAGGATGAAACGAAATACAAGGTAAAGTGGTGCTGGGACCTCAGTACGCCAGCCCCCATTCCTTCCCTCCCCTCTGTCCCCAGAACCCCTCTTCCTGCCTTGCCCCCCTCCACATCCTCAGCCTCACTCCCCACATGCCTGGCCTGGTGTCGCCTGGCAGATGGAAGGCAGCATCCTGTGGCATTGATCCTGCCTAGGGAGGGTTCCCCTTCATAGGACAGTCTAGGCCAACTGGCCTTCCCACCCCAAAGACATGAACAGTTATTCCCTGATCTCATAGGTGGGCAGAAGGGCTCCCTGCATTCTTAGATCGACAAACAGTTGTACAGAGAGACCAACAGATCTCATTCAGAGGCAATTTTGGTGACTCCTCCCCCTCCAGGGGACGCTGGCAATGTCTGAATACATTTTTGTTGCCACAAATGGAGAAGAAAAAATGCTACAATTCACGGGGCAGTTGCATCGCAACACAGAGTTATCTGGACCAAGATGCCCAGGGTAGGAAGCCCTGAGACAGACAGTAAGAGGGATCTCGCTTGTAGGCATAGAAACTCTGCTGGAAGCCAACACTGAGTGATGTGGGGTAGAAGGAAAGAGGATTTTTCCCTCAGGAAAAGGGCTGAGGGTGGCCAGGAGAGGTAGTAGTGAAAAGGAGATGCTGGGGCTAAATCTTGAGTGTTACAGGCTGTCCAGGCAGAGAAGCCTTGGGGCCTGGGGTGGAGCAGGTCCCCACTTGTAGCTTGGGCCAATGTAATCAGTTCCTGAGGAAGCTGATGACAATGACTGTCCCCAAACACCCAGACCACCAGTCAAGATGTGGAAGCTGCTTGGCTGGGTGGCTGGCTTCCCCGGATGATGTTGCTTTGGCTCGGGGACTTTGTGGACACAGCCAGAGGTAATCGATGATTGTTCTGTGTGGGTGGGACTGTGCTTGTGTGTGTTTTGGTTGTTTTAAAAAATCCACTAGAGGGCATATCAATGCTAAGACCTTCTGGCCCGTTGGACAAGTGACATTTTGTGTGAACTTAGCCTGTGAGAGGCTCCTGGCCCTGGGTGGTGACGAGGGTGAGGAGGGGGGTGGGTGACAGAAAATGGGGTTATTGATTCCTGTCCCCCTCCCTACACCCCCCTACCCCTGCCAGGTGATGACAAGAAGGTGATTTGTGAATTCATGGAGACAGCCAGCCGTGATCCTCCCGGCAATGACAGACGCTGTTCGGGAAGCTCAGCTGGGAGGACAGGACAGCAGGGGCAGATTCCAGGGATGGAATCCGACAATGGGGTGACCATCTGGGAAAGGAACTCCTGCCCCTCCCCCTCTCCTTCCCCAGGAGCTCACTTGCTTCTGTGGCCTGGCCTGGTGTGGTCAGGCAATCTTCACCCCCTTGACGAAGCAGAGCAGAGTGTGGTTACAGAGCCTCTGGAGGTCTCCAAAGGTTCTGAGTGTAGAAGCCAAGAGCGCTTCTGAAAACCCTCATTTTGTATAACTGGCCCAACCCTAGCCTTATTTTGTGTGCATACCAGCTTACAGAGGCTGGGTAGAAAGACCCAAGAAAGGGGTGACTAACCCAGAGGCAGGCCAGGGTGAAGGCGAAAGGAATCATGCCATTTTTTTGGTCTACCTTGATGTCAGGAAGGCTGAGGGGATGTCACCTGGGTGAGGGTGAGTGGTGTGTGTGTGTGTGGGGGGAAGGACAGTGAGCATCTGTCTTCAGGAGAGAGACTTATGGGGGCTCTGGGGCTCAGGCAGGAGAAACCAACACCCCTCTGAAGGCAATAGGCCTGGCCTGAGTCAGGAATAAAATTTATAATTTTTAGTTTGGATGATAGATAGAGAACTGGAGGGAGCATTTGCCCTCAGGATCTGTATGCAGAAGAAGTAAACTCTTTCCTTTTCCCTACTGACACTGCCCAAAGGTGTGTAAACATTGGATCATATATTTGTGAAGAGAGACCTGGGTCCAAAGCCCAGCTCAGTCACTAACTTGCTCTGTGACCTTGGGCAAATCATCTACCCTCTCTGAGCTTCAGTTTTCCCATCAATGTATCTCAGAGGACTAACTTGAGAAATAACGCATGAACTTGTGCACCCCAGAACACGGTTCACAGTAAGTGCCTAGTAAATATTCATTCCCTCCCGTTGGCAATCTTGAATCTACACAGAGGTCACTTGGTCATCAGGAAAGAGGTAAGAGATCAAACCAGGCCCAAGGAGGAGAGCAGAACAGCAACCAGCAAGATTGTCTTGGTGCCTAATAAGAGCACCAGGAGTACTATGAGCTCAGGTGGTGGTAGATGTTTATTGAAAATCCACTATTTTGTGTATTTTATTTCCTTGAATCCTTGACAACTCACAAATGATATGACTGGGTTTCCCAGAGGTTCAGGGACTTTCCCAGAGTCACGCAGGCAGAGATCTTAACGTGTGTGTGTCCAAGAATCTCCCAGGTTTGTTGAAAATGACAAGTGACCCCTGCTCTGTGCTGTGCTGAAACATGTTGGAGCCTGGAGCGAATGGAAAAATGAGTAATATGGAGCTGTCTGTATTTGGAATGTTGCTATTCTGCTTCCCACGAATTTTTTGTATTGATTTTGATTTTTAAAAATATCGCATTCGATCCTATGTATCTTGATTTTGGAGTTTTTTGGCACCCCGGAGGGGAGAGCCTCACTCCTCCCTGGGCCCCACACCCCTGCTGCCTCACTTCAACACCTTCTGGGTCACACACCTTTGGCAGTATGTCGCTCACAGGTGCAGAGCCAATGGTCACCGTTCACTGAGTGAAATAAAAAGCCCCTCTGTCAGTATGGAAAGAGGTCCTCCTCGGGCAGGTCCAGGGCCTTCCAGGGAAATCTGCTGGTGGACGTAGAGGTTCATCCTGTGCCATCAGGCAGGAGGTGACTTCGTAATAAGTAAATATCTCATGTTTACTAACAAAAATGCTTCCATCTGTAAGTCACCCACTCTCATCAGATAAAACGTGAAGAATGAGAGAAACTCATGTGGTATTTATGTGACTACAAGTTGGTATGGCTTTGGACAGCAATTTGACAATGTCTATTAAAACTAAAAATATGGGGGCTCCTGGGGGGCTTAGTTGGTTAAGCGTCCAATTTCGGCTCAGGTCATGATCTCACAGTTCGTGGGTTCAAGCCCCGTGTCGGGCTCTGTGCTGACAGCTCGGAGCCTGGAGCCTGCTCCAGATTCTGTGTCTCCCTCTCTCTCTGCCTTTCCCCACCACCTCTTGAAAATAAACATTTTTAAAAAACTTGTCTTGGGGCGCCGGGGTGGCTCAGTCAGTTAAGCGTCCGACTTTGGCTCAGGTTATGATCTCACGGTTCGTGAGTTCGAGCCCCGCATCAGGCTCTGTGCTGACAGCTCAGAGCCTGGAGCCTACTTCGGATTCTGTGTCTCCCTCTCTCTCTGCCCCTCCCCCGCTCATGCTCTGTCTCTCTCTCTCTCAAAAATAAGCATTCCAAAAAAATATTAAAAAAAAAACGTAAAAATATGTGTACCCTTTGGCCCCCATGGTCCCATTGCAGGTATGAATCCTAGACAAACACTGAACTCTGTGCACAAAGGGGCATTTCAGGCATGGTCATGATAGCTGCAAAATACTCCATGTATTCATCAATAGGGAAATGATTATAGAAGTTATGGTACCTTCATACGATGGAGGTGGCAACAATGAAAAGGCAATTAGTTGGTCAAACATGTTGAAAAACACTACAAGTCAGAAATGGGAAAAGGCAAAAAGTAAACCAAAACAAAATGAAACAAAAACAAGGCAGAGCAAAACTTGCTGTTTGGCCCAAAACTGGGTTCCTTTTTGTGTATGTAAATGCAAAGAACAATCTGGAAGGGTACCAAAAGGTGGTTCAGTGTGCTTGCTTTGGGTAAGGAGAGTGTGATCAATGAGGAGGGGTTCCAAGAGACTTTCTCTTTGGCTGTTTGGTTTGATTAAGAAAAATATGTATATATACGTATATAAAACAAGATGATAATACTCTTCCATTTTATCTTTTTAAATTTTCTTTAAATGTTTATTTACTTTTGAGAGAGAGAGAGAGAGAGAGAGAGAGAGACAGAGTGTGAGTGGGGGAGGGGCAGAGAAAGAGGGAGACAGAATCTGAGGCTGGCTCCAGGCTCTGAGCTGTCAGCACAAGAGCCCAACTCGGGGCTCAAACTCGCGAACCACAAGATCATGACCTGAGCCAAAGGTGGGCATTTAACAAACTGAACCACCCAGGTGCCCCCATTTTATCTTTTTGAGAAATATCTCTTAAAAATCATCTTCTAGGGGCGCCTGGGTGGCGCAGTCGGTTAAGCGTCCGACTTCAGCCAGGTCACGATCTCGCGGTCCGTGAGTTCGAGCCCCGCGTCAGGCTCTGGGCTGATGGCTTAGAGCCTGGAGCCTGTTTCCGATTCTGTGTCTCCCTCTGTCTCTGCCCCTCCACCGTTCATGCTCTGTCTCTCTCTGTCCCAAAAATAAATAAACGTTGAAAAAAAAAATTAAAAAAAAATCATCTTCTAGAGCAGTTTCAGGTTTACAACAAAATTAAGAAGGTACCGTGATCTTGCGTGTATTCCCTCCCCCTACACACCTGTAATCTCCCCCATTATCAACATCACTCGCCAGGGTGGTGCTTTTATTTTTAAATAAGGATGAACCTACATGGATACATTTTAATCACCCAAAGTGCATAGTTTACCTATGGTTCACTCTTGGTGTTATATGTTCTCTGGGTTTGGACAATGTGTAATGACATGCATCCATCATTAGATCATACAGAGTATTTTCACTGCCCTAAAAATCCTCTGTGCTCTGCCTGTTCATCTCCTCCCTCTCCCCACCCCAAGCCAGGTAACCATTGATCTTTTGAATATCTCCGTAGTTTTGCCTTTTCCAGAATGCCATATGACCAGAATCACACAGTAAGTAGCCTTCTCAGATTGGCTTCTTTCACTTAGTAATGTGCATTTAAGATTCCCCCATGTCTTCACGGCTCAGTAGCTCATATGTGTGTGTGTGTGTGTGTGTGTGTGTGTGTGTGTGAATAATATTCCTTTGTCTGATAGGCACCCTTTATTTATTTATTTATTTATTTATTTATCCCTTCACCTACTGAAGGACATCTTGATTGCTTATATCTGCTTTTTAAAGGGAATAATAGTATAATTTACATTCTTGGGAGCCCTTTCTGGATGTGATAGAACAGACAGGTTGGAGGGGTACACTTCTACTACTGTGCAAAAACTCAAGCAGTCTGTGGTCACTTTGCTCTCTGGAAAACTCTGAAGGAGGCCATCGTTGATTCTCTTTGCCTGTCTCTTGGAGCAGTACGTCTGTTCTCTCGGGAGGATTGGTCTCTCTTCTGAGATTTGTAGGCTGCAAATATCTCTGATGAGTCACCTCTAAGCCTGTCACTAGCTTCCTTCAGGTTGGGGCCACTCTAAAGCCCCTGATCTTTCCACTACATCATGTTGCCTCTTAGATCAATTATCTTCTTTTAGGCAACGAAGCTTGGTTGTGGTAACAAATAAAGCTCTAAAACTCAGTGGCTTGACCTACTAAGGTTTATTTCTCCTTTCCTCCCAATGCAAATAGAGTGAATCTTCAGGGTACCTCTCTTCCAGATGGTGATTCAGGGTCTGGGATGGAATGTTCTTGTCCTATGGCTACATTGTGCCATTGCGTGGCTTCTATGATCACCGCAACCTGGAAAGAGAAAGCTGGAGGGCCACACGGGGGCTTATATCACCAGGTTTGGAAATGCAAACATTGCCTTCTCCCATATCCCCTTGCTCGGAACCAGTCATGTGGCTCCAAACTAACTGCAAGGGAATCTGGGGATGGTGGTGGAGCACAAGGCTATTTAGTGAGAATTTGACATCTCTGTGAAAAGGGGAGAAAAAACAAATAGGAATTAGACACTTAGGCAAATGTTATTTTTGTAAAAGTAAACAACATGAGAGGCTGTTCCATAGCTCATGGGTTCCTTGAAGGCAGGAATCCTCCTGTTAATTTTTACCTGAGTCCCAGTCCTGTTGAATAAAACAACAACAGATCTTTGCAGATATGGCTACTTAATGTTAGCCAAAGTGAGCTACTACCCTTACCCAAAACCTTTTGGTGTAACTTCTCTCTGGAAATTTCCTACTCAACCAGTTTACAAATTGCACAAGGAGATCAATTGTGTTTCTTTTTAAAATTTTTTTTTCTTTTTTGTCCCCTGCCCTTCCAAGTGAGATCTTTGAAAAGACTTCAGATGAAGAAAAACTGGTGATTTTGGTTAGGACACAGGGAGCAAAGGCACAGATAAATAACATGAATAAAGAGTGGGGTATTACTATAGATATACAGAAATTATACAAATAATAAGAAAACATTCACTCACTTTATCTTATTACACTTCTTTGAAGTCTCACCTGTTTTGTTTGTTATTAAACCAATAAACCATTACCCAGTTTGAGTGATCACCTTATTTTCTACCAGACTTGACTTATGGCTATTTCTTCAAAAAAATTAATTGTATCCTCAAAAGAAGGTATCGTTGAGTTTAAAAGAGATATATTGCAAGCTCTGAAGACAGTCTCCAAAGAAGTATGGGAACTTGATTCTTTGGTGTATCATTGGTACACGGTCTCCTTAGGGTCCACGTTCTTGGAGGCTTAAGGACCCATAGGCTTGTTTTTAAAAATGACTAGTCCTCATTAATCGTTGATCACATTTGGAACCACCTGGGACTGAATGCACCCCACCTCCCAGTCTGGTAACATGGATTTTTAGGAGGTGAAAAGCTGAAGGACTTCAGAGCCAAGAAGAGATTCTGAAGACATAGTTTGAGAGTGCCACTGCTCTGAAGATGGGGGAGACTTGGGGTGGAATCTGAGCCTTGATGGATATGTGCTATCTTCCTTCAGAAATATCTTTCTTATGGAAATAGACCACCAGGCCCTCCTGCCTCCGTCTGGTTCAGCCCTCCGTCCCTCAGACCTTCAAGGCTGTGACAACCTCCACCCCCCTCCAGCTGTTGTCCATGACTCCATCCTCAGAGACCCCCCCCCCCCACCAGATTAATCTTCCTAAAAATCCTCTCTGATCATGCCACTGTTAGAGGAAGAACCTTTGGAAGCTCTTTGTTTCCCCCAAATTCAAGTTCAAAAGCCTCAGCTTAGCTTTCAAAGCCTGCTAAAATGGCCCCACCCTGCCAGGCCGATTTTATTTTCTTCTGCTGCCTGACACACGCCCGCTTCTCCAGGCATGTCTGTCTCCCCCACATCCCATAAACATGCCATCCTTATTTTGTTGTCCCTGTGCATTTGTTCACGTTACTCCTTGAGCCTGGAATCCGGCCTCAGGTCCCTGTCATAGGAATACTTGACTCTGTGCAATGCACGGATTCCTGTTTGTCATTTAAAGTGTATGTGCATGTGTGAAAAGCAAATCCTGCTTCCATTGTGCTGAATGTTACAGCTTTAGAAGTTTGTCTTGATTTGTGATTGGCTGTGGGCCCATCCTTAGTTTTATATTTTTCTGCCTCTTAGTTGCTGCCAATCTATAAACCAACACTTAAACCCATCAAGGAAATTCCTTGAATAAAAGCATCATCTGATAGAAAACGAGGAAGTACTCTTGTATTTTAAAAATTTATTGTTAAGCCTTGGATTATTGCAAACAGAGCTTTCTTAAAATGGGGCCTGCTTGTATGTGTCAAATAACTCCTTCCCAATTTGGGATTCCAGAGTAATACATACCAAAACTATTGTTAGGGTTTTATGTCAGCACATCCTCAGAGATTTTCTCTTCTCACTTAACTCCTGTTGTGCAGGCTTAAGCTTCAGAAAATTCATATATACTGGTGTACATCAGGGGGCTGGTCAGGTGAGTTTACCAGAGTGTTTTGTTTGGTCTTGATGGGAAAGGCTTGCATGACCAAACATTTTAAGACTGATGATTAGCCTGTTGGCTATTGATAAAAAAGGTTACTTTGTCCTCCTAAGACATCGTGCTGGATGTGGCAAAGGAGAGCAGTTTGGTGGGATAGGGTGTCCTAACTTGGTGTGTGGATGATTCCTGGAGCCAGTTTGGGGGGTGCTAGTGGTACTCAAACTTCTGACTTGGTTCCCTTGGAAGAAATTCCAGAATCTTCTGGGGATGGGAGCTGGAAGAAGAAGGAAGAAAGGAAGAGTGGTTCACTCTCCATGGTAGAAGAGTAGCTTCAAGATAGCTCTGTCTTGGAACCCCGCCACAGAAAATGTAAGGCAAGAAAAGATACATCTTGTTACTGATTCCACTGGAAAGGGAGAGCATGATAAAACTGCATTTTCCAAAAATGGTTGCATCTCCCATCCCAAATGCTGGTCTTGTAATGTGACTCATGCTTCTTCCATCAACAGGCTAGGTCTGTGTTCCATCCTCTTGAACTTGGGAGGGTTGCAACTTTGGCAGATGTCATGGTATATGACTTTCAAGGCGTGGTTCTTTTAGAAGGCTTGCTTCTGGACCCAGTCTCCATGGTGCGAGGAAGCTCAAGCAGCTATGCAGAGAGGCCATGTGGGGGGTGTTTCTGCTGACAGTTGCTGCTGAGGTCCCAGCCTACAAATGGCATTAAGTAATCAGACATGTGAATGAGTGAGCCTTGAGATGAGTACGGTCCCAGCCTGCAAGTCAGCTCCAGTATGAATCCTCCCATCTGGGGCCCTGAACACCATGTAGCAGAGTCAACTGCTCCCCTGTCCCCATTTTAAATTTCTGACTGGGAGAATCCAGAGGTAGGATAAACCCACTGGGTTTTTAAAATACGACTAAGCTTTGTTAAGCAGCAATAATGACTGGAATAGTGAACTACTTCTCTGAGGTGGACAGAAAGGATTTGGGAGGTAATGAGGGAGCTCTGCAAGGAATGAGACCGACAATTTCAATAACGTCTGGATTCTGTGAGCACCCCTAATCATCTAGGTCCTACCCTTATGACCTGGAAACTGAGAGGTGAAGTGGGAACAGAAGAGAATGAGAGAAATTTGTGAGAGCACTGTGACTCTGACCTCTTGGCCCGGGAAGGGCAGTTGGATGAGGCTGCAGTCTTGCTGATCTCCCTCAGGAGAGCCAGGGAGAGTATCCTGGCTTCAGGATCCTAGGACATTCCAGGCTGGAGATGTTGTACACACCAGGTGCATCTATTCTATGTAGGGTAGAGTCAAAGAGGCTTGCAGTCAAAGAGGCTTCTTCTCTTATTGCTAGGACAGCCAGGGGACTAAAACCTTGTTACCTATGTAAAGCTTTAGTTGACACTTGTGAGTCTCTCTGGACAATTCTAAGTAGCTAAGATGGTGAGAGAAAAGAAACTGGCCTTCACCCACTTATGTGGCCACTGACTTGGCAAATGAGTAGCTATGTCTCTTTCAGGCTGGTCACCTCCCTCTATAGGAAGGTAGGCTCATGCAGGATTAACTTGGGTGCACCGTCCGGAAGCCAGTACCCTCTGTCTCAGCTGTCCTCCCCTCAGCTCTCCGCCTTAATCATTTCCAAACATATCACTTGGAGTGGAGCGAGGCAAGTGTTATGAAATTAACTCCCCCAAATAAGGTGCCATTGGAAGGTTGGGGAACCTTTTCTCTTGTCTTGGCGAGTCAGCTCCAAGGTACCACCTCCCTCAGGCAAGCTTTCCTGAGTCCTCCCCGTCAACCCCCTTTCCTCCTGTTAGTGCTGTCTGTTGACTGAACTGTCTTGTCTCGTGAACCATTGGCTCCTTAGGTGTCTTCTTCAAGCCTTCGATCTCTAATGCACACTCAGTTCTGAGCACATCCCACTCAAGAAATGTTAGCTGAAAAAAAATGCAACCCCCCCCCCATCATCAGCATTTAATGTATATCTTCCCAAAACGTTCTCCTTGTCTTCCTTCCTCCCTCCTCCCCTGGACATTCCTCCCTCCCTCCATTCCTCCCAAAACTGCTATGATAAGGAACACACAATTTTGTGTTCTGTTTTTTATTTTTGTTGTTGGTGTTTACCATGATTCCAGATGTACTTTCCTGATTGTGACATAATTTCACATCTCAGTAATAATAATAAAACTAACAGTAATGACACCATTTATCATGTGTCTTGCCATGTGCCAGACACGGTACCCGGGGCTCTCATCTAATCTTTCTAATTTGCTAGATGGTTGTCATCAGCGATATGTTACAGATTGAGAAACTGAGGCTTGGAGAGCTCAGGCAGCTTGTCAGCAGTAACCAGCTGATGGAGACTAGATTGGTCCCTCTGATTTCAATATCCATATTCCTGCTTTTTTTTTTTTAACATGCTGCTTCTCATCATTTGAAGTGGCTTCACCATACTTACTCTTTTGTCATAATTTGCTTAACCATTCTGCTATTTTTCATCAGTCAGGATATTTACTAATTTTGGGTATTATAAACAATGAGGCAATGAACATCACTGTGCTAACAGACTCTCCCCCTATTTTTGGATTATCACCTTGGAATAGAGTCCCAGAAGTGGAATTACTGGGTTAAAGGGTAGGACTGTGTTTATGGCTTTTGATACTTTTTGCCAAATTGCTTTCCCGGAGGACTGTGTTTAGCGTAACCAGCTCACTTTATAGGCCCAGGGGAGTTACCTTGCTCCTCTAGGATGTCAAGTTGCCCAGTAGCCACTAGAGGGCAGGAAAGGCTATTGCTCAAGTGACAGGAGGCTGGCCCCCTCTAGGAAATCCCCAAATTTGCCTGAGGCACCTTCAGAGTTGCCTGGGAGGGAGGGGGATGCTTAATTAGTTAGAAACTCAATGCCAGTAAGGGACTGACTCTCTTTGATTTGCATTGAAGACCGGATGGCTCATGACCCGGACTCTGGAAGAGAGAGCAGGAAACAGTACCCCAGAGACCCACCGAGGTTTGGCTTGGCCATGCCACCTTTTGCTTAGAAAACTTGGGTGACTGACCCTTCGGTGCATGTCTCTGTCCAAGAACGTTGACCCTCTAATCTCAGTGTCAATCAGACCAGCAGCAGCTCTGGGTCCTCCAGTGGAGAGAGTGTGGCCTGCTCGGCCTTGTACCGTCCAACAGTTAGCACTTCCTAAGAGCACAGTACACGGTGGCGGAATTAATTGTTGAAATGAGACAAGAAATCAAGAGTGGGCATGAGGAGGTTGGCACAGAGTATGGCACTGGCTCCCAGTCCCCACAGATGGTTTATTGACTCCAAGATGTTAAAGACGGAAGGATACTTAGACATCATCTTGTCTGCATTCCTTGGAAAAAACAGAGGCCCAAGCAGTTACAAGTATGATAAGGCCTCCACTTCCACGGGTTCATTTAAGCAACATTGACTGAACATCTGTAGTGTGCTGGGCTCTGTGCTTTGCATGGGGGACAGAGAGATGATGGTGAGAAGTCCCTGCCTTCAAGGAGCTTATAGTTTGTGCAAGGAGATGCAATGCCTATAAATACAGAGTGTGCCCTCTGCACGTTGAAGCTCGGGAAGGCACGTAAAGTTGGGAAAACTGGCTTACCTCAGCTGTGTCTAGAGAAGCACTTCTTAAAATATATTTCTCAGAACATTAATTCAACTGCAGATGTAACGAATGTAAACTAAAAGATGGTTTGGTAGTTATAGGAGTCAGTTATTGCTGCACTAATGCCGAGTAACAAACCCACCCCAAACTCTGCCATTAACAATAACGCTTATTATTAGATATTTATTTTGCTTACAGGCCTGCAGGGTTATTGGAGTACCTCTGCTCCACAAGCCTTTGATTGTTCTGGGATCAGAAGATTGCCCAGGGCATGGTCTTCTCTTGGAGATGGAAGGACAAGAGGACAAGCTTACCTCCGTAAGGGTATTTTGAGTCTTTTCTCGCATCATGGCCACTAACATTCTTTTGGCCAGACCAAGTCACATGGCCAAGCCCAATGTTAATGAGTCAAGGAAATATATGGCACCTCTAGTGGCCAGAATTGCAAAGTCGCGGTAAAGAGGGTGGATACAAAGAGGGGTGAAGAATTGGGAGCACGATGCAATCTACCACAGTGGCCATATTAATTTAGGAAACCCCGGTGGATCTGGTTTCTTCATTGTGGGACTTCTTGGAGGATTTATAAATGATTCAGTCTAAAGCCTTCACTTTAGAAGAAGGGAACTTAAGCCCAGAGAGGAACATAACTTGACCAGGATTTACAGTTACTTAGTAGTCTGCAGCGAGACCCTTATGACCAATAAGTTATGGCTCTTTCCCTACCCCTACACTGTGTCTGTGCCCCAGCCACACTGGGCCAGGCAGAGGAGAGGAAGCAGGTAAGCAGTTGCACATAACGGAGGCTGAAGCAATGCTCCAGGGGGCCTCTGCAACATGACTTTGAGTGGGGCAGGGAAGCCACAGTCAGACCCAGTCCTGAGAAAAACTGTCAAGCGGACAAAGGGAAGGGCGTGTACTGTGGAGCCAGGTTGTCTGTCTGGGTGATCTTGAGCAGGTTATCTAGCAGACTTCCTTTTTTATTTTCGACTTTTTTTTTTTTTTTTTTGAGAGAGAGAGAGAGAGAGAGAGAGAATATTAAGGAGGCTCCAAGCCCAGTGTAGAGCCCAACGTGGGACTTAATCCCACAACCACGAGATCATGACCTGAGCCAAAATCAAGAGTGGGACACTTAACCGACTGAGCCATCCAGACGCCCCTAGCAGACTTTCTATGCCTTATTTGTAAAATAGGGGAGGTAGACACACTTATAGAATTGTTGAGTTCATGATTGTAAAGTGTTTAGAACAGGACCAGGAATGCAGTAAGCACTCAGCATACATACATACTACTACTGTTATTATTATTATTATTATTATTATTATTTTATTCTTTAGCCTATCTCCTCTACCATGACTTTTCTTATTCCTGGGCTTTCCCACCCCACTAGCTCCTTTCCCAATACCCCATTCTTGATATTAGTTAATCACAGCCAGTCCCCACTAATATGCAACAAGATAACAAGTTTTATCTAATATTAAGAAGGGGAACACTGGAAAAGTTCAAGGTCTGAAGGAGTGGCAGGGAGTGGAGTTGCATTTTGGAAATGGGAATAGTGTCTGATACCATATTGAATCTCACGCTCTGGCTGGCCGTCTGTCTCTTCAGATAGTTGGGTAGAAATGGGTTGAGTCCAAGCAGAATCAGTAATTCACCTAAGTCTGTGGTTCTTCACCTTTGGTGCAGATTAGAATCACCAGGGAAGCTTGGAATAACAGCAGTAGTAAGAACCCTGGTGCTTGACCCCACCCTAGACCAATTCAGTCTGTCTGGGGTGAGGCCCAGGTATTGGCGAGATTTTAAAGCTCTGTGGGAGATTCTAATATGCATCCGGATTTGACAACCGCTGACTTGATGGCATTGGATGGGCCTGGTGAGACTGGGATTCAGACACAGGTGACTCTGCATCCTGGCCCTGCCACTTATCAGCTGTATCAGTTTCAGCAAATAACTTAGTCTCTCTGAGCCTTAGTTTCTTTCCCTGTAAAATGGTAATAATTGCTATCTTGCTGAGATTTTATAAGAAGCCAGTGAAACCCTTATGCAATGCACCTTGTGTATGGAGCTGGCCTACAGAATGGGCTCTTTAAGTATTTGTTAATTAAATGAATGACAGTACGAGCAGTGCTGCTGCGAGGGGCCATCTGCTCTCCTCCCTGTTTGGGGTTGCTGACTTCTATGTTCTCAGACCTAAGTCCTTGGCAAGAAGAAGGTCTGAGGCCTGAGGGGAGGCTTGCTCTGGGAATACTCAGTCTATTTGCTGATTAAAAGCACCAGGTCTGGGGCACAGCAAGGGATAAAACCCAGTCCTTCTTCTGATTGCCAAATCTTGCGCTCACAGGGCTATGCCAGTCTTGGGGAACCGCCTCTTCCAAGCAGGCTTCCCAGAGAGGGCTCTTATTCCCGGTCACACAGCCCTGCCGTATAGGCTAGCTATGGCCCTGCCGGCTCCCTCTTAGGCTGGGGACAAAGATGCCAGGAGGCGCTCATGCTGTCTGCCATGCCAACTTGTCATTTTAGCCCTGACCACGGCTGTCAACAGCCCAACTGGGCAGAAGACAGGGATGCAGTGAGCAAGGGACGGGTAGCTATTTTGAGCAAAGGTGTCAGGCAATGTCTAAGTGGTGGGCCAGTAGGTTCCTCCAGGTGGCAAGAGGCCTGGATTCCTGTGAGGTTCGTGCTTAGTGTGTAACCGCACCCATGCTTTTGTTCTGAGAATTTATTGATAACTCAGGATATCTGATCAAACAGCTGGGTTTCTTTGGTCTCATGGTCTCCCACTCAGAGGTAGATGGCCGGGGGACTAACACTGGGATAGGCATGAAAACATTATCTCAGCGGTCAAGAAACCTTTTTATAAGAGCTGCCTCCTGCCACCCTTTCTCACTCTATCGTCTGCTTAGTGCCGCCAGTCTGCGAGATTTTGGAAGTTCGACCCTTTGTAGTTTGTGTCAAGGAAACAATCAGTCACCTGAAATGTATTCAGAGATATTGACATGTCCCGCTGGGAGGTGCGGCTCAGATGAGGAGCCCAGCATGACTCAAACTCTCTGGACCAGCGTGAGACAGGTGTCGAGATGCCACTGCTTCAGGTGGAGAAGCCAAGGGTCAGGAGCTCGAGGTGCGACATCCAGAGGAGGCGGCCTCTCGATTTCAGGGAGGCCTTTGGAATCCAATCCATGACCTTCCCATATTTACAGAAAACAAGAAAGAAATTAGTGTTAACAAATTAGTTTGGAGAACATAAAAAATGGAATCTGAATCTTCAAAGTGAAGTTTTCTATTAGGAGTGGGTGCAAATGAAGATCTGAGAGCAGAAAGTCAAAATCAGTGTCTTAGAAGCCATGTCAACAATACTTTTCTGTGTGAGTGAAATGGGTACCTGCCTTATTAAATTGTCTAAGGAGAAAAAGATGTGAAAATGTAAACCAAAGGGCCATGCCAGTGTTCATTACGTGGTGTTCATCATTAAGCTGGGGTTCATAGACCCTTGGGAAACCCACGGAAGAATAATTCACCATGTGAACTACCCATGTTTTCTTTTTAAAAAATTAAAAAAAATTTTTTTTAACGTTTATTTATTTTTTGAGACAGAGAGAGACAGAGCATGAATGGGGGAGGGTCAGAGAGAGAGGGAGACACAGAATCTGAAACAGGCTCCAGGCTCTGAGCAGTCAGCACAGAGCCTGACGCGGGGCTCGAACTCACGGACCGCGAGATCATGACCTGAGCCGAAGTCGGACACTTAACCGACTGAGCCACCCAGGCGCCCCATGTTTTCTTTTTTTAAAAAAATATTTTATTATTTATTTTTGAGAGAGAGAGAGAGCACAAGCAGGGGTGGGGCAGGGAGAGAGGGAGACAGAATCCAAAGCAGGCTCCAGGCTCTGAGCTGCCAGCACAGAGCCCAACGCGTGGCTTGAACTCATGAACTCTGAGATCATGATCTGAGCCAAAGTTGGAAGCTTAACCAGCTGAGCCACCCAGGCACCCCAGAACTGCCTATATTTTCAAGCCGAATGTTGCATGTGGGCACATACCTAATTTTCTCTAGGGAGAGGATACATAGCTTTTATCAGATTCTTAAAGGTGTGTGTGACTCAAAAATGATTAAAAACCACTACTCTAGTCCAACCCTTTATGTCATTTGCCAGTGAGAAGAACAAAGTAATAATTCCAGGATGTCAAGTGCCACTGATACTCTCTGCAAGTGTCTTTCCATGTCATGGGAACTGGGGGAAGAGGTAAAAGGGAATTTACTGGGGAAGGAAGATTACGTAAAGGTTCCCTTTTCCCAGTAGCCATGGGCCTTGGAATTCACCTTGGAGTTGGTTCACTTATCCAGCTAGACAGAGAGAGAGAGAGGTAAAAGGAGAGGGGGAGAGAGAGAGAGAGAGAGAGAGGTAAAAGGAGAGGCGGGGAGAGAGAGAGAGAGAGAGAGAGAGAGAGAGAGAGAGAGAGAGAGATTGAGGCTTCTTCTCAGGAAGGCATTGCTGCTCAGGCAGATGGCAGAAACTCCATCCCTTTCAAAGTGATGAAGTGAGATTCCTCAGAGACAAATGCTTTCAAAGTCTTGAACCTGTGAGGTTTTGCTCCGAGTTCAGGAAAAAACAGGATATAAATCTGCCTGAATCATCTCAGCTCATGCAAACTCAATGCTGGGCCACAGTGGCTCTGGCAACATCTTGTTCTTTTTGTGTAATGACTTTTGATGCTGTGGATTTAGACGGATTAGGCCATTGAGGGGAAAGAGGGGAATATTAATATACAAAATTGTTAAATGTCAAATAAAATCCTTTAATAATGTGTGTGTTTAAGATGAGTATACAGGCACTTTGAAAACACTTCTAGCACCAGCTCAAACATTTAAGAAATCCATTTTGCAAGTTCAAACAAATAATCCTCCACCAATTATGCTGTACCTGTGTGAGTCTGATGGGTAATTCTGCACAGTGTCAGCTGGGAGCGAAGGCTCATTCCCTCATTGCTGTTGGTAGCATCGACCAACTTCATCCAACTGGCTGAATGCTTAAATCCCACAGAGAGGTGTGTGGCTTGCAACCAAGAGTGGGTTTTCATATTTCCTGCAAATTAATTACCCAAGCAGTTAATTTTACTTGTTTTGAAAGCCAATGTGTGTTAGAAGATCTCACCTTGAAGGTCCTAC
The DNA here is from genome assembly GCF_022837055.1 of Prionailurus viverrinus. NCBI lineage: Eukaryota > Metazoa > Chordata > Mammalia > Carnivora > Felidae > Prionailurus > Prionailurus viverrinus. The sequence continues at coordinate 29,712,817 of NC_062574.1, forward strand.
CTTTTGGTTTCATAAATGCTTGCAAACAATTGCCTGGGATTTAGAATCATTGGGAAACGGCTGTTGGAAAGGGTCACATAAGAAGGCTGAAAGGAGTAATGAGGATGTAATACTTTATTCCACGTTATGTCGTACCAAGTCATATTATATTATAATATTACATATTCTAACTAGAGCAGGCTGAAAACATGGCCATTCTTTCATTTATTGATTCAGAAATAATGTCCTTCCATCATAAACCTGGAGAGGCCTGTATAAAATCATCTATGATTCACTGTAGATCCTGATATCTTCTCTGCTAGAGGCGGTAATGAAAGGCTGTGGAGGGGACACAGAGGGGAAGGTGGAGTGTCTTCCCAAGATGGTCGGGTGGGTAGTTAGGGAAGGCATCTTGAAAGGTGATAACATTTGGAAAGGCTGTGATACAGGTGTACGGGTTAAAAATAGCTCAATTCCCACCCAAGAGTAGATGTTGGTTCATCTCATAAACACAACAGAACTACATTAGAAACCCTTTAGAAATCACGAGAAAGAGGAAGTACTATTATAGTTCCACACCACCAACGTAAGCTTTATTGACATTTTGCTCCCTTTCTTGCCAGCCTTTCCCTTGGGCACAGCTTCTCCATAGCTGTTATTGTCGTATCGTGTTATCATGTTATCATGGTAAGCATACACTCTTGCATTCATTGTTAAAAACAGAGCAGTTGGAAGTGTTTTTCCCATGCTGTCACAAGAATGGGCGGATTTGAACATGGTGGCGGTGGGGGAATGTGAATTCTCAGGGAAGGAGAGAGTGAAGGTGAAGTCCCAGCAGCAGGAGGCAGCACTGGGGCAGAGAGTCCACTGTGGCCATGCCTTGGGTTTTATGGAGGGCCTGGAAAGCTCTGTGAAGGAGCTGGGATTTTATCACCGCGGTGACGGAGCCACTGGAGGTTCTTGGACAAGATGGTGGCATGGGTTGAGTTTGGTCCTCTCTAGGCCTGGCTTTGAAAATTTTGGGATTCCCAGGGGGCACTTGGGAATTTCAGGGGTCTCCTAAGGGGATGAGTAAACAATTCAGCAATTGATATAAAGAACAAAATCATTAACTAGCATCTGAATGAAAATGTTAATGTATTCTGTAAGTACTGCTTGGTGTGAGTTACAATAGGACTGGCCTGTTCATCATAAAACTTTGAGAACCTTCACCCTTGATTCACATTTGCTCTCAACTATCTATCAGAACTACTCCCTGCTTCTCCTCTCCATGCTTGATCTTCCAGTTTATGGATGACAAATAAGCCTTGACATAGATAACACCTCCAATGACTGGCTGCAAATTTCCTAGGAACTGTTTGGAAAAGGGCTGGCTCTGCGGCCATGCCTGGATTTAGCAGGAGAGAGGCCACTGGCATGGGAATAAGAAGCATCAGCGTGTATGTCGTATATTTGCCATCCTTATTCTCTCTCAAGTGTTCACTCTCTATGTCTTATATTTAATTTCAGCATGGCCCACATTGATATAGTAGAGCCAAACCAACTGGAGTTTAAAGAAAGAAGCAGATAGGAGAAAATACCTACTAGCCAATATCGCCAAAAGTACTTGATCCTTTTATTCTATGCCCATGCTTGCATGCATGCATCCATCCACTTCACTGAATCATTCATCCTTTCAATGAACCTTTATTCTGCACCTACAGTGGGCCAAGCAATGTGCTAAGTTCTGGGGAAATAGAAATTCTTGTTCCCAGAATTCAGAATTTAATAAGGAAGCAACCGAAGAGATGGGTAAGTGTAGTACAATGTGTTGCAAGCTAGGCCAGAGGTCTGAACACAGTGCCATGGCACACAGGCAGAACCCACTGACTCACCTGGGCCAGGAAAGGTGGTGGAGGCAGAGGTGGGGCTGTGATTGATTTCCCAAGCTCAGGCCTCTAGGAGGGTAAGAGTCATGCATTTAGTTAATCATTGCATCCCCAGGACCTATCATGGTACCTGGCACATAGTAGGTGTTCTGTATGTTTTTTGTTGCATGAAGGGGGTGTCCAAGGAGCAGAAGGAACCCCCAAAGGTCATCTAGCGCATCCACCTGCCTCTGGGCTGGGCCACACCTAAATCATCCCAAGTGCTATTTCGGGTGTGGTTATTCTTAGCTGGCCTCTTTGACAGCTGGAAGGAGAGAAGCAGCGTCTCCTCTGAGGCTTTTGTGCTACAGGCCACATTCAGGAGGAGCTCTGTTTGGTGGAAACGAGAGCAAGGAAGAGAGAGAGGCAAGTGGGTCCCAGGCCTGGAGCTCGGCTGGAGGTCACTCCAGGTGGGCAGTCTCCCCTTCCTGGGTGATCAGGGGGTGAAACTGAGAAGCTCACCTTCAGGAGAGGCTTGGAGACTCGGTAATTGAGGCTCCTGAGGGCCTGGGGCATTGTTGGGTCCTGGCCTGGGGACCTGCTGAGGAGGAAAAGAAATTTTCAAAGGCCTCACCACTGAGGCAGAGATCTCCTGAAATGTGCAGACTCTCCTTCAGTGGTGGCTCAGTCCCCATGCTCCCTGCCCCCACCTCCGCCAAGCACTTCGGGGAGAGTGGAGTTTGAGGCTGTGGCTCCATAAGGAGATCTTTTCTTCCAGGGCTGGTTTTTTCCAGGGTATTTCGCAGTGGCCGGGGAGTGTCGGGGCCTAACACAGTCAGGCTGTACCAGGAGCCAGAGCCCAGAGTATTCTAATCTCATGGGGAGATAGGAAGAAATGATTAGTGAGCATTGAATGGCCCTGCTGTGAGCATTCTGAGCTGGACTGGTCCTGGGGAAAATCAAGGGCAAGTTCTAATCTCATTTTCAGGTAGGGGAAGGGTAGGGAAATGACTTTCTGGGGCAGTCTCTTGAAAAACAGGCATAAACAGGGAACAATGGAACCATTCCTTTCTGACCTACTCAACCTGGCGCTTGATACGAAATGAGTGTAGGGTGTGTGTGTGTGTGTGTGTGTGTGTGTAAGAGAGAGAGAGAGAGAGAGAGAGAGAGACTAAGTATAACCTTGTGAACCCTCTTAGGAAGCTAAATCTTGCTCCCAAATCCCCCCTGCATAGGGATGGATTTGCCCCTTTTTTTCTTATAAAAACCTGTGTTTTCTAAATGCAATACAAAAAGTGGTTCAGTGGAGCCACCCCTGAGTTTCAGGGTCCCTCGATGTCTACCTAATCCCCACCTCCTAGTCCCCTCTGCCCCACCTCCTGCCACACAAAGCTCTTTAACTAAAAAAATAAAAGTTACAGAACAGGACTGGGAAGACCCTGGGAGAGTAGGAGACAAAGGGGTGACGGCTGGCTGGAGGCCCACAGCCTGGGAGGGTGCGTGAACAGACAGCAGGCACTGGACCTGGCAAACATTACTGAACGATGACCGTGTGTCTAGAATTGTGTCACAGCCTGTAGACGCTGCAAATAAGGACGAGATGCTGTCTCCACCCGTGATGAACTTGTGAGACTCTGTTCAACTCATGACTATCTGTAGAGACAAAGTCAGATGCACCTGCTTGAATGATGATGTCAGCTGATACTAAGTACTTTAGATGAGGCTGACAGCGTATGCACAGTAAGAACCCCCAAGTCAGCATTTCCGAAGAGCTAAGAGGCTCCTTGACAAATCCACCCATGTCTGAACAACTCACAGAGAAAACTCAGACCTGCTGCATCTATCCTACGTTTGCTCTCGAAATGGCACCGGACATATGCTGGCTTTGCCACTCCGTGTCTTTGTGACCCTGGGGAGAGCACTTTCCCTCTTTGGGTTCAGGTACCCTCTTGGTATTAGGTTGAACCATATGAAATTGATATTCTTTTTAGGTCATTAAAATGAAGGGGCCGATCTGCTTTCAAAAATCCCTTTGATCTCTGCCATTTTAGACTCCCTAAATAATGCCCATTTCCTCTGGACTCTGCCCTCCACGCGGTGGATTGTCCACGACTTGTCCCTTACCTGTCAGTGCATCGGGGCCTGGCTGGACAGCTGAATGCTTAAGATTCACTTACTGTCATAACAGCTTTAAAGCAAGTCCTACTCTGGGATTAGTGGGTTTTTCTGTTTTCTGGACCTAAAATGTTCTTATCAAAAAATAAAAAAATAAAATGCTCTCATGCTTCCTCTGGGCGGAAGGACTTTGTGCTGTTTTGTGCCAGCTCCGTGTTATCAGCCTTTGGGTACTTCCTTGGGCTCTCTCAGCCGGAGAGCATTTCTTCCTTCATGCTCCATGAGCCCTTTTCATATTTTTTGTAACATTTTTCTTCTTATTTTAAATGTAAACATGCTCCTTGTAGAGTATTTGGAGATGGAAAAAATACAAAGAGGGAAATAAACTTCATGTGCAATCCACCATCATCCACTGTTAACATTTGATACATTTCCTTCCAGTCTCTCTCTCTTTTTTTTTTTTTTAGAGATTTTGTTAATGTTTATTTTAGAGAGAGAGCGAGAGAGCAGGGGAGGGGCAGAGAGAGAAGGACAGAAGATCCAAAGCGGGCTCCTCACTGACAGCAGTGAGCCCGATGAGGGGCTTGAACTCACGAACTGGGAGATCATGACCTAATCTGAAGTCGGATGCTCAGCTGACTGAGCCACCCAGGCGCCCCACCCAATCTTTTTTATGCATACATTAAATGTATTTTTTTCTTGACTGCCATAGTTCTTTATAGCAGATTGTGTTTTAAAAATAGATTTTATTTTTTAGAGAAGTTTTGGGTTCACAGCAAAATTGAACAAAAAGTACAGAGATTTCTCATATACCCGCCCCCTCCCCCAACCTCTCCCATTATCAACATCCTACACCAGAGTGGTACATTTATTGCAATTGATGAGCCTGCATGGACACACCATCATCACCCAAAGTCCATAGTTTGCATTAGGGCTCCCTCTTGTACATTCTGTGGGTTTGGACAAATGCATAATGACATGTATCCGTCATTACAGTATCATACTGAGTCGTTTCACTGTCCTAAAAACCCTCTGTGCTCTGCCTACTCATCCCTTTTTCCCCCAACCCTTGGCTACCACTGATCTTTTTACTGTATTTGCCTTTTCCAGAATGTCATGTAGTTGGAATCAGACAGTATGCAGCCTTCTCAGATTGGCTTTTTTCACTTAGTAATATGTATTTAAGATTCCCCCATGTCTTTTCCTGGCAGTAGATTGTTTTTTTGGCCCCAATTCCTAATTCTTTCCTGTATCTACATCTTTTGTCGTGCACTTTGCAGTTCTTTTCACTAAAGGGGTGGAGTGTATTCCTCCCACCCTTTTGGGTTTGGCCATGTGACTTGCTATGGCCAATGGGTTTTTATTGTTTGTTTACTCTGTCAATGTATCATAACTTTGTTATGATATTTATTTAGGTGAATTATGATGATCTGGTTTTACTAGCTGACTCACAGATTGAAACTATCTAGAGGATATGGAATGGATCTTATCTCTTTTCCCGTAGAACCATTGGCAAAGAGTAAATGTTAAATAGGATGTCAGATAACTGTATTAGTTATCTGTGCAGGTGTAAATTGTCCTTAAACTTAATGGTCAAAGGAAGACACGTTTATTATCTCATAGTGTCTGTGGAGCTGAGGTCTGGGTGTAGCTTAGCTGAGTCCTTTGGCTTAGGGTCTCTGGTGCTGGGGGTGGAGCTGGGGCTATAGTCATCTCAAGGCTCAACAAGGGAGGATCTGCTTCCAGGCTCACTCAGGAGGTTGCTGGCAGGATTCAGTTCCTCACTGGCTGATGGCCAGAGGCTGCCCTTAGGGCAATTTATAATATGGCAGCTGGCCTCCATAAGAGTGAGCAAGCAAGCAAGCAAGCAGAGGTGAGTGAACAAGACAGAAGCCAGGATCTTGGAAGGGACCTAATCTTGGAAGGGACATCCCAATTCTGCTTGTCGAAGAAAGTCACTAGGTCCAGCCCACATTCAAGGGGAGGGAATTTACCAAGGCATGGATACCAAGAGGTGGGGACCATGGGGAGCTATACTTAGAAGCTGCCCACCACACTCACAGAGGATAGAGCCAGTTTGCAGAGCTTTGTGGAGCCTTGTTTAATACTTTGACATTGATTTTAAAAAATGGGAACATTACCTATTTTGGATAATTCACATGCTAGATACTTGGACTATGAAGAGTTGACACCCACCATCCAATCAATCCCACAACACAATGAATTAGATCAGGTGTTCTTCAATGGGGGGGGTCTGTGTATATATAATTTTGTATTTATGTGCATTGGGAGTGTAGGTAGCTTTCATCAAATTGTCTTAAGGTTTCCTGACCTCCAAACAAGCACTACTCTTAGAACAGGGTGGGGGAAATGTCAAGACTCTAAGTACAAATGCAACATCAGGGCTACAGAAAGCTAAGCTGACAGCTCACTGGGACATTGCCCTTGTGTGGTTTGGTTTCATGTCAGAGGAACTCCATGCCCTGCCTGACCCAGCCTGGTCAGTTCATCTCTGAGAGACAGGAGGTGTTGGCTGGAATATTCCATAAAACGTGATACATCGAGGAGCCTGAATGAATGCTGTTAGAAAATGTTGTTGAGTGTGCCTATGTCCGTGAGGCAGAACAGGGGATGGGGCCGAGGGACCTATGGTTAAGGGTAAGCAGAAAATACTGCAGGGTGTCCCCTGGGCAAATGCTCAGCCTCTTTAGCATGCTACTGCTATGGAGAGGGCTTTGGACTGACTTAGGTTGACTGAGATTTGGATCTCAGCTGGGCCCCTTCCTACATAGACGGGAGGTGATCTTACAGAGAATTTAATTCACAGGGCTGATGAGAGATAGTTTGCTTGTTTAAACCTTCACTTTATTCAAAGAGGATTCAAGGTAGCATTTGGAGAATAAAAATGACATAAGCACAAAAACATCCACCACAAGGTTTAACATTTCTCCCACCCTGCAAGCCATCTATCCACCCATCCAGCCATTAACCCACCTATCTCTCCAGTGGTTCACCACCGTTTCATCCATCCATCTACTCTCCATCAATTCATTCATCCACCCATCAATGCACCCACTCAGATACATGTCCATCCACCTGCACATGTATTCATGCATCAAACCATTCATCCACCATCCATCCATCCATCCATCCATCCAACTGTAACAGTTATTGAGCTCTTATAATATACCAGGAACTGTGCTGGCTTCCTTGGTTGCCTTAGACTCCAGGGGAACAAGACAGCTATGGTCCCTGTTCTCAAGAAACTTATAATCAATTAAAAGCAAATCAGTGTTTTTCCTTTCTTCTTTCTTTCCTTCCTTCCCCTGCTCTCCATCTGCCCTTCATCCTATTTTCTCTTCCTCCCGTTCCTTTTTCAGGTCCTGTTTTGGGAAAGAATTGACTCCACCATGAGTTTAGGAGAAAAAACCCAAAGTTGTAGTAGACCCAATTTCCTACAGAGGAAACCTTGACCCTGATAGAGTGCAGTGGTCAATTGACCCAGTGAGTCCCACATGATGAAAATTAAGAACTTGTTTGAGCCACTGTGAGAGGCTAGAAGTGGTCCTTAAGATGTAGCACCGAGGCTGTCCACGCATCGCTCCTCTGGGATTGGCCTGACCCAAAGGCCTGATCCAGAGGTGGAGGGCAGCACCCTCTCCCCATCTATTCCTGGATGCCTGGATGGCCACCAAGTGAAGTGTCTTTCTTGAGCTCAAGGCTCTGATCTCCATGAAAAGGAAAATCTCTGTGAGAAGGTCACAGATTAAACAGGTAACAAACTATGTACACTCGGTTGTGAATGACTGTCACTTATTTTTTCAATGGAATTAAATCCTGAAGACTGCTCGAGACCAGACTGGGGGTGGCAGCACTTGCAGCAATGACATACTTGGCCCGGATGAGGAATCAGGAGACACTCGTGATGGTTCTTGCTGGGCCACGTATGAGCTACCAAGCCTTGCGCAGGCACCTCCCACTCTGGGCTTCTAGAACTAGACAATCTGAAGTGGGTACAGAAAGGAGTCACTAGGGCTGGCTCTGTGGGCACGTGACCTGAAAAGCTGCACAGGGCGTTGTGTTTGCTTTAACGCTGTGGTCATCTTACAAAGAATAGCTTTTGAACAAGGGGCCTCGTATTTTCATTGTGAGCTGTGCTGGCAAATTATGTAGCTGGTCTTTGTGGGGAGGTAGGGCTCAGGGAAAGGGACCCAAAGACAAACACACTCACTGTAGAAGTTTGCCTCAGCTGCTGCTTGCCACCCTTCAAGATCCGGCTCAGGACTGGCCTCCTTGAGAAAGCCATTTCATAAGCCCACCTGCCAGGATCACTCAACTCCTCCCAGGCACGTCTGCAGACAACAGGCTCTGCTCGGCAGATCTTTTGCTTGTCGACGATGCTCAGGGAGGAAGCTGGCTGGTTTCAAGTACGGGTACTCATTTCCCTGCCTGTACCTCTAGAGGTGCCTCTCCCTTTCGACTGTGTCCCTCTGCATGATGGGGGAAAATGGCTCTGGAATCACATGGTCCTGTGTTTGACTTTTCCACTTCATGTCTTACAAGCTGAGGGGTGAAAGGAAGGTAGCAGCCTCCTAGAGCCTCAGGGTGCCTTTCTCCCAGCGGCTTTCCTGGGTGGCTGTGAGGGCAGAGTGAGTTGCAGATGGAAAGCCCTGGCATACAGTAGGCACTGACTCAATGAAAGGCTCTTCTTGATTCGGAGCTTCACTTCCTCATCTGTAAAGTGGGGAAATCATCATTACCTCTAGGTGGTCAGGCGTAGGGCATTTAGATACATTCAGCTAAAAATACCCAGACCCCCAGCAGCACCCCCTTCCTGGCAGACTGAGAGCCGCGCCCAGTGGGAGTCCTGTCGCACAGCCGGCATCTCTGGGGCGATGGTGCCTTGTGAGTTTCTAGCCGCTGTTGAGCCCTTTGAGGTTTCAGTTACATTTTCACTTGGCAGAGTTGGTTCTCAGATGCAAAGAGAAAATCTGTCAGAGAGAGAGAGAGGGGGGAAAGAAAGAGGGCAGGGGTAGAGAGAGAGAGAAAAGAGAGAAGAGGCAGGCAGTATAAAAAAAGGCTCCCATGGCTGGCTTCTCGGCCTTGGAATGGCTCTGTGGAGAAGGGGGGGGCGGTGCATGCAAATCAGAAACACATGCATGAGTCTTCCCTCCCAGCACACACGGCTCTGGAATGAGGGCGCTGAGTCCTTCGCATACTGTCTTAGGACTGGCCAAGCTTGGGATGCGGAGAATGACATGGAAACAGAGCCTGCACCTGTGTCCTCTCATCCTATCCTGGGTGAAAGAGGAGAAGATGGGAGCAGTGGCTGGATCTACAGCTCTACTCTTGGACTCTGGAAGGTCTTGAGAGCTCGTGGATGGGGCAGTGGGGGCGGAAGGTTATAGGGGTGGTGAATATCTGTCAGGGCCAGGCAACGGAAAGAGCATGAGCTTTAAAATCAAGCAGACTTGGGTTGGCATCCTGACTGTCCCTCATTAGCTGTGTGACGTTGATAAGTTACTTAAGCTCTCTGGGCCTGAGTTTCCTCACCCCAAATAGGAGAACCATGACCGCTATCCCAAAAGACTTTTATGAGGGTGAAACCAAATTTTGCATTTTATTTCCCTAAGAGAAGTACCGTACATTAAAGAAATCATGGCAAAAAGAAAATAAGAGCTGAACAGAACTCTGAAGCTAAGGCAGTGTTAGTACACAAAGGTGCACAGCACAACTATTATACTTAGCTGGTAAATTTGTCTCTGAGCTTCTGGTTGGCCTAAGTGAAGCAGAAAACGTCATTTACAAAATCCATTTTTCGTACTTAAAAGGAATGATTTCTCAGGACAGCAACTTCCCTTGGCACTGAGGCCACAGTCATCTCCCCCGGGGGTCTTCTTAAAGGCGTCGTAGATTGGGGATAAATGATCAGCAACTCTTTGTTGCGTTAAACTGTGCACGGAAGGCTTAGGGGAGCATATAACGCACCTGCCCTGGCCCCGGCACATAGGAGGTGCTCTCTCCGATGGGCGTCATATAGTATTTCGGGAAATTGCTTATTTCAGGGGAAGGGCTGGTGATCTCACTTCCTGTTACCTGTGGCTTGATTTCCACCCCCACCCCCCCACCCCCCACAAGCCTAGCCTGCTACTCTCTCCTCCTTGTCTGATGGCTTTGTGGGGGCTCCTCTCAGTGCCCCTGAGATGCGGATGATACAGCCTCGTGGGGCTGCTCTCAGGAAGCCCGAACTCTCCTCCTGGAGCTCCGCATGCTTGGCTCAGTGACATGCCATCTCCCTGGGTTCTGTCCCAGGGAGGGGACATGTGGGCATTCTCTATAACTCAAGCATAGCTCCCTCCTGCCTTCCTGTCTTTGTCTTTCCTTCCTGGGCAAATGAAAGGCAGAGTGAATGAAAGTTTCCCTTCTGATGGGAAAACTCCCTCGGGCCCTGTAATGAGCCAGAATAATTGATTTGTCAATAAAAACCGAGGCTGCGGAATTGATACTTGGTGTCAAAACAGTCCGGATCACTTTGGTACCAATTCATTGTCGCTGGAGGGAAGCCGTTAGGCGAGAGCCCGGTGAAAGGGGGCAGATTTGAGTGGAGACATAAAAGATTTGATTGTGTTCAAGCTCCCCAGCATGGCACTACCCTGGTGGGATCTGATTTCAGTGCTCCAGACTGAGGTCCTGGTTAATATTTGCTTTCTCTCCTTTCTCATGAGGGGAGAAATAACTTGGCAATTGCCCCATTGCAGCTACTGTTTGAACGTGGATATTCATTTAATCTGGAGTTCTGTTACTCTTTAAATATTTAGGGGTTTGGCTGAGGCCTTTGTGTTCTTAGGATGCGACAGACAGTGAAAAATGGTATTGGAATGTTTCTACTTCGTTCAGAAAGGAGGTTTCTCGGCCTCCCTCCCCCCACACAGCCCCCCACCCAACACTTGGTTTCATTCCCTCATCTTCTCACTGTGGCTTCTGACGAGAACCAAGTTGTTTCCACATATATGGACAGAGGCCATGGGGTAGAGCAGAAAGAGAATATGTTTTGGAATCAGACCGATCCGCAGGGGGGTGTTCACATCTTGGCTCCTTCCCCATGAGCCATGCAAATTTGAGTGAGTGTTCAGGGGCTCCCTCTCTTCATCTGGGAAATGGGGCTGTGGACACCTATTCCATAAGGCTGAAGTCAAGGTCAAATGAGATATAAAGCAACCCCCATAGTCCCATTATGTTTAATGGCAATGCCATTGATGTAAAACAATATGTTCCAAAGTGTTCCCAAAGAATTCTGATACCTATGTCTATCTATCTATATCTATATCTATATCTATATCTATATCTATATCTGTATCTATCTATATCTATATCTATATCTATATCTATATCTATATCTATATCTATCTTAAACATTTTATTTATTGAAGTATAGTTGATACACCATGTTACATTATATAGGTTTGTCTTGTAGGATGAAACTAGTTAATCCTTGGGTGACCTGAGTCCTATGATCGTAATGAGTTTGTTGCCAATCTTTTGTTACCCAGAGAAAGGGCACAGACAAGAGGGGTGCCTGAGCCATTCTATGGGCTGAGTGCCACAATTTAGTTCCCTGATTTCATCCCTCCAGTGACTCAGGGAGGTGGGGGGTATTTTTTCATTTGAAAGATGAAGGAACAACTTGGATGCTCTGAGCCACTTGTCTTGGGTCACATCGTGACTCAGAGAGCCCGGGTCCAGTCTCATGGCCTCCACATAACAATTTCTTTCAACTTGATGAAGATATCACTTCACAGCTTCTAATGGTGACCAGGGAATGCTGGGGCTCCTCCCCATCTCCACTGGGAGGCCTGGGCTTTCGGACAATCATTATTTTGTTGTTGGATTATATCCCAGATGTTTATTAAGCATCTACTCTGTGCCGAACACTGTGGGAAGGAAGAAGGAGCCAGGCAGAGCCCCTGTCCTCAAGAAGCTGACAGTTTATTTATGAGACAGACAGATACATAATTTTTCAAAAAGAAGAAAGAGGAAAAGTTTGAGAAAGCATTGAATGCTTCTCTTTTGTCCCTTGGCTGTAACTGCACAGCCAAGCACATGCATGGGACCACACTCATAGGAGGTGTGCAGCAAATGTTATCTGAACGAATACAATCTCTCTCCCATAGGTGTTTCCCAAATGCCAAAGATCCCACTGTTGACTTCCCCGAATTTAAGACTTCACATCTTCAGTGCACAGTCAGCCCTCGGATTGACAGTCCAGGGGCCTTGCTCCATAATGAAAGCTTTAGCTGTGTGAGCCAGAGCAGGTGGCTCAGCCTAGGGCACAATTAGAACAATCATGGCTAGTAGCTGTTGAGGCCCAAGATGTATCTGCACATTCACTGAATCCTTATGACTACCGATGACGTGGGTGTTCGTAATGTGCCAACCTGCAGATGAGGAAACTGAGGCACGGTGCGTTTGCCAGTCTCCGTCTCCAGGCACATGAGTGGGAGGGGAAGGCCAACCTCAGGCCAGGCTTCAGGGAGAACCTGATGATGTGTGGGCACCAGCACTGAGGACACCAGGTGCCTGGGTTGGAGGGTGCCTTGGCCAGCTTCAGGAAGGAGGGCGAGAGCAGGAAATTGTCCAGTGTTCCCTACCTCCATCAGCCTGCCTGCCTGCTCTTCCCCCACGTCCCGTCAGGCAGGCACCGGTAAGGGCCTCAGAGTGTGACTGCGGAGAAGTGGCGGGCTCCGAAGAGTCCTCCCTGGCTGAACACACACCTCTTGGGGCCGAGGAGCATCCTGTGGATTTCAGTGGCCTCGCAGCCCTATCCTATTTATCTGGTTGAGAGGAGATGTCTTCATCTCTGCTTTCTGTTTTCTCTTCCGGCAGTTCTCTCACACACCCATCCTTCTCTTCTTCCTCTTCGGATTCCTCTTTTTCTATTTCCTTATCTCTTCTTCCTCCTTCAAACCCTCTTCTTCCTCCACTTATGCATTTTGTTTCTTTTTCCTCCTTCTCATGGATTCCAAAGGAGTTGTGTTCTATACACTCACATATATAAACACATATGTGTAGGTATATGCAGATGATGTAAGATTACTTAACTATGTAGGGTATGTGTATATGTATATTTACATGTATACAAATATACGTATGTTGATATGCATATGTATGCATATACACACATACACACACACATATATAAAACACATATAATTGCACTTCCAAATATGTCCTTCTGCTAAGAATGTAGGCGATCCAGAAGGTCTGGGATCAAAGTCTGGCCATGGCCCCCCTGGGAAGTTCAAGGGTTTACAGCCAAATGCACAGGGAAATTACAACTCCACAAAAGCACGAGCTTTTCATGTTGGAGATCACTTGGGCTAGTATCTTCTTTCTGATACGAAGTTGCCGTGTGACCCTGGGAAAATGACCTTATCTCTCTGTTGTTCCTTCCTGTGGAAAACAAAACCTGCAATGCTGCACAGGAATGTAGTGATGGTCAAATGAAGAGTATTAGCAGAAATACAAATGTGAGCCATTTTTTCACTTCTGTGGTTTTACTCACCCCACCCTCTTGTTTGCAACAACGGCACAACAGTTATGTGTGTGTGAGGGGGCCCAAGGAGAGAAGAGAGGAGAGGGGGAAGAATTCTCCTTGCAAAAAAGGAGGGTGGTTTTTACATAATTCTGGCTGGATTGCTCACCCTCACTGTCTAAGGGAATATTTCTTAATTTTCTTTTTACCCATGCCCAGCTGAACATTTGTCTAACTTTTAGTAATTTGTATAATTAAAACAAAACCGATTTCTCTTTTTTTCTAAGTATGATACTATTTTGCAATATCCAGTATGTTTCCTCAAACTCCCCCTGCTGAAATGTGAATCTGCCCCTGCCTTGAGGGATGGAGAATTTATCCCGAATTGTTGCATGACCTTGGCCTGTTTTCCCACCTTTTCTGAGCCTCAGTTTCCCCTTTTGTGTGATGGACAGTGATGCCGCCTTGGCACCTCCAGGGCCTGTGGTAAGGAGATGAGGTCCCCAGAGACAAATATCCCTCGTCCTGAAGGGGTTTCCTGCCACGGGGCTCAGCTCAGTCCCACAGTGCAAGGCAGGGGTCCCCTTGGTGAGAACAGTTTCTCTCTGGGGACTGTCTCCTGGAGATTTAGTGTGATATTTTTTCTCACCCTCAGGAATCTGGCCAAACTCCAGAGCCGCCTATCATGAGCAGTCTTGTTTGCTTGAGTTTGCAGAGTTGTGAGGGTAAAGGACTGGCTTTGACTATTCAATCACTCCGGTGGGGGTGGGGAGCTGCCTTAGGCCAGAGGTGCGACTTTCCCCTCTCTTTTAGGAATCAGGCCATTCACCTATGAGATTCAGTGGAAGTGTGAGTGAGTGGGGTGGGGTGTGGGGAGGGGGTGTAATATTTTGGGGCGTGACTATTCAGTGCCAGTTGCTATCTTGGTAGATGTCCTCTTATTCGATATTCAATTATGGTGTGTGGATGCACGATCATGTCCATGTTATAGATGGAGCCACTGAGGCTCGGAGAGGAAATATAATTGTTCTTGGTCATTTAGTAGGCTCCGCACCTAGATCCGTGGCCTCTGAAGCACAGGTGGGAATATGGGAGGGAGGGGGAAATGTTTCCAGGTGGTAACAGGGCACATTGCTAAGGGTCTAAGTTTCCTCCTCCCTGTTCACCCATTTCCCTGAGCAGAATACGTTTGAGAAGGGGGTGACAACAGCGGCCTGACTACGGACGGTGCCCCTCAGGTATCTTGGGATTTGGGGGCTTGCTATTCAGGGAGCCAGCCATGGGGTCCTCTCGCTCCATGGATGACCATTCCTCCTAAGAACCAAGGGTGTGGAGGGGTGGGTTTGTCTCTGTTGGTCTCCTCTCTTGACTTTCCCAGGCCTTGCTTCCTTCCATGTTCCGGGACATCCAGCGAAGTGGCTATGGGGCCAAGTGAGAGGATGCAAGGGGGAGGAAATAGAAAAGAGTGTGGATTTTTGGAGCCTGACACGTCCAGGCTGAAATCTTGCTCTGCCAGCTCCTGACAGTATGGCTTCGGATAAAACATGGCACACCTTTGAGCCTCAGTTTACTCACCTGTAAAATGGGGGTGATAAGTCTCCTGGCCACAGGATGACCCGAGACGAGGAAGGGAGGAAGAGCTGGGGATGGAAGCCAGCTCAGCGTGGGAACTCAGGAGATGTCAGAGCTTCTCCCTGTGGGAGACAAGATGTGTGCTCTGGAGACCTTGTAGCAAAGCACCGTCCCACCGTTCTCTGCCCACAGCAGTTCGGAGTTAATAGCAAGAGACATACATTTCATAAGAACTAAATGTCACTTGGAGAGAGAAAAAACGAGAGAGAGAGAAAGAAAGACGGATCTGCAAACACTTAGTCACCCCCAGAGTGCTCCTCAGAGCCATCCTCATGAACTGGTCTCTGGGTGAGGGGATTAAGCCTCAGTAACAGATCATGCCCAGAGCCGTGTCACCCTGAGCCCTGCACTGGGCCTGAAGGGTGGTGGGACCCCCTCTTTGATGAGGGGACACGAGGTCCTGGCCTCACGGGCTGCAGGGCCAGGAGGAGCTGCCAGGCTGGGGCTTCCCGCCCGCTGTCTGGAATCGAGGGAAGAGCCCACTGGGCATTCCAGAGCCAAAGAAACAGAAACTCTCCAAGTTCACAACTGTGGAGAAACACTTACCCAGTTTGTTTTTAATCAAACTCCCCACGCTGACACTTGGGCTCCATTCAACCATTTAAAAAGTTCCACTAGCAAATAAACACGTCGCCAAATATTTGCCCTTATGTGTTTTCAATAGTAAATACCAGCTATATTGTTCATCTCCTTATGTCACTCTGACCGGGCCTGCCCCTGGTTGCTCGGAGCCGAGTGGCCTCTCCGAGGATGGTGGAAAACCCTTCCTGACCTCCCACTGTGGAGCCAAGAACAGAGGGCTTGGGCCCAGGTAAAGAAAAGTCCCCCTTCCATCCCAAGGGCAGACCTGCTTAAGATCTTTGTGTGGGATTTGTGCTGCTGGGGAGCATAGCCCCCAGGCCCCGGAAATGTATTCCTGCATCCCCTCCTCTCCTGGGCCCTGCTCTTACCCTCCCCCAGCACTCAGAAGCAAACTTGCACACCTCTGAGGAGCAGGTCAGGATTCAGGGCAAAGAAGTCAGCTTTCACAGGTATAAGAGGGTGCTGGGACCCTTAATTACACAAAACACGATTGCACACAGATGCACACGCATGTACACAAACATACGCCATCCCACACAGCAACCATGGTATTGGTTAGCGATCCTTGGTTGCAAGCAACAGATTCATTCCTCTATTGAAAGAAGCAAGGAGAGTTTATAAGAGAAAAGGCTGGAAAACCAGGTTTGGAAAAGATAGTGCTGCTGCTGGAAAGATCGTCCTACCATTTTTGGTCTCGGACATTCTGCTTATGAATCAAATTCCAGGGAGGAACTTGCTGATTGGTTTTGATAGGGTCCTGTAGGGTCCTGTACCTCCGTGTTGATCAGGGGAGGACAAAAGATCCTTATTAATAGTCTCCCAAGGCTCCGTTGCATTGTTTCTCAAGTTTTTCCACATCCCAACACACACAAAAAAATGATATTTGTAAGACATAAATGGGGGAGGGGGGATGAGGCTTATGGTTGTTAGTTCCTGCTGCATATCGCTACCCCAAATGGGGCTGAGGGACTCAACATCTCAGCACACCTGTACCCATTCATAACAATTGTGGGGACACTCAACTGTTCCCAAGAGGGTGAGACACTCCCTCAAAATATAATCAGGACGTTTACAACAGCAAATGGCGTGGAGGCTGAGTACTCACCAGCTTCCCAACATGCGTGAAGTCCTACGTCATTATCAATAAAGCAATCGGAGCTCCTCTCTGCCTTATCTTTTCTCCATCTAACTCTGGCCACAGTGTATTGAATTCTCCACCTAATTCCTCTCTCAGTAAAGGGATAGCAAGCAAATGCATTTGTATCTCTGCTCATACACCACAAATCCCTCCTTCAAAAGACCATGGGCACTTGTGGGCCCAGGCCATGACTCATTGGTTTTCTCATTGGAACCTAGAACAGTGTTCTGCTCACAAGTCAGTCTTCAAAACAGCCATCAGATTGAGCTTGTAACCTATACTCTAGATGTATCACCCAGCCCCAAACACACTCTGCTGTCTCTAGGTCTGCTTGGGGGCCCTTCTTCACTAGTAAGGACCTTCCTGAAGGAGACTTTTGGTATAGATCTATAAAATGGATGAAGAGAGGGCTAAGGTAGATTCTCCCCAAATAGCAATCAGGCCAGAGCATCAGATAATCCAACAGTGTTCATGGTTCTTGGTTTTCCAAGGCTTGGCATCTGTACTGTCTTATGAAAATTTGATCCTGTTCGACATATTCTTGGGCTGGCAAAACAAGAATGCTGAGGGTTTCTGGGGTACTTGGGTGGCTCAGTCAGTCAAGCATCTGACTTTGGCTCACAGTTCATGGGTTCGAGCTCCTGAATAGGGTGAGCCCCACTTTTCTCTCTTTCTTTCCCTCTGCCCCTCACTCCCTTGTGTCCTCTCTCTCTCTCTCTCTGTCTCTCTCAAAAAAAAAAAAAAAAAGAATGCTGAGCATTTCTGCCAACTGACAACCCATGAGGAATAGAGGCACAACAGCTCATCATGAGATGACCATGCATGTAGATGGAGAAATGGGATTTGATTTACAAAACATTTTTAAAAAATGATTATTTACTTATTTTGAGGGAGAGACAGAGAGCTTGAGCGGAGGAGGAACAGAGAGAGAGAGAGAGACCCAGAATCTGAAGCAGGCTCCAGGCTCTGAGCTGTCAACACAGAACTCGACACGGGGCTCGAACCCACAGTCCGCGAGATCATGACCTGAGCCATAGTTGGACGCTCAACCGACTAAACCAGCCTCGTGCCCCAATTCAAAGGGATTTGGATGAAGTCACAGGAAGGGAGAAAACTAACTTCTGGGGAGAGAGCTTACCTGTTTAAGCTCATTGCACTTATATTATTTCATTGAATCTTCCCAGCAGAACTTTGAGATCTACATTGTCATTCTCATTTTTCAGATGAGAATACTGAGGAGTGACTTAGAAATATAGATGGGTTTGATTTTAAGTAACTGGCATGAGCCACAGCTGGAACTCACATTCAGTTTTTTACCTCATCTCTGCACCTCTTTGCCTGCCCTTTCTCTAGTTTCAGTGATTTGGGGGAGGGGGTTGGGAGCGATGGTTTTTGGTGCTAGCTGGTTCCAAAACTGATATGCCACCAGAATTCTTACTACATGAGGAAAAAAATGTTCATATTTGGCTAACTGCTATTCTATAATGTGTGTGGCTATAATATTCTACCTAATATCGTAAAAGTACTTAATAAATAAATGGTAGTGATTGTTAGGGTAATATACAGATGCACATTTAAAACATACTCAACTTATGCAAATCTATGTTTATTAATGAGATGAATTGGTGGAAGATTTTTAAGAGGAAATTCTATTTTGTTAATAACCCAATTAATTCATGCATTTTTATAGCAAAAAAAAAAATGGACACTACCAAAAGGTGTAAAGTCAAAAATGAAGATTTCTTATGGCCATCCCCTCAATACTGCTCTTCAAAGATAACTTGTATATCAGTCCTAAACTTTTGTCTAAGTGTAGGGTTTGGGACTAGTGTGAGGCAAGGTGTCTAGGGTGGAAAATTGAGGGAGGTGCTCACTCTGAGTTTTGTGCAAGTGCAGGCTCAACACCTCTATGAACCTGGGAGGTGGGGGACGCCTCCTTAAATTTTGCTCTGCAGTTACCTCATGGGGTACACTCTCATCCCAACCCTGCTATGCATTGCATGTATTTATGAAGGTACTTATACAGTTATTTCTAAAAAATGACAGTAACTTCTGTTTTATGGTGGCGTGTTTTTTACTCAACAATGAATCAAAATCCATTTGTGACAATTCCTACACATCTGTCTCAAACTTTTAGCAGTTATGCAGTGCTCTACACCATGAACGAATCGTATTTAGCCATTTCTCTACTGATGAACATTTAAATTTTAATTTTGCTGTTACATGTGTCTTTGTCAGTTTGGGCTCCTATAACATAACACCTCAGACTGGATGATTTAAATAAAACATGTACTTTCTCGAAGTTCTCAAGGCTGAAATGGCCAGGATCAAGGTGCTGGCAAATTTGGTTCTTGGTGAGGGCTTTCGTGCTGGTGGGCAGACAGCCACCCTCTCCCTGTGTGCTCACATGGCTTTCCCTGGTGGGTGCTCACGAGGGAGCAAGAGCTCCGTGTCTCTTCCTTTTCCTATAAGGGCACTAATCCCATCCTCACAACCTCATTTACACCTAATTACCTTCCAAAAGTCCCACCTTCAAATACCAGCACATCAGGGGTTAGGATTTCAACTCATGGGTTTTGGGTTGAATATTTAGTCTATAACACAACGAATGCCATGAATTCGATGACCTAGGGGATAGTGACTGGCAAGTATGTACAGCTGATAGATTCCTAACGAGTGCAAACACTGGGTAAAGGGGTATTTTACATTTTGAAAGCTATAACCAAAGCACCTTCAAAAGTTTTTCACCAATTTGTATTCCTACCAACACTGCAGAAGGGTACAACGGGAGACACTTTCCATTGGAATTATCTGCAAGAATTCTTTAAATAGCCAGCTTTCTTGGTATGTGTGACCTCCCCACATGAGATTTCATGTGCCACTTTCCAGCAGTCAGCTCACTGGTTGGATCTGGACAAGCGTGTGCACTGCCTTCCGGGTCAGTCCTTAACCTTCTGCGGAGCTCAGCTGGGAGGTGCTTGTTCTGGCTTTCCCTCCAGGCCTGGAGTGGGTCTGGGTTGGCAGTAGGGAGCCGGGCGCTCGAAGGCTATACCATGGGTCAATATTTAACCATTTTTCTCCAACCTCTCCAAAGATTGGTGCAGGATCATGAATCCTATGGGGCATCAGGAGGTGACAGCTGTAGGAACGAGCAACTTCATGGATACAGAGGGCCTTGTTGAATCTCAGTCTTTATATTTTGGAAGCAAATAACTTGATGTGGAATGGAGCTAAGCCATCTTGGCAAAGAGGAAGAATGCTGGGCCTGGTGACCATTTGAAATTCTTGAAATCCCCCTCCTACTTCCTCCTCAGCACCTTCCCCTACAATTCTGGATGTCAATCCCTGTCCATCCACCTTCTAAATCAGGAGTTGGCAAACTTTGGCCCATAGGTCAAATCTGGCCTGCCACCTCCTTTTGTAATAAAGTTTTACTGGAACACAGCCATGATCATTTGCAGATTGATGGCTGCTTTTGCAATTATAGTAGTTTCAATAGATTGTATGGCTCACAAAACTTGAACTATTTATTATCTGCCTTTTACAGACAAAGCGTGCCGACTTATGCTCTAGATGTCTTTTGAGTTTTCCCCTCTTCTTCCCTATTAGTTCATCTCATCTTGCCTAGACCACTGCAGGAGCGAGCAAGCTGGTCACAGTTGGAGTGAGCTTTCTTAGATGCAAACGTAATGGCAACAGGCCCTCACCTGCTTCCACTGGCCCTGGTGCCTGTGGGGTGAATGATCTACCCTTCAAGGCGCTCAAAGCCTGCAGGCTGTTTGCAGCCACCTCTCCTCTCTCATTTACTTGTGTACCCCACAAATACTTAAATCTCAGTTAGCCCATCTGTAAAATGGAGCCGAGAACACCTCCCTGGTATTTTAGTCCTTATGGACTATTGAGTTTCCAAGCTTGCCACTCACGGTCCCACCTCTTTACCCTTTATCCGTACTGAAGACAGAAGAGGTAAATGCTATATGACCTTATGAAACCATTCGTAGGACTTACAAAAAGAAAAGCACAAGGATTCCGGGGACCCAGCAGGTATGGAGGCTGTAGGGTGGCAACAACCCCCATAGTCCAGGGAGAATTTAAAGGAAGTGAAAACCTAGACCATCCTGTGAATTCCTGAAAGTGCTTGAAGAGGTTGCGGGATCACAGGTAAACAAAGCCTGCCCCTCTGTATGCTGGGCAAAGGACAAAAAAGCCCCGACCTTCACATTTAGGATGTGTGTTCTGTATGCCTAACACTACACCATCGAGTTCCACATACACCAGCTCACAGAAGGAAAACTGCCTCCTTCCTTCCCAAACTTTCCAAGTCAATACATTTTTACTGAGCAGCTATTATGAGCCAAGCCCTTAAGTAGATATCAAGGGAACAAAAATGAATAGAACTCTAGGGGTCCCCAGCCTACTGAGGAGGCAGATGTGTATGTAATTTTAGCAATGTGCTCAGTGTTATCAGAGAGATACAATCAGGAATACAGGGGACCTAACTCTGCCTGGATATGTGGAGAAAAAGGTCAAGAGAGCAATGACTGAGCTGGG
Organism: Prionailurus viverrinus; assembly: GCF_022837055.1. Lineage (NCBI taxonomy): Eukaryota > Metazoa > Chordata > Mammalia > Carnivora > Felidae > Prionailurus > Prionailurus viverrinus. The sequence continues at coordinate 29,734,193 of NC_062574.1, forward strand.
TTTTGAAGGATGAGTAGAAGTTTACCAGGTGGATGAGACCAGAAGGGCTTCCAGGGAGAAGGAACAGTTAGTGCCAAGGTATAGAGGCGAGAATGTCAGGGACCTGTCACCTCACTGGGGAGGAATGGCAAGTGGGGGCCAATCAAGGAGGACCTTGTAGGGCATGCTATGGACCCTGGCTCTCTCCTAGGAGATGATAGAAATACAGCATAGGGGTTTTTAAGCAGATTTTTTTTTTTTTTAACGATACAGTATTCTCATGACAGCAATGTAGAGGAAATGGAGCAAGGCACAACCGGAAGTGAGGAAACTATCTCGGACACTATTGCTATCATCTGGGTGGGAAATAATGAGGGGATGAGCTGGGGACTCGAACAAGGGAGGTGAAAAGGGAGCCCAAAGACCGAGAAGCCTTGGTCTTAAAATGTTAAAATATGCACTAACTACCTGCGTTTTGAAGGGCTTGTTTCTTAGCACCCTCATTTGAAGAGGCTGCACACACACGATAACAGTAGCATGGCCTGTATCTGGAGAGTGTGTGCCCGCGCATGCACACGCGCACACACACACACACACTCACACAGAGAAGACAAACAGAATGAAAGTCTCCCAAAAAGGATCAAAGGCGTGTAACAACTATCGTACCAGTCGTATCTACAATAAGTGCCTGAGTTGTACAGGATGGAAGCAGGCAGAGGAGCTAAAGGGGCGGCTGGGGCAGGGGCAAGATGAATGGTGTATTAGCTATCTGTTGCTGGGTAACAAATTAGCCTCAAAGTCAGCAGCATAAAACGCATTTATTATCTCACGGCGTCTGTGGGCCGGGAATTTGGGAGTGGCTTGGCTGGGTGGTTTTGGCTCCCACTCCCTCATGAGTTTGCAGCCAGGATGAGGTAGAAGCCTTGATGGGGGCTGGAGATCCTGATGCCGAGATGGTGCGTTCATCTGGCTGGCAAGTCAACGCTGGCTTTTGGCAGAAGGCTTCAGGTCCCTACTGGGAGGACCTCTCCACAGGGCTACTCGAGGGTCTTTGTGTCCTGGTGACTGGCTCCCCCACAGAGAGCGATCTCAGGGGGCAAGGTGCAAGTGGCTATATCTTTCACGGCCTGGCCTTGGCAGTGATTTCCACAGTATCTGTTGGTTATGCACGCCTGCTCAATTCACGTGGGAGGGGATGTGCCCTTGAGACGGTGGCACAAACAGGTCGTGGGCTTACTGGCGGCAGAGTAGGTGCGTCGTGAAAGAAAGGGAATAAGGCTTGGGGACAGAAGCTGATTAACGAGTAATCGCCCTGCCTGCATTCTGAGATGAGCCTTGGTTCCTCATCCACAACACGCAGATCATGATCCAGTCCTAGGGGATAGCAGTGAAGGGCATTTGAGAGAAGGTTTGTAAGATGCTTTGGGAGCTCATAAAGCACTATAGTCTGGTGCTGTATAAAGTGACTGCATAAACAGAAGCCACCATTGTGAAGTTCTGTGTTGCATCTGGATGGGGATCTACACGGACACGTGAAAGACACTCGCCCTTTATTTCTGTGGCTGCAGAAATCTAATAAATAGCTTGTAGTGACCTTCTGTCTCTATTTCCACATGCCAGGTGTGGCAGAATTATAATTTCATTTCGTTCTCTCAACAATGCTGGCAGATGGGATCCCAAAACTGCACTTTTCAAGAGAGGAAGCTGAGACTCATTGGGGTTACCTATCTTGCCTTGAAAATGGGAGAACAAACCCAGGCCTGCCTCACCCAGGTGGATGGCCCTGAGGCGAGTGAGAGACAGGCTCAGCAGGAGCTGAGCTGGGTCCCTGTCGTCCATATCTGGGACCTGGGATGTCTTCAGCATTGGGATTTGTAGGTTGGTGGCAAGGGGAGGGTGAGCAGGGAGCAACGGGCCTCTCCTACCCTGTACACCCCATAGCCCTCGCCCCCGAGCTGATGAAGGGTCTTCGTGTGTGTGTGTGTGTGTGTGTGTGTGACCAGGCCAGCAGCTGCTGCCCTCCCAAAGCTGGGGATTAGGGTGACGAGGCCCACAGGGCCCTCTGGAGCTGGCTGTGGGCCAGAGCCGCACGGGGGCCGCAGGCTCCTGGGACTTCGGCTCCCAGGCCGTTCTCGGAAAAGCATTTGCAGCGAGGCCACTCCAGGTGCCAGGCCAGGCCATCAATCCCTCACTCTTCGGTGCAGCGAGTTTATAAAGTAGCAATTAAATAAGAGCTCTGTAAGTGCTTCTGGGAACTGCCCTGAATGCATTTTCCAAACATAAATAACGGGGACCTCCACTCCGTGCTGAGCGCATGCAGAGCAGAGAGGCAGCGCCGTGAAGAAGGGAGCCCTGTTGTGCCGGGCCGCCGGGCTACGTGCCCCGGGTGCGCACGCACGCTCCGTGTAGGCGGCAAGTCCATTTGTCTTGCCTGCCTGGGTGGCATGTCAGCCTCCCCGGACAGGTCTGGTGGGGGAATGGTGGCCGTGACTTCACTGGGGAAGGCGGGAGATCACAGGGCCATTGCAGAGACCGCTATGGGGTAGCACAACAAGGAAGACAGTGTCTAAGCATTGAGTACCTACTATATGACAAGGGCCCACCAATCTCCTATTATTGGGAATTTTGGAGACCTATCAAGGTGACAAGAGTCTGTAAGGTAGGGGGGCTCAAATGAGAACTCTTCAGCCTCTTACATTTATTAGGCTTTTGTTACATGCCGGGTACTATTCTAACAGTTTTACATGAATGAACTGATTCAAGGCTCCCAACAAATCCGTAAAGTAGGTATTCCTCTCATCCCACCTCGTAGGGGAAAAACCTAGGCACAGAGAAGTTAAGTCTCTTGCCTAGAGTCATCATTCAGGCCCAGGCAGGCTGCCTCCAGAGCCCCTCCTCTCAACCCTTCATGGTGCTGCATCAGAGCATGGGATCTGAACCCTTGGTACCAGGCCCCTCCCTCCCCCCATGCCTTTGCTCATGCCTTTGCTCATGTTGGCCTGTCCTCCCGGATGCTTTTTCCCCATGTGTCCCCCTAGGTAATTTTAAAATACCAATGCATTTTAAGTCACAGATGAAGGGTTGCTTTTAGGAATACCTCCTGACCATCACCCCCACCCTACCCATCATCGGATGAATCGGGTGCCCTTCCCCTGTGAGTGTCTCCATCAGAACAGATATCACCTTCTTATTCTTCTTGCTTTTTGAGTCTGTACAGGTAGTGATGGGTGGGTGGAGCCACTTTCCAGACAAGGTGGACACTCAGATCATGCCTGATCCTGTGTCCCCCAGAGCTCCAGCCATGTCTATTCCTGCCCAATTGGAGCAGTGTGCAACTAAGAAGACTGGCTGGAACTGGCTCTGGCTCTGCCACAGCCTTGCTGTGTGACCTTGGCTGAGTCACTCTACTTCTCCGGGTCTCAGTTTCTTCATGTATAAAATGGGAACAATTATATCTTCCACACAGGGTTCTTCTGAGAGTTAAATAGGATACAGAAAACAAAGGCACCCAACAATGGGTATTTAATAAATGTTAGTCTCCCTCCTTCTTTTCTCCCCTTACCTGTGAAATGGGCTCCCAGGTTGGCAGAGGATGGGGATAATGGGGAAGGCACCACGGACAGCCCTTTACAATGCATGTCTCTGTGTGATTTTTTTTCCCCCTCCATTGCACCAGGGTGGGGTCTCCTTGCTTTTCTGCAGAAGACTCTGACCACATGGGGCTCCTCGCCCTCCCTCTCTTGGAGTGATGAAGCAGACTTTGCCACTAACTCTTTGTCACGTGACAACTAAACGTAACATTTCTTGAAAGCTGCCTTCCCAGGGGTCCCTCACCAGAGGATCCCATCATAAAAACCCCATCAAGAATCTGGCCCCTGTTCATTCCTGAGCCGGGAGTCAGTGATTTCCCTGTCTCGGACTCCATCGAAGTTGCCAGTGATTAAGAAACTCATATATTTTCACACTCATTAAAAGAAACATGATGTTCACTTTTCCAAGAAAAGCCATCCTTGTTTGTAGACCCTGTAATATATTGGGAATGCTTCTTAATTGGCTTCTAGGACTCAGTGTCAGAAGTCAGACCCAAGTTTGTTTATTGACACAAGGAAAAAAATAAAACGTCGTATAATTAGTTGAGTGACTGACTCTAAATTCAGTAACTCCCATCGGTATGTGGCCTTGTCAGGGTTTAAGATTCCATTTTGGGTTATGAAAGAGGCCGGGTCCTAGGTAGTCCAGACGCGGCCGCCCTGCATCATAGCTATTGTACAAATGGGCTCAGTGTGCTGTTTGTGTTAAGATGGAAAACTTTTACATGTTTGATTTTTATGCAAGTCAATTAACTTGTTTTTTATAACTGTAAGGGCTTGCTTTGCAAATAAGATTACTTACCACTATAAATTATGGGAACATAGGGGCCTATTCAGACAAAATGTTACACACCCCTAACCCGTGCACCAGGCTGCATGCCGGCCTTCTGCAGGGGGGACAGCGAGGATGACGGGGAGGTGAAGGCGGAGGGAGGGGTTATTTTGGTGCATTCTAAGGGCCCCTTCCAAGAGGGATGCAAAGGGGAGGGGGGCTGGGGGTGGGGAGTAGGGAGTGAACCAGAATACTCTTTTCTGTGCTGCCTACCCCCACCTCAACTCTCCCAGGTTGCACAGAGCTGGCCAAGGCCTCCCCTTGGGATCTTGTTTGAGGTGTATTTTTTTATGTTTGCCTCTTGGTGACAGCACATGCCCCTGCAGTTTGGAGTTTGGGGCAGAGCTAAGTCTGGGCTCTATCCTCCTTGTCCTTTTGGTTCCCTTCCTGCAATGATGGCCCCATGCCTATCCTGGCATCCTATGGGTGACCCCCTCCCACAATACAAGTGAAAGGGGTGAGGGCAGGGCAGAGGGGAGGGAGGAGCAGGCATTCCCACAGGCTGCTTGCTGCTCAGTGATGGGAAGGGGTGAGGAGGGGTCCAGGCAGGTTTGAGAAGGAAGAGATCCAGTCACCAGTCCCTGGAACTTCCTCCCTCTCTGCATTTCCTTTGTGGAGGGCACTGCAGTTCTACATGAGATGTTCTGGAAAGTGATATCAGGACTCTTGGCTCTTAGGCTCCTTTGTGAGCTTGAATGGGTTCCTTCCAGTTGTGGGTCTCAGGTTATTTCTCATTTGTGACATGGAGGCAGAAACTCCAGCTTGGGATACCTCCTGGGGGTCTGTTGTCACATGTGATTCTTAACAGGAGAGATCCTACCCTTCAGTCCCTGAGGACACCAGGCGATGTCCTGACGCATTTTGGTTGTTACAACCTAGGGTGGGGGTGATCTCTAAAAGTTAGAGACCAGGGATGCCACTAAACGTCCTGCAAGGCAGCTTTCTGCAACAAAGAGCTGTCTGATTCCAAGTGTCCATAGTGTCGTGTGTGTATATCCCCTGGATAGTGGAATTGCCCCGAGACGCATGTAGGGAAGGGAGACCGTCTGGGGGCTGACCAGTCTTTGGGACAAGATTTAATTTATGAAGAATCAATATAGAGTGTGTAGTCACTGAGGAATACAGGATCAGGTCTTCAGCAGAAACAACAATATAATCACTCGTTCACACATGAATGGGAGGTTGCAGTGGGTTCAGTGTTTGGGGATGTATGTCACACTCTGAGAGCCCCTGGGAAACCTCCGGAGGTAGCTAGGGAAATAGCAATAATTACAGTGACCTTAAAAAGGGTTAGGACTGTCATTATTCCTATACTGCTAATAAAGAAACTGGGGCTTAAAAATATGAAGTTATTTGTCTAATATCACACAGCAAAGGCTCCAAGTCTTGGACACTTCTCACCTACTTGGTGAAGGAATCAGGATGCATATTATCATATTATCATGAAACAATGGATTTGAGGACAAGTCAAATGTCATTGCCAAATGTCATTCATTGTCAGGCATGACTTCACTGCCTTTGCAAATACTTCCCAAAGGGAGGCCTTCCTTCTTAAGATAATTGTGCTACCCTCCACACACCTTGAGTACTTTGTACCCACTCTTATTGGGTCATAGGTCATGGCTTCCTTGTCTGTCACCTCTATTGAATTGGGGGCTCTTTGGGAGTAGGGACTATATCTGACTCATCTTGACAGTCCTCTCTGAACTGCAGTTTTCTTTTCCAGAAAATAGAAACAATGCCTTCTACTTCATCAGGTGGATCTCCATTAAATGTCTGTGGAACAGCTACATGAAATAAGAATGCTGACTTCCTCTTTGCCCCTGGCCTCAGTGCCCCACCCTCTCATCCTTCCCCCTGCTTGCTTGATGTCATATTTGGGTGCCAGATGGCAGACAAGGCAAAAGATTTGCGGGGAGTATAAGAAGCATGATTGAACTCTGAGGATTTTATCTTATTTTTTAAAGCATGGTTTATGGAAAACTGAGGATCACTGGTATCCACGGGGAATTGGCCTTTGAGAATCCAACTTGCATAACAAATAGAAACCAGTGGTGAGATCGCCACTTGTAAATACATTTCTGCTCTGAGTCTTTGGATTGCCAAAGAATTAAATGTCCCCAAAGAGATGAAAATTTAGGTGGTCACCTGGCAGAACTGCGAGCTCCTGGTCTCTCTTCTTGCACATGGCCCAGTTGGCCCTGCTGTGCCTCTCATGATATGTGTCCACTGGATGGAGGCTTTAGAACTCATCAGAGATCTTGTCCATAATTCTGTCTGAGTAAAATGTCATTATGTAATCTGTTCTATTCTAGATGCTGTGGGGACAGAGCGTAAATGATAGAGCTTTGTTTTCCAAATCATGAGTGGTTTTAAGGACATACCACTCCATCCCTTGGTTTGTTCATTTGTTCATTCATTCATTCATTCATTCTACAAATATTTTCTTAGTCTCTTCCATGCATACAGCTGTATGCCCCTGGGCAAATTAACCTCTGTGAGCCTCATTAACAGGAATAATAAAACTCACCTCATAGGGTTAACTGTCCAGTTTCAGGCAGATGATAGGTACTCAGGAAAAGATAGTTATTATTAGAGCCTAAAAAGCTGTGAATCTCACAGTATCAGTCAAGGCATAAAAGATATTTAAATGAATTTATTTGGTAACTTACAAATGAGTTTTAACTGATGCTCCAGTGTGTGTTGAGAACTCTAAACACAGTCCCTGAATAACCTTGGAAGGCTCCCCAAAAAAGATGAGGCATGAGTCTCAAATAAAAAGCATCCTAGATCTTAGAGCTAGAATGAAGACCTTGAGTGAGGTCTACCCCTTGCCTCCAGTCTGGCACAGCACAATTATTATTTTCTCATTTTTTACTTGAAGGGACTGGAAGTAATGAAATGAAGAGTCTTATGCCCATGAATTAGATACTATTAATATATCTGAGGAATACTGAGGAAACTGAGGCACAGAGAAGATAACTTCCTCTGGTGACACATCATTAATAGTGGTGGACCTTAAGTGGGACTGCAGGTAGCCTGCCTCCAGAGACTAGGATTGTAACCCCCAGACTCAGTGGGATCATTGGCTATCATGTAAAGAACATTGGATTTAAAGTCAGACCGACCTGACTTCTAATCTCCTGCACGTGCTATCTTGTGAACCTGGGAAAGCCATTTTACGCCCTGAGCTTTAGTTTCCTTATCTGGGAACTGGAAATGATGATGATATCCACCCTGTAGGACACTCATAGAATGATAAATACCATTTGCATGGTTCCTTAGAGTTTTGCATGGTTCCTTAGAGCAAATTGTACCTTTGGCCATTGTAGATTCTTTATAGTGTATAAGAGCTTTTGCAAACATGACTGTATGGGGTTTGCTCAGAGGCCCAATGAGGTATATAGAAGAGAGATCTTTATCTCTCTTCAACAGATGAGGAAAAGTGTGCCAGAGAGGGAGAGAAGGGTGAAGGGAAGTACTTTGAATTCCCCTTTTATTCAACAAATACCAGCTAAGTAGCTGTTCAATTCCAACATTACATTATCTTGAGGGGTATAGGGTTTTTCTTCATTTTTCTGAATGAGGAAATATGGCTCCAAAAAAGTATATGACTTGCACATGGTCATAGAACCAATCATAAGCAGTGTTGGGATATAAACCAAGGTATGTGAGACCCTAGACTTCCCCATGGTGGAGTGATTTGCCCCACAGTCACAAGACAGTAAGGGGCCCAGCCAAGGAAGCCTTCAACCTTGGTCTTCCAGGAACAGATCCAGTCTTCTGCCACCCCATCATGTGGGTTAAACTTTCAAGTGAGTTGAATTCTAAATTCTAAGCAAGCATTTACTTATATAAAAGGTTAAAACGCCAGAATCCTGCAGGCAGGAAATACCACCTTCTTTGATTAAATGTGGGAAATCTTCCCATTATGGATAAGATTTGCTGTCTACAGGAAACCTTCTCAGACATAAACTGATCCTATCTTCTAGCCAAAGTGGTTTGGAGGTGGCTTAACTAAAGAGATTTAAGAAGCAGACCCACCTACAAGGTAATCAATGGAAAGGGATCTCTGACTTTGGCAAGTGCAGTCTACCAGGGAAGTCTAGGAGAATGATGGGTGTGGTTTTATGATAAGTGCAATCAGAAGGTCTCTATGGATTCTGGAAATGAGAGGGTGACCTGGAGCTAGAGAAACGGGGTTCAAGTCTGGTTTCTCCACTGTTGGCTGAATCATTCAACTTCTTTGCATCTAACCATCTTCATCTGTAAAATGGGGACTATAATGTCTTTTTTTTTTTTTTGCTACCACAGGATTGTTTGAGATTCTAAAGACATGATTGATGATTAAACTGTATTGTACAATATATCTGATCTTCTTTTCTTAAAGAAAAACCATGGAGAATAGTAAAAAGAATTGGTGAGTAAGAATATTTCTCTGTATCACCAGTACAACCCAGAGGAGAGGAGTACAGACTCTGGTGCCTTTGGACAGCCTGGTCATTAGGAAAGTGCAGTGGGTCCTGCTTGTGATGTGTGGTGTGTTTCACCAGGTTCTACATCATGATCACGGTGATGATGTTGGTGATGATGATGATGATGATGATGATGGCGGTGACATAGTGTGTTGCTGTTTACAGCACACTTCCACATATGGTTCTTATTTTCAATTCACTGAGATGATCATGTACTCTCTTACTTTCTGAGCTTTGTACCATGTTGTTACTGCTGCCTGGCTATTTATCTTTCAATTATAATTTAGATATATCAGATATTCTCAGAGAAATAGTTCCTGGCCCACTCTACTTCCACCCTGGGAAGAGCCTTTCTGAGTGTTTTCTCATCCCATAGCTCATGTTGTAATTGCCCGTTATGTGTCTGTATTTTCACATCCTCCTTCCACGAGATTCAGTGTTGGCTCTTGTTCGTCTTTGGACTCCCAGAGCCTAGAACAAGGCTAGGCACGTGGATAATGCTCAATGGATATTGCTGCATGAATGAGTGAATGAATTTGACCTTAATGGCAATTGAATGAGGAAGGTAGACAAGGCTGGAAGACACCTGAGAAGTGGTCAAAGCCAACTCTCCAACTCAGATGATGGAACCAAAGCCTAAGAGTTAAATAGTCCTGAAGGCATCCTGCCTATTGCTGGCAGAGCCACACTAGACACAGCCCTCTGACTGGTTCAATACTATTCTTTCTGTTTGTTCTAAGCCTGTGGTCTCTAAGCAATTTCAGAATGATGTTAGATATTTAGGTACCTTGGTCTTGGGCTGGGAACACTCCAGATGGTAGTCAATATTATGTAATGGAAAACACTGCAGCTACCCTGACGTGTCCCCTCTCTTTACCCTCCATATCCAATCAATCACTGAAACCTGTCACTCCCAAGACATTCTTGCATCAGTTCCTTCCTCTCCATCCCTAATCATTCCATGACAAAAACCCACCCAATCTTGAGCCCAGACATTGCAAAGTTTTACTAATTGATCTCTTCTTCTGATGTATCCTCTATGTGATATACATAACCCTTCAGTGGCTTCCAATGAACCTTTCAAGGGCTCCTAATGGCCTTGAGATAGGGCCTAAATTCCTGAACTTGGATTACAAGGCCCTCCATTGCGTGCCTGCTAACTTCCACCATAGTTGTTATTTTCCCACCATTCCCAGGCTCACGGTCTGTTACAGTAAACCTTGAACGGTACAGAGTTCCCAGTTCACAGCAAGCTATTTCTGATCTCCATGCACGTGGTCATGCCACTCCCCCTACCAGGAATGCCTCTTCTCTTCCCCTCTGCTTCCCCATTTTTGCCTGACTCACTCTTACTCATCCTTTAACTGGTCTCATCCTGGGCTGGACCAAGAGCTCACATAGTAACACTTGCCCACCTCAAGGTCAGAAACCAGTTCTGCTGCATCTGTATAGCTCCAACATAGGTTTAGCAGGTACTTAGCAAATGTATGTTGACTTGGACTTTACTTAGAGTTAAAAGAGGAGTTTTAATATTACTAGCTGTGTGGTCTTGAGTATCATTTTCCTTCTTCTGACTTCAGTAGATATTTATTGTGTAGTACACTATGTGTAGTACTATGTGTAGACATAATTTAAGGTTCAATTTCCTCTACTGTGAAATGGAGGAGGAAGGGGAATTACTTTAAATAATTTTTGAGGTCCCTCGAATTCTAAATGATATAGTTCCCACGTCAATTCCACTGGCATGATATTCACCATTATAATATGGTGTAGTATGTAAATGGCAGGGTCAGTTGCAGCAAACTGGGCAAGAAACTTGACATCTGATGAAGAAGTTGTGAACAATTGATTGGTGTTTTTTTAGAGAATTGTTTTTTTCACCTCAAAAAGTGGCAGTAATAGTAGGGATGTTCTTGCGCTGGTGGGAGGATCAAGTGGGGTGCTGTGTGTGATGTGGTTTGTGGACTCTCATGCTCAGGGTAACTATGGAGAATGGCTATTAGAGACGTGAGGGACTCAGATGAGCTGTGAGGTTCAACATCTGACAGGTGGCACAAGGTATGGATTCTGTGATCCCAGACTTACAGGGACTGGGTTTGAACTTAACATCTAGGGAAACCCACCAGCCTAAAAGGCTGGAAATAGCTAGCTGCCTATCGTTATAGATACCACAGGGGCTGAGGTCCCAAACTAGCCTTACCAGTGCCATGACTGGGAAAGGCTTGCCTGGCACAGCCAGGGGCTTGGGTCCCTTTGCTCTTGTCACCATGCTAGACAGAGGGTTGTCTGTTGGCTTTTAAAGTGGAGGCGTTTTACCCAATTCCCCTTTGCCCCCTCTTTGGGGAGCATGTCCACTGCCTTTTGGGCAAGGCTAGCCTGGTCCTCCGAATGACGGCTTCGAATTGGATGGACAGCCTTGATCAGCAGGATAGCGGGTTCAGGGAAACAGCCGCTCTGCCACCTCCTCGTTGCTGCTGGGATGTGTTGCCATGGATACCAAATGCAGGGAAGCAAAAGAAACAGAAGAAAAATAAAAGCCGTAGTATGTGTGTATTTACGTGTGTGGCATGTGCATGCCAGTGCTCTCCTGTATGTGACAGCCAGAGGAGGAGAGAAAGGTGGTCATTTCTGAGGAGGCCTGGCATTTTAACGGTTAGACTGACATTGTCCAAGGTGGATTAACACCTCCACGGACTGCATTAGGTGGCCCCTTACATGATGCTACATAGTCAGAACAGGCCTGAGAATCTTGGCCCCTGTGTATCCTGTTCTCGTTCCTTACTGTTGGCCCCAATCCCCATAGGTGACCCAGAATGCATTTCTTAAGTGCTGTATGTAGGGGGCACTGTGCTAGGCTCTTCTATTTCTTTTCCAAGATTTTTTAAAAAGTTTATTTATTTATTTATTCTGAGACAGAGAGAGAGAGAGAGAGAGAGAGAAGAGGGAGCCTGAGTAAGGGAGGGGCAGAGGGAGAGGGAGAGAGAGAGAATCCCAAGCAGGCTCCAAACTGGCAGTGCAGAGCCCGACGTGGGGCCCAAACTCACAAACTGTGAGATCATGACCTGAGCTGAAATCAAGAGTCAGATGCTTAACCAACTGAGCCCCCCAGGCACTCCCTCCTACATTTCTTACTTGCTTTTATCCTGGCAATAACGCTGCAGGGTAGATAGTGCTGCTCCTATTGTACAGATGGGGTGGGGTGGGGGACAGTTAAAGAGGTTAAAGGCACAGGTTGTGAAGTCAGAATGCCCAAATGAATCCCAGACCTGCCTTTCCTAGTCGCCACCCCGTGTCTCAGTGTCCCCATCTGTAAACGGTAGCACCACCTTCTAGCATTGTGAGGGGTCAGCTGAGGCACGTGGAATGCTCAGTGCAGTGTCTGACACATGTTAAGAGCCCCATAAATGATTGCTGCTAGCACAGGTTTTTCCCCAACAGTTGGAAAGGAAGGAGTTTTTAAGATTTCTTTGAATGTTTATTTGTTTTTGAGAGAGAGAGACAGAGAGACGGACAGAGCGCGAGCGGGGACGGGACAGAGAGAGAGACACTCACGGAATGTGAAGCAGGCTCCAGGCTCTAAGCTGTCAACACAGAGCCCGAAGCGGGGCTTGAACCCAAGAACCACGAGATCATGACCTGAGCTGAAGTTGGATGCTTAACTGACTGAGCCACCCAGGAGCCCCGAGGAAGGAGTTTTTAAAGTCTTTGTTCCTACACGGTAGCTGCCGTGGGATAAGGGCTTGACACATGAATGGGAGGATAACATGGCTGGTTTGCTATTATCAGGGCCCGGGAAGGACTGGAGGGATTGTGGCTAGGGTCTCAGAGGGGGCTGCCACTCCAGGTCTCTCTCACTCCATAACTTGACCTCTTCTTACTCACCATGTTTATCCCACTCGGGTGCTGGTCTGACTTGCCTGGACTGAGATTTTAGGGGTAGGAGAGTCTGTTGCTGAGAGCCAGACTGGACTCTGGCCTGGCAGGGAGGGAGTGGCTGATCTTGTGAACACGGCCCTTTCAGTACCCAGGGGTACTCCCACAGGCCTTGGCAGGGCTTTGGAGACTATAGAAGTGTGTGTCTAACATTGCAGGACAATGGGTCTAATTGGCACCTCTAAAACTGAATGCAGGGGAGCTTAGGTGGCTCAGGGGGTTAAACGTCTGACTCTTGATGTCGACTCAGGTCAAAACCTCACAGTTCATGAGATAGAGCCCCATACAGGGCTCTGTGCTGACGGTGCAGAGCCTGCTTGTGATTCACTCTCTCTCTCTCTCTCTCTCTCTCTGCCCCTCCCCCACCCCCACTAGTGCTTTCTCTCTCTCAAAATAAATAAATAGATAAACATTAAAAAAAATAAAGCTAAATGCTTCCTTCAGCAGCAAAGAAGAAAAGGTAACCATACCGAGTATTTTTAAGAAGTGATTTTAATCTCAGGAGGATGGTAACCTGGCATGTCATAAGCGTCTCCAGAATCTAGACCCAGCCGCGGGGTTAACCAGCTTTGTGACTTTGGGCAAGTCTCTGCACCCCTCTGGGCTTTTGTATCCCTGCCTCTAATGTGAGAGAGCTGGAATAAATGCCAGTCATGGTGCTCTGATGTCCCTTCCGTACTGGTCTTCTGTGATTTTATCCCCCATTTCTTCTGGTTTAAACAGGCCACAAGTCTTCATTGTCCCAGCCTTCATCAAATCAGTTCCTCACAAGACAGGAGTATCCACAGAAGACCATCCTGGCCGGCTGTTCACAGGGCTTTCCTACGAGACTCCCATGATCTTTGGGACTATCTTTCTCTGTGCTTCCTCTTCCTCTGGGTGGGGACAGCCTGAGTGCTCTGTGGAGAAGTACATATTATTAATGACAGTGACTTGTGTTTGCTCAAGGTTTGAGAGCTTACACAGGCATTAATATTATCAGTCACATAGCTGGGATGGGGTAGAGCAAAGAGCCTAGATTCAACTTCAAAGTCTACACTTTTAACAACCCCACATTACCTATGCCTTCAAAAGATGTATATAAGTTGAAGTTGGAATTAACCAACATTCGCTAAACAAACCAAAAAGTTCTGTTTGGATTTGACTTAAAAGGAAAGCAACAGAACCCCTTGTCGTATCCAGTCGCTCAGTTACTTAATTACCACATATTTATGAAATGCTTACCATGCATAAGACACTATTTTGGATAATATGGTTGGAAATTAGAATCAAACACAGTAACTTCCCTCAAAGGACTTTGAAATCCAGAGGTAGCCAGATATGGGTCCATACTAATAAGTGCAGTGTTAGAAGTGCTGGGACCATGGCACTTAGGCAGTATGCAAATTAGAAAGCCCCTGGGTTTTGGGGTTTGAATCCTGGTTCTGAGTCCTTGCTTTGCCACTAAGAGTCTTTGGGTAATTCAGCAAATCTTTCTGAACCTATTATGTAGTCATTGTCGTCGTCATCATAATATCACATAGGATTAAGTTGGAGTTTACATGATACAATGCACATAAAGGACCCAGGACAGTGCCTGTCACATATGGAAAGTTAGCACCTATTATTGGTTATTATTATTAATCATCAGCACCGTGGGAGGACAAAGTACAGCTTGATCAGTTCTACCCTGGCCAAGGAAGTACCATGTGAGCGGTGCCCTGAAGTATGAGTAGGCCTTCCCTAGGTGGAATCCTGTTTTGGGGTGATGGGGTAAGTGTGGGGCAGGGGACATTTCAGGTAGAGCAAATGGTGTAAGCAAAAGGCCCAGCAGGTTTAGGTATGTTTAGCCATGAGTAAGTTGTGTGGCTGGTTGGTGGGGGAAGGCGGGTGGAGCCGAAAATGGTGGCAAATTACAGTGGAAGGCAAATTGGGGTCATAGATTGTAAAGAACCTTGGGCGCCATGCTAAGGAAGTTAACCATGGTTCTACAGCGAAGGGGAGACACCGGAAGTGTGTAGGAAGTAGGGAAGACATCTGGCCCAAGACAAAGATCTGCGTGCTGGCCATACAGGTGTAATACATCCCATAGTGAGAATCCCCGAGTATCCCCTCAGGCAGAGGACACAGACGGAGAGGAGGCAAGCTGACCAGAACCCTGGGGAGCATCAATGTCTAAACATCCAGCCAGACAGAGGAATCACACAGGGCATGTCCTCCAGGAATCTCAGGGGTCTGGGGCCACAGTGTGGGAAGAAGGAAGACAGCAGAGGAGGCATGGGCTCTTGGGAAACCTGCCTTGGAATGTGGCATTTGGGGGAAGTTGTCCAACCTCGGGGGTGGCAGGCACTTGTGTCCCACGGGTTTAGTTACCAGCTGCCCCATACTCCCATCAGAATTTCTCCACTAGTCTTTATCGTTAACCTGCGATTTGACACTGACTGGGTCATTCACCCTCTCTGGGCCATGGAATGTTTTCCATGTCCCATGGTGGTGGTCATGATGCCTTTTAAAGCTCTTCATTGCCCGGTGGTGGATGCCTTTTAAAGCTCTTGTTGCTGATGTTGCCCATTGACCTGGAAGCCTTGGCCCTACCTGAGTGTGCTCGTCTCTCTCATAGGTCTCTGCCCCTGAAGTGAGGTGAGAAAGACGCCAGTGAAGACTGTTTCTGGGAGATAGTCACCTCTAGGTGATTCCTGATTGAGTGCCAATAACTAGGATTGAGGAATTTCTGGAATTAGAACAAATTAGAGCTAATGTACCTGGGATGGATTCCTGCCTCTGTTTATGTAAAACAAACTCCCTGCCTTCCTCAATTCCTCCCATCCTGATTTAACTTTTTCTTTTTTTCCTCTCAGCTTTGCCTTTGGTCATTGGTTTTCCCACTTTCGTCCATTCTTTGGCCTATCACTTAAACAACAATGACAGCAAAACCCAGAGGTCAACTGGAATGAAATACAAAGCTGTTTCACGGGTGGAGAAAAAGAAGAATCCATTGGACTCTTTCCCCTGCTGTAGATCGTGCATGGATGAGGACCTGAGTAAGTAGCAGGTCTGCCATTGGGTAATAGGACATCCGGCTTTCATCCTGACTGCAGGGGTACAGCACAGGCCTCGGAATTAGGAAGAGGGAAAGAAACCATGGTAGGCTGGACTCCTACATCCCACCAGGAGCTAAACCAATGTGTTCCCACCAGGAACACATTGGAACATCCCAACAGGCTGGTAAGGTAGATACCATTATATCCATTTTGAGTGTGTGGAAACTCAGCCTCGGGGATGCCATAGCTAATAGCCATGTAACCAGGGTTCAGACTCACTCTGGTCCAAGGTAGCTATTCCCCACCCCCACCTGCCACCCCTAAATATCAACTTCTTTGACCAGTAGAAAGGCTTTTGCCTCCAGGGCAAGCTGTTCTTCAAGCCTCAGTTTCCTTATCTTTAAAACGATAATCAAAACTCTGGCTCTGAGCTCTTGCGTGGGTTTGAAAGAGATAATGAATGTGAAAGTGGTTTTTAAACCGTAAAGCATTAAGGCATGAGTTAGTCATTGTTTAATTTTATTATTCCCTGGGCAGGAAAGATGGAGTTTTAACGGTTCAGCAGATAAGGTAATCTCTCCCATTTTTAAGGATTTCAGATGTGGAGAAAGGTGGATCTTCTACCCACCCCTGGAGCATCCTTTTAGAATTTTCTCTATGGAATTACTCAAAGCTATCTAGCCTCTGATGGGAACGTTTGTCTAGGTGATAGATTCCCTTTTACTGGGAGATTCCTTGATTTGCTAAAAGAATTTATCTGCAACTCAGCCACCTCTCCCTGCCTACTCCAGCAGACGGGGACCTTCTGGAGTCAGTAAACTGGGAGTCACTCTAATCCCCAGAATGATAGAGTCACTGCAGGGTCATGTGAATAGCCCTGGCTCTGTATCCACCTTCGGGGACATTCTTAAAGTTTCCCTGGATCACTATTTAACAAGAGCTGGACTCTGTATTTCAACATCCTCAGAGCCCCAGATAGAACCTGGCTTATACTGGGAATATGATCAATTGCTATTTCTTCAGTGTGTCAGTCATCCAGTCTTTTTTATATGTGTCCTGACCTGCACCTCTGCCCAGGGATACCTTGGTGAGCAAAATGGAGGGAGGTGACAGTCCAGTGGAAGAGAAAGAGGACACAAATATCTGAGGATTATAAATATCAATTGCAAACTGATACAGCCTCTGAATAAAAAGTCCCGAGAGCCGGAGAGCATGGACCAGAGGGGACTTCCTGCTCTCCCTACAAATGAGATCTGAAGCCTGGGTGTGCTGGTTGCAGAAGAGGCATCCCAGCCTGCAGGACAGCATGTGCAAAGGCCCTAGAGCAGGGGGTGGGGAGGGGGAGCTTGGTGCATGAGAGAACCTGAGCTAGACTGTGTGGCTTGAACTCAGAGGCAGGCGCAGAGGGGCCTCAGTCTGGTAAGGATTCTGGCCTTTATCCTCAGAGCCATGGGAAGCCATTGAGAAGTTTTATGCAGGGGAGTGACAAGACCACATGTGTGTCTTAAGGTCACTTGGGCTGCAGCGTGGAGAATGGATTGGAGCTGCGGCGAGCATGGAATCAGGGAGACTGGTTGGGATTATGAACTCCAGGAGCACGAAACCCCTCTGCTTCTCCCGACAGCCCGGCAGAGAGCTAGTGCTGTTTGAATCTTGGCTCTCCCACCAACTAGCCGTGCGATCTTGGGCGAGTCACTTAGGCTTCCTGTTTTCACAATTTCCACATCTGTAAAATGGGGAAGAGCGATTTCCCTCTCTGGACTAACTTGGTCCCCTTAATTGCATAAATTAGACGCCAGTCAGGAGCCCTTTGCAACTGGGGCTGGGAGGAGGCTGCCAAAACCAGTGACTGCGGGCCCTTTTCTCTTGGCAGGTGCAGGCCAGCACTGACTTCCTTGTTCTTACTGGATACACTCACTGAGCAGCCTGCAGATGTGCGGTTGGCTCCTGAGCTCAACCCTGACCATAGAGAAATAGCACCAGCCACCCCTGCCTCCGCCATCTGGAAAGAGCTCTGTGAGTGTCCATCTTTGCTTCGATTTCTGTGAGCTCCAGTTTTCCTACCTGTAAGACAAGCCCGTGTACATGTATCGCTCCAGTCAATATTTGTTCAGTGCTGCTATGGCTCAGGCACTGGGTTAGTTTCTGGGAACGTAAGACTGACCTATTTCCTGCCCTTGGGAGTCTTCATATCTCATTGCATGAAAAATGACGCGCACGAAAGTGCTTTTAAAATCCTAACACTGCTTATACTTACAACAACTGCAAAAGGGTGGTTGAATAGAAATCTGGAAATGCTGTTTTTGATGGCGGTTCTGTTCCAAAGTAACCAGCACGGAGACAAGTCGGTTGGCTTTGATGAGCCTTAGTTGCTGCAGTCAAATGAAGGAATGAAGAACTTTACGGCCATCTGTTTTTAAATGTTGTCATTCTATCACCCTTCCTGCAAAATCTGGGTCCTCCTCCCAAAAGCCGTGCATGGTTTCCTTTGGGACTTCCTTTCTTATTGCAAAGAATCACACGTTGCTTTTTACTTTCAGTCCCCTTCTCATATCTAATCCAAGGCTCCCAACTGTAAATGTTATAGCGGTTCTGGTGGGTGGTAGAATGAGTGAAGCAGGCAATAAGGAGAGGTAAGGACTGTGGCAAAACAAAGGAGGCCTGTTCCATTTAAAGAACACTGCTGCTTTCCTGCTCCACACACTAGTGCCTTACATAAAAATGCAGCCTGGATCTAACTTCTGTTTTCCTTTAAAATTTTTTAATGTTTATTTATTTTTGAGAGAGAGAGAGTGAGAGAGAGCAAGTGCAAGTCAGGGAGGGAGAGAGAGAGAGAGAGAGAATGAGAGAGGGAGGGAGACACAGAATCAGAAGCAGGCTCCAGGCTCTGAGCTGTCAGTACAGAGCCTGACACGGGGTTCAAACCCACAAGCTATGAGATCGTGATCTGAGCCCAAGTCGGACACTTAACTGACTGAGCCACCCAGGTGCCCCTGTTTTCCTTTATTTAAAAAAAAATTTTTTTTTCAACGTTTATTTATTTTTTGGGGGACAGAGAGAGACAGAGCATGAACGGGGGAGGGGCAGAGAGAGAGGGAGACACAGAATCGGAAACAGGCTCCAGGCTCTGAGCCATCAGCCCAGAGCCTGACGCGGGGCTCGAACTCCCAGACCGCGAGATCGTGACCTGGCTGAGGTCGGACGCTTAACCGACTGCGCCACCCAGGCGCCCCTGTTTTCCTTTAATATGCCTCTCAGTTTGGTCCTTTTCTCTCCCTTTACCCTCTCTGGCCCTCCAGCCTGCTGTCTTACCTTTCTAATCTTTTTTTTTTTACACACCCGAATCCCGAGTAAGCGTCCCATCTCATCCCCTCTTTAAGAACCTGCAGCAGTTTCCTGTGGACCCTGAACCCCGTTCACTTCCTTTTACCTAGTATTTACTGAACACACGTATCATGTGTATCATATAGCATTGTGCTGTATGCTGTGGAGACTTAAAAAAAAGAGTTACGATTAAAAAATTCTGTCACTTCAAAATTCTCACAGCCTATGACAGAGGTTAACCTTTGTGTTTCAGACCTTAGAATCTGATGAGAACAACACACTCTTCCCAGAAAGAACACACACAAACACATTTGACGTACATGCTGCAGAGCCAACCTTGACGCTCCTCTGCTAAGCAGGGCAGGTCAAGAGTCCCCTGCCTGGAGAAAGTCCGATGCTTAGGTTTCAGTGTGACAGAGGGGCACAGAGAAAGGAGTGCTTCACTCCAGATAGAGGAAGCCTTTACGGAGCAGAGCTGATGCCACTTTGAAATCACATGGGCCTGTGTTTGAATCCAAATGCTTCCCTTTTCCAGATGGTGTCCCTGGGCGAGGCACTCAGCTTCTCTGAGCCTCATTCTCTTGGCCTGTGGAATGGCCGTGATGCTCGTTTCACAGGGAGAGTGAAATAGATGATGAACATGAAGCACCGGGCTGGTGGTATCACTCAAGGCCTGCTTGTGCCTTCCTCTGCCCCTTGGTCTCTCTTGGGTTTCCCTGCATGCCTTTCTTCATAGCATCTCCAAATGCAAGTTCCCCAAGACCGTTCTGGTCTGCTGGGGAGAATCTTACTGTTCCCTAACCTCAGAAAGCCCTCCCTCTTTGGCTGTCTCCCTACCCTCCACCCATCCACCCATGGATTCATTCATTCAACTCAGGAACTGAACTCTTCCCCAGGCTCCTCAGATTCCTCCCTCTTCTGAATGAGCCTGGAACCTCTCTGTACCTGTCTGAGGGTGGCGGCAAAGGAAGAAGCTCTTTCATCTGAGCATCCGCAGGCCTGAAACATAAGGGGGCCTTCGACCCGTCCGCCAGCCCCCACATCCAATCAGTCACCAAGTCCTCTCCGGTCTTTCGGCAAATGCTTTTTGTGTTCATTGGCACTGACACTCCTCAGGTATCCACACTTAATGATTGTCTCTGGTTCACAGCAAGGTCCTCCTTAGCCAGCCTTCCAGCAGCCACTATCCCATTTCTAACCCGTCCTAAACACCGGCACCAGACTTGAATGGGAGATGACTCTCCCTCCCCACTTTTGTGTCCCGAGCAGACAGTACAGAACGTAGCTTGTGGGAGATTAAAGATGGCCCCTGATTCCTTGCTGCTTGCTCCCATTGAGAGGTCTACTTCCCTTTCTCTTCAATCTGGGCTCCTGGCAGAGACTTGGTAACCAATAGACTGTGGTGGAAACAATGTTGCATGATTTCTGAGACAATGTCTTGAGAAGCCTGGCAGCTTCCATCCAGTTCTCTTGGAGAACTTTCTCTCTCAGAGCTACCATGAGCTACCATGTATTATTCTGAATACAGTACCATGTACTATTCTGAAGCCGTCGGGCTTTGAGAAAACCCAAGCCACATGGAGTAGCTGCTTGAGGGGGCTCTAGTCAACAGGTCAGCTGAACTCCCGTAATGGCTAGGAGGCATTTGAGAAGTGGATTTCTAGCGCTCGGCTGACACCGCAAGTATCAGAGATGATGAACTGCCCAACTGAGCCCTCTCCAAATTCCTGACACACAGAATCATGAGCCAAATAAAATTGTTGTTCTAAGATTCTTAGTTTTAATGTAGCTTGTCATGAACCAAGAGATAAGCAGACCAGTGATCAAAAACGGTTGAATGAACGAAGAGTTCATCGGCAGTAGTGCTCTAATGGTGTCGCTGCCCTGTTCAAGAGCTCTCAATGGCTCCCTATAGCCCGAAAAAGAATGTTTAGTGCCCTCAGTTGGCATTTACGCTCCTTCGTAATTTGGCGTCAGCCTGCTTTTCAGATCTTCCCAAACAGATACTTTCCCAACATCACGTCTTTACTTATCTCTACTGCTTTCTCCATCCGGATGTCCTTTCTGCCCACATTCCCACTTCAGGATGTTGACATTTAACTTGTCCTTTGAGACTTTAGTCAGGTGCCTTCTCTGGCTGCCCAGTCCAGCAGTGAGCCCTCCTCTTTCCATCTCTACTTTGTTTGATGTTTTCCTAATTCTTTTCCTTCATTGACCCTGTTCTTTATTTCTCACCTCCTCCTCCTTGTGTGTGTGTGTGTGTGTGTGTGTGTGTATGTGTGTGCGCACGCGTGTGGAGGGTGAGCACATAAGGAGGCATACAAACGTGTTGTGCGGCCTACCAGGCATGAATCCCTACAGAGCCTGAGATGGGACTTGCCAGCACATAAACTGGCACCTTGTGTCTCCCAAGCTCTTGAAGGGAGGAAGGGTATTTAGAAGCAGAGGCTTTGGGGTCAGCTCAGATTTTGGATCATAATTGTGCCACTTACTGTGTGGCTTTGGGCGAGATGCATAAACTCTCTGAGCTCAGTCTCCTTATTTAGAAACTAGAGACCTCATGAGAATGTGTGTATAGGCCCAGCTCTCGCGCTTGGCTCATCACCGACCGTTAATAACTGTTCGCTGAGTAGACACAGCAGAACAGTCGATCATCTTCTGGAAGCTCAAGTGTTATCGTGTCAATGTTGGAAAGAACTCCCCCGCATCACAAATATATACATTTTAAAACAATTAAAAGAATTTTGAAAGGAACACAGAACAAGAGCAGAGTGAAAAGGCACAATGGAGACCGCGTGGCCAGCCCCAACTATATTAATCTGTGTGATTGGCCTGGCTCTGCTGGGGCCTCAGTCTTCTCATCTGTGAACTGAGAGGTGGGTACTGGAATCTAAGCTCCCCTTCAGTGCTGACATTCCAAGAGCATTAAAGGAAAAGGATGAATCACCCCTTCAAAATACCAATACGGGCTGGGCCCTCCCCTTCTGTTCCCATCCAGCACAGCTAAGAGCTCGTAATACACAGCCGGCTTCCTGCTGCAGCTGCCACGAAACTTCAACCCCCTTTCCCAGGGGTCTCAGAAGCAAGACTGATAATGGACCCCTGGCCTTCTCCATCTCAACAGGGAACCAGATCCAGTTCCCAGACTCTGGGGGCCAGAGGGCCCTCCCCTGAGGGTGCTGGCTTTCCGTGGACATTTGGCTTTCAGTATACATGTGCATGAAGTGTGGGGAGTGTTGGGAGGGCGGAAGGAAGGAATAAAGGAAAGAGTTGAAAATAGAGGGTTGATGATTGATTTCCTGCGATCCTGGCGGGAGGGCTGGAGTGGTGGTAACCTTGCCCTTCTCTTCCAGGATGTCGAGAAAGTGGATGTGTCTGTATCTGTAATAGTTCTAATTCTCCATCCTGGGGAGGCATGGTTCCCTCCCCCCCCCCCCCCCCAGCAGCTGCATGAATTTGTAAGCACAGGCTATCAAAGCCACGGAAGACACCAAGATCAATTTTCCTCCTTACAGGAGATAGACACTAGGTG
The DNA here is from genome assembly GCF_022837055.1 of Prionailurus viverrinus. NCBI lineage: Eukaryota > Metazoa > Chordata > Mammalia > Carnivora > Felidae > Prionailurus > Prionailurus viverrinus. The sequence goes on from NC_062574.1 coordinate 29,756,878, forward strand.
ACCGCAGAGGACAGTTTTCTTGCCTCTCTGCCCAGAGCTCTCTACTCCTTTCCGCGTTGCTGCTATTATTAGTATTATCAACATTAATAATAATGGAGACGTAACCGGCTGTGCATTAGTCACAATGTTCCAGGGGCCAGCACCTCCTTCCTTCTCTTCTGGGACTGCCTGGATCCTGCTGGGTCCTCTTCTCCGAGTCCGGAGCGGCTTGGGGCCTGCCTTTTGGTCTGTGTGCGCGGTGGTCTGTCTACTGCCCGTCACGTCTGCAGCAGCCCGGGTCCTCCTAGCTCACACCGACTCCGGCTCTGAAAGCCGAGAAGCTCGCCGGCTGCGAGCGGGTTTTCCAAGTGGGCAGGGGTGGGGAGGAGGGGCGCGGGCGGGCGGGCGGAGGGAGGAGGGGGCGTCGCGGAGGGGAAGACCTCGCATTGTAATCCAATGACATTGCCAACGTGGGGGTGGGGGCGCTGGCCTCGGCGCGCTCTCCGAGTTTTGGCTGCCCGCCCAGCTGGGAATAACTCTCTTCGCATAATTCGCGTGTTTACCAGGCATGAAAATTCTTGCTTTCGGCTCTGCCCCCCCCCCCCCACCGCCCCGTAAGCCCCCTCCCCTTCCCCCTCCCCACCACCTCCGCCCCTCGCGAGTGAAACTCTGTCTAAAAAAATATTGGCCCGGGGCACAGAAAGTTTTGCATAAATTCATAAGTGATGAATGGCTGATTTTAACGTTATTTGGGTATTTGTCAGAACTTAACAAATATACATGAGGACGGCGGTTCATAAACTTAAACATCTCAATATCCCCTTTCTTCTGGAAATAAATTACGTTTGTTTGCCGGGCTTGGAGTCTTAAGGTAGCCGACATTAGGAATATTTTAAAAGCCATCATCCATCGAGCATGTCTCCCAGGCGCCAGGAAGATTAAATGAAAGAATCATAAGATGGAGGTCTTTAACTTTTAATCCTTTTACAATGAAGCCTCAGATAGTCGCGGGGGCAGGGTGCCCTCTCTGGGGGGAATAATGCCGTTATTCCTCGGCTCTCAGTTAATGAATACCCTAACGTCTGTCCCACGGCTGACGGAGGCAGCGCCGGGGAGGGGGCTCCGGCTCCCGGGCCAGGCTATTGAAATGCGGAGCCACCGAGGCTGCGTCGGGAGGGAAGAAAGCGCCCGGCTGGAGGGACAGGGCGGGCGGGGCCGGGGGCATTGAGACTGCGCTGGGGACCCGGCGCAGGTTTGAAATAATTAGCATAGATTCGCCGGGACTCCGGCCCCGGGGTGGGGATGGGGCCGGTGGGGGGGGGGCGGGGAGGGACGCCGGGAAGGAGGCGCGGGGAGGTGGCAGGGGGGTGGGGAGGGAGCAAAGGAGAGCGACTTTGGAGTCCAAGATAAATAAAGGGAGCGCTGAGCAGTGTCAGGAAGCCGGCCCACGTGGAGCTGCGCGGATGGGCGCCACCGCGGACTGAGGCGGAGGGACGCACGCGAGTCGAGCGCCAGCCCCAAGAAGCTGGCTTTTTAAGGGGTGGGGTGAGGGTGCTATTTTGCACGTTCCTTTAAGGGTAACACGTCTTCTGCCCCTCTTTAACCCAAAAGTTCAGAGATCCCGATTCTGATTGCTCCTCCCTCCCCACCCCCAAGCAGACGAAGTGTCCAGAGCGGGGGGCGCACCCCATTCCCAACTGCAGATCCCAGTGGTGGCGTTTTTTCACCCAAATGCAGACCCCTCCGAAATCCTGACTCTCAGAGTCCTCCCTAGGTCCTGGGGGAGGAGGGAGGCGAGTGTCAAATCTCCCAGCTATCCCCAGCAATTCCGGCCGGGGCCCTGGGGTTTTGGGGGCTCGGACCTGCAAGATCCCGGCGCCCGAGTGTTGATTCCAAAGGACCGGGTCGCCTCAGCTTACATCACCGTAGCTTCCGGGCGTGCAAAGGGTTAACACGGACTGGTTATTGATGTGGGGGGGGGGCGGCGGTGCGAGGCGGGAGGGGTGGCGGGATCTGGGTGGGCGCGCTCTGATCTCTCCCACCACCACCCCCCCATTCCTCGGGGGTCAAGTTTCAGCGGCACTCCGCCCCCAGGGTAGGTGTGAAAGACACGTGTCCCCATTGTGAAGGGCCTGTCAGGCAGGACAAAGCGGCCGCCCATCCTCCCCCCCCCCCACCCCCCGCCCCTCGGCCCAGCCTGGGGTCAGCTCCAGGGGGCCGGCTGGGTGTCGAGGTCAGGACGGGCCCGAGCTTTGGTGACATAGGGAGAAAAAGCTGGGAGACCGGGCAGAGGCCACGTGATGCTCAAGTGAGGGGTTTGAGAATAACCCTCCTCCCCCCCCCCCATGAAAAACTGAGCGGTCATCTCCATCACAGCAGAAGAGGGGATGAGCCCCTTCTCCCAACAGGCATAGTAAGCACAGCGGCACCCCTACCCGCCCCCTCCAGCCCCCACACCCCCCCATCAATCACCAACACAGAGAATCGCAGTGTCGAGCGCAGTCGGTTTTAGTGGTTTTCTTTAATCCTGCTCTGCATTTCTTTCTCATTTACTACACGGGATATTATAAAGAATAAATAGCAGATACTCTTAATTTACAATGATTAGTCATTCCATTTGTTCTCTATATTTACAATAACTGTAAAATAACATTGAACTCTATAGCTTCTTCGAGGTCCAAGGAAAACCAAAACACTTTCCGAAGAATGGAAAATAGCTTTTTAAAAGTCCTTCTACAAAAGTTCTCCCCTCTCTTTGTACTTTAAGAAAAAATAACTTTTCCCCCCTGCTTCGCCATGCGAAGGGCACTGGAATATAAATAGCAGGTTAACATTATTAGCAACAACCAGAATAAGTCTCTCTTTTCTCTGTTCTTTTTTTTCCTTTTGCTTATTTTTTTTAAAAATACAGTAGAAGCCGGTAACTTTTAACGTATAATACTGACCTTTTAATAAGTAAATTAAAACTGGGACCGTATATACACACACATATACATTCCTACACAGTTAAACAGTGCATTACATGAACCAGAAAGCTAGGTCTCTGTAGCCAGAAAAAAAAAAAAAAAGTTCATTGAATCCCCTCTTGAGAGGGTGGTGGACTGGTTGGAGACGGTGCGGGGGGCGGGGGGGGGGGGAGGGCGTCGGTGGGGTTTCATCAGTTGTCCGGGTGCGGGAAGGGGACCCCGAGTCCTAACACGAGCACTTGCACTCGGAAATGATGGGGTACTGGATGGGAATCCAGCCGCAGCGCTGGCCCCCGCGCCGCTGACAGCGCCACCGCAGCACCGTGAGGTGCACGGACTTGGACGGCTTGCACACCATGCCCTCGGGCACGGAGCACGAGCGCTTACTGAAGCAGCTGCCCACCTTCACGTAGCGCGGCCAAAAGCGGCTGCCCAGGTCGTTCCACGCGTACAACACCGGGCAGAAGGTCTGCGACCACAGCCACATCTGTAACTTCCTCCGCAGCTTCTTGCTCAGGCGCTGCTTCTTGCCCGGGGCCAAGCCCTCGGAGAACTCCAGCCCTTTGATCTCGCTCGGCATGGCCCCCGACGGCCGCTGCCGCAGCAGCTGGTCCAGCTCGGCCAGGTCCTCGGCGCCCCCGGCCGCCCCCCCGCCCCCGCCGGGCCGGTCCTCGGGGGGCGAGGTGGCCATGAAGCCCGGGTCGTAGTGGCCCCCGAGCAGCGAGCGCAACAGCGTCTCGTTCAGATCCTTCTCTTTGGGGTCAAAGATAGGGTCCGGGTGTTCGATGAGGTCCACCAGGGGCAGGTTGTCGCTGGGAGCCGGGCGGATGTGGAGATAGTGCTGGCCGCCGGCCGGTGCCGCCCGCAGCCCCAGGACCACCACCAGGGCGTAGAGGGTGACCCCCAGGCTGGGGCAGCGCTCCATGCCTCCGGCGCGCGCCCGGGGCTGCTGCTTCGTCCCGCGTCCCCGGAGGAGAGCACGCCGAGCCCGCGGCGCCGCCGCGCTCCCCCGTCTCTCCGGAGGCGGCTCACCCGAGGCTGGGCAGGCGCAGGGCCGGCAGCATGAGTCGCCGGGAGAGCCCTTCGCGCAGCGCCGGCTCCCACCGGGGCGGAAAGAAGGCACACAAGTTGGCCGCAACTCCTCTCCCGGGTCTATGCGGGCAGGCGGCCGCGGCGGGGCATCCGAAATTACTCCAGGGCGACGGCGGGCGCGGGGGGCGCCGGCTCCTCGCTGCCTTCCCGGGCCGGCGGCGGCGCAGGGCGCGTGGACGAGCCGCTCTCCCCTCCTCCTCCTCTCTCTGCTCGTCGTCCTGCCGCTCTGTGCAGCGCCGCTGGCCCAGCGGGTCCTAGGGGCACTTCCCTCCGCCTGCTCGGGGCTCCGCGGCCGGCTCTGCCCGGCGGACTCCAGCGGCGGCGGCGGCGGCGGCGTCCGCGCACGTTGGCACCGGTTTGTCTGTCTCGCAGCGTCCAAGCCTTTAAATTTCCTGCACTTTCAGCTCCATCACCATGGAAACCACTGACTCTCTCGGCGTTGCCCCCTCCCCCTTCTTTCCCCCAAACAACAACCCCACCCCCCACTTCTCCACCCCCGAGGAGCTGGAGCGGCACAGGCTCCGGGGGAAGCCGCCTGCACTCGCCGCGGCGGCGGCTTCGGCAGCGCCCAGGGCTGTGCCCCGCCGGACCCAGATGCCCCGGGAAGCCGACAGTCCGGCTGCCCGCCGGAGCTCACAGGCGGCGGCGGCGGCGGCGGCGGCGGCAGCGGCGGTGGCGGCGGCGGTGGCGCTTGGCAGGTCTCCGCGCAATTTTCTCTCTCCCCCACCACCCACCCCCCTTCTCCTCCTCCTGCAAAATGCACCGCCCCCCTCCTTTCTCCCGGAGCAATGCAACTGGGGCTCTAGGCGCCCCGCCAGGGCCAGTCCTGGGGAAAGCTCGCGGCGGCGCTGGAGCCGGGCTGGAGGGTGCAGGGCCGGTTCTGGGGGGTGCTCGAGGTGGGGCCGTGAGGGTTCTCACTAGCTGGGTGCTTTGCGCTGGGAGGGGAACAGCCGGGAGGTGCTGGGGGCTCGTTTCTCCGTGCAGTCCGGCGCAAGGAATTTCTCCATGTGCATGGAGCTTTTTCCCCGGGCGCGTCTCTCCTTCCTCTCTCCCAAGCTTGGTCTAAGTCCCCTCCCCCTCCCCCCAGCGCGTGTATACACACACACACACACACACACACACACACACACACACACACACACTTTGAGCAGGAGGAGTTCGGGAGGCGCAGCGTTGCGCAGCGTGATGTAATTCCTAGGAAGCACTCCGGCCCGTCTGTTACTCGGGCCCACGAGGGGGGTCCGCTCTTCACCCTCCTCCTCCTTGGCCGGGTCCTGCACCCTGAGTGGCCGAGCTGCAGGGGCGCGTCCGGCTCGCCTGTGGCTCCCCCAGCCTGCCGGGTTCCGCGCGGCTGCCGCTCGGCTCCCTGGGGGCGGCGCGCCCTCTGCTGGCGCCCGACAAGTCCTGCACCTGGCGCTGGCCGGGGGGTGGGGGGGGTGGGGGGGGTGGGGGGGGGTGGGGGGGGTGGGGGGGGTGGGGGGGGGTAGGGGGGGGCGGCCCTGAGAGGTGGGTTCGTTTGCGGTCCACTCTGGCCAAGCTCAGCTTCTGCTTTCTGTGACCCTGTCATTGTGCGTGCGTGCGTGTGGGTTTGCGTGCGCGCGCGCGCTGCCGGGTCTGTTCTGGTTGCGTCTGTTCCCTCCAAGATCTCGGGGCCCTCAGTGTAAACTTCCTGAGATTCCGCCTGAGGCCCCCCCCCACCCCAAATGTCGCAAGAATATACTGCACCTTTGCTTCTGCTAAATCGGCCTCGGTGGGCAAGAGTGGAGATCTAAAACTTAAGAAAGATGAACTGGCAGTAGGGGGACCTGAGTCCTGGCTGGGGTCTGCCCACATACGTCAACTTCCGACACATCACTTTTGTGGCACCATATACCTTACTTTCTGCATTAGTGACATAACTACCTTCCTCTTCCAGTTCTACGTTTCCATGATCCTAAATAAACCTGCATGATGGATGGATGCTTTCTCTTCCCAAAGCAGTGTCTCTTTGATGAGAGATGGATGTTGAAATGACACTTCCGGTTAATTTTCCCTTGGATGAGGAACTGAATCTAAGCGTTAAAACTCAAACTTGGTTTCCCGTGTGGTGGATGTGATTGGGGTCTGGGAAGAAGCTGGAGAAGAAGGACTTGGAGTAGATGACTCACGTGTTCACCAGCGTTCCATGGAGTATCATTAGGAGGTCTCGTGGACAGCCTAAATCACTCTACTTGCCCCCAAAGATCTGTTTTTTTCCTTTCAACCTGTGTCATCCTGTGCCCCCCACCCCTCCCCCCGTGAATTTATCATCTGTCTAAGGAAGAAAACATACTGCATTTCATACTGTGTTTCACAAACACAGTCTTTCTGCAAAACCTCAGCAGCTGAGAGGATGGCCAATGGCTCTCAATGGATGGCCAATGAAAATGGCTGAAAACATTTTCTTAAACATTCTCCAACTTTGGAGTCTGCAAACACACACACACACACACACACACACACACACACACAGGCAATGACACATGGACACTGGAGATAAGAACAACCCAATGGTTGTTTGAACTCAGCTAATTCTGACATGATGTGCCATTGGAACCTGGCACACGGTAGGCTTTTAAACCATACCCCTTTCTCTTAGGTACTCAATATGGGGGCTTGGGTGCTAGCTTGTTTTCTTAGAAAGATGCAATGGTCTGCAGAGCAATTTGGTCACTGCTGGTGAACTAACTGGTTAAAGAAGTTCTCAGTGGAGAGTTCAAAAGCTAAGTCCTGGTTCAGTCTTCCTGAGATGGTAGGTTCCAATTTAGTGACATTTTATTGTGCTGTTTTCTGTTTCATCCATCCCTCGCCTTCGGATCACCTATTTTGAAAAGCAATGCGTTTCCTTCAGTCCTTCATTTAGGTTGGGTGGATTTTGTCTGAACAGCAAAAAAGTTCCCTCAGGAATGAAAAACAAACCATGTTAGACAAAGAATTGGATGACCTGTTGTAGAGCATCCACTGGGTGAAGACTGGAAGAAGAAACACAAAAGAGAGAAATTCACAGTCAATTGCCACCATTCTAGACTTTTGCAGTCCAGTTAAGGGGGTTGGGCAAGCATGTGAATAAAAACATTAAAGGAATGTCGGAGGGGCACCTGGGTGGCTCAGTCAGTTGAGCAATCCGACTTCGGGCTCAGGTCATGATTTCACAGTTCATGGGTTTTGAGCCCCACGTCGGGGCTCACAGCTGTCCACCTGTCAGTGCAGACCCTGCTTCTGATTCTCTGCCCCTTCTCTCTGCCTCCTCACCCCTCAAAAATAAATAAAAAAAACATTAAAAGAATGTGGGAAAAATCTATATATTCCCATAAGAGTGTAGACCAATGTTTCACAACTTTTAAAACCCAAGCCCACTTTTGATAAATATTACAATTTCGTGCTCTCCTTTGTTGTTTGAAATTTTGTAATATATTATGATGACCAAAAAAACCAGCCACAAGAATTATAATACAAACTATAGTGTTTTCAAAGTACACTTACCTGCATCACCGTGGTGTTCTGAAATGCCCAACTTGGAGGGTCTGCAGTCCAGCAGTTGGATACTGAGTGAATGGGGTGGGGGGATGCTGTTTTCAGAGACTAAGCAGTACTAACACCTTCCTGGTAGAGCTGAGCTTTCTCGGAGCTTGATGAAGAAAAGGTATATTTATTTGAGTAGTGAGAGGAGGAGATTTGAGACCTAGAATTTGAATCTGCATAAAGAGAGGAAGCACGCTGTATCAGGGACAGACAGGGAATCTGGGGTGTGGGGCGTGGAGGAGGGAATGTCATAAACTGGGAAACTCAACACAAAGACAACCCCTGGACCAGGTGGGTCTCAGTTGGAATTCTGGCCCTGTCTTCCATGAGCTGCGTTACCTCCCTGACATAGGCATCTCTTACCTCCCAACTTCCATTTTCTCACTTGTAAAGTGGGGATAACAAACAACTCTCAGACTTGTGCTATACAGAGGGGGCAAAGAATGTCTAGATAAGCACAGCACCTGGGGCAGATCTGTAGTGGGCCTTAGTCTTTCAACAAATGCCTTCTTCAGGGAACCCCACTGCCTTCAACTGACCAGCCAACTCAGGTTTGGGCCAGAGAGGCAGAAAGCTACAGGGGGTGCCGGAGAAGTAACCCTATGACCTTTGGGCCTGCTTCCTGTCCACTTAGCACATGCAACTGAGCTATTCTCAGTGGCTGCTGGCCTTCAAAAGTTTTGGGGTGGGGGGAGACGGAGATTGGAAATTCTTGGGGGACTCAACAACTGGCCCATTTCAATGCTTCTGAGACTCTGTTGGAGCAGCAGTTTGACAAGCAGAGCTGTGGGGAGGGAGACAGATCTGTAGGGAGAGGGATGGCTATAAGCTCAGCTTTCTGGTCAGGCCCTAGCCCTGGGAGGTGTTTGGACTTTTGTGGATTGGCTAGGGACTCAGGCAGCCAAGTGGGAAGAGTCTAGTGAATCAGGAGTGTAGATCCATACTTGGCTATTTGCATCTCATGATTTCCTAGTCTGGGCAAAGAAAACCTGAGCACTCCTCTGAACAATAGCTTCAGCAATTCTAGGTCAAGGCAAGAGGACCCTGAGGGTGCTTTCGTGCATCTTTTCCTGTTTCCATCTGATTCTAAGCACAAGCCTAAGAACAACTCAACAGTTTTCTTGCTTCTTCGGCCCTGGAAACATAGACTTGAGGAGCAGCTGTGGGTGATCTGCAAAGGACATTGCAGATGGGGCTTGATATCAAAAAACCTGCAACCTACCAGCTTTAGGACCTTGAGGGAGTCACTCTACCTCTCTGGGGCTCCTTGACACTGAGAGGTCAGGGGACCATGAAGTACCACAAAGGAGACAGGAGTTGCCATTTTTTAGGCCTGGCATCATCCCAGACATATGAAAATCATCACCCTCTGATTCTGCCTCATGGGGCCCATAAATGTCAAATTTGATGGGCTTTTTCTTAGTGAGACCCAAAATGGCATTTTTGGACTTGACCCAGCTTAGCAAAGTGAGGAAAAGTCAGCCACAAGGCTTGTCACTTTGCCCTGCTGACTACTGGAAGGATGTGAGCTTCCCATGCCAGAGGGTGGTGGACTCCCCATAACCTCCCAGGGGCCGGGGGAATGCTGGCGGGTTCAGGACCCACAGCCAGGGTGGGGCCTGTTCAGCTTCACAAGACATTCTAAATTTTGGGGTGTCCAGTTGGTGATAGGATTCTAATTGGAACAATGAAGTTCTAACTGCTATCGGCATGGAGAGGGGGGAAGGGGGAAACAGAGGAGAGAGAGGGAGGGAGGTAACTGGGGTGGGAAAATGGGTAAACAAATGTGAAATGAATTTCCAAGAATAGAGACAAAGCTAAAAGCTACAGGCGAAAGGAAGAAAGGAGCTTGGCTAGCTTGTTCCAGCGCGACAGCCCCTTCCCCTCCAGGGTCTGGCTCCTGCTCTCCTGCCAGCCCCCTCCCCAGCTGGCTCCACGCTGGGGAAGGGGAGACGACTCTGGAGCCCAGTGGCTCATTCATCTCCTGATAAACTGTTTATCTGAGTTTTAACGAGGGCGCCTCTCTTCCAGTCTTGGAGACAGAAGCCTCCTCATGTTTAGCCTGCCCTGATGTGGGGGGCCTGGGGGCGGGGAGGAGGGGGCGCGACGCAGGCAGGCCTATCTTCAGGCCTTTCCTCGAAGGCACAAGCTGCCTCTGGGCTTTGCCCTCGGCCCTCACCCTTCCCACTGCGTTTCCTCGGCAGGAGGCTGGGGCTAGGGTGGACCCAAGGTTTCCTCTGGAAAGGAAATTTTTTTTTACAGTCCTTCTGTTTCCAGCCACTGTCTTAAACACACACACACACACACACTCTCTCTCTCTCTCTCTCTCTCTTTCTCGATAAATTTAAACAAAACTTGATTCTGACTTGTGGTCTTTACCATGTGTGACCCAGTATTTCAAAAGGAAGATGAATGGAACGCCATGGCTCCAGTATTGCTGGCGATGGCAAAGAATTCTCCAGAATGATGCAAGGGCTGTTCCATGAAAAGACAGCTGTCTCTAAGTTACTAGAAATTTAAACTCTAGATGCTTGAGGACTTGTTCTCACTTCCCACCATGGGCCCTTATGGATGCACACTTGTACAGATACTGATACATTCGTTGAGGGGCACACCTCCCCGCCCCTCCCCCACAACAACAACACACTGAGGAATGGTAAACACAAGCACCCCCCTCCTCTCACATACATGCACCACACACACACCCTCCTGCTCCTCCCTTTGCCACCTGGGCAGTAAAGGTTTCTGGAGACAGGCTTCCTTAGCCACCTGCCATGAGGAATCTGCACACAGCCCCCCTTCTCTCCCCAAACACACAAGCACCCATCTCAGCAACCTAGGCTCACATTTCCCCCACATCGTCTCATCCTGCTGCCTCAGATAGATGTTTACTGAGATAATATAGTCTAGGCTCCCTTATCCTCTCAAACACACACGATAACAAGGAGACAGGAGCTCGGTGGAGAAAAAAATAAGGTGAAAACCACCCTAGCCCATCTCAGGTGGCGTCGGTGACTTTCAGGTTCCAGCTCCTGCTGAATCCACCTAAGGCAATGTTATCACATCTCCATCTCTGAAATTTTTTCCTAGCCCTCATCTCTGTCTCCTCGCTGCCCAACTATCATGTGGCCTTGGAAACGACACACTCACCATCTCCTGTCATCCCTCAGTCTCATGCATCTATCTTTTCCCCACCCATGCAGCCCGATTCCAGACACTCTGTTTGCCAAAGAATACACGAACTCCCTTCTCTTGAGGAGTCCAATGACAATGGGGGAGAAGAGAAAAAAATAAGCCAAAGATTACAATTTAGGACGTTAGTCGCCATGATGAAGCACAGGAATGTTGGGGTAGGCTGGGGGCTGCCAAAAAGGCTCCCCAGGAAATTCAATGTTCAAGTTGGGTTCTGAAAGACCAATAGGAGGTCACAGGCTGGAGGGCTGAGGAAGGGGCACTGGCTACATCACACTTTGGGCAACGGAGGGAGCAGGCCACATGGTCTGAATCCTGTAGCCAAGGTGGCAGTGCTGTGTTAGGGCTTGAGGTCTAGAGGCTGGAAGACCAGGGGCTTTGTATGGTGGGCCCTTGAGGGCCTTTAAGCACTTTGAAATCTAGTTCAAATTTAAACTTAGGTTTGGAAATACCTGAAAGAAACCTGGGGAACCATATTCGTATGGTGATTGTAGGTCCCAAATATTTTAAGACAGCCCCTATTACAAACAAAAACAAAACTTGATTCTGATTGAAATTAGGCTGTTCATTCCCTAGAAGCTTTGCTTTTAATCTCTGCGTAGGAATTATTTTATGCGCCTGGAAAAATTCCTAAAAATATGTTTATAAGTGATTACTTATCCTGATTACCCCTAATGAATAAGATAAAGGGGTGGGCTGAAGAGGGGAGATAAAAATGGCTTCTTACTTTACATTACCTTTATGTAAATCTTAGAAGAAAAGGATAGAACACTCATTATTTTCGTCTTTAGACAAAACTCAATAAAAGATTAAAACCTGTGCATTCGGAGGAAATAACTTGCCCCCGAGTAACCGTTAGGCTGGAAGTGGTACTTAAAATTTTTCATGTTGAAGAGAGTTTTGAAGGCCAACCTGTATTCTTAGGCAGTATTTGTTTCAGGTTTAAATGGTTCAGCGCTCGCATAGGATTGTAAGGTGAGGGAGAAGTCCAGCTGAGGAACTTTTGCGTGTAGGGGAGTGTGTTTGGACGCACGACACCTGATGCTCCAGTCTCAGGCATCTACGGAGAAACCAGATTGTTTTCAAAATGCAGTGATACCCACGTCAAAACTCACCACTGGGCTGAGAAAGAAAACAAAACTCAAATGCATCAAAAACCAATCTCATGCTGGATCAAAACTCTGCAGTCCGGAATGAGCTTGGGGTGGGGGCTGGGTACTGGAAGTCACCTGAGTGGAGGGTTTGGAGCATGGGGTCGCCAAACAAGTGCACCAAGGGCTTTCTTTCCCAGTTGCCAGTTTTAGAACCAAGAACACACGTTTAACATGTGCTGGGGATTTACTCCCTGCCTTACAAGCATTATCTTATCTACCTCATACAGGAGCTTCTGGAGAAGAGATAATTATCTCCCCATTTTATAGATAGGGAAATTGAGGTCCAGAGAGGGGAGGAAACTTCCCAAGGCCACATTCTTTGACTCCAGGATCATCTAAGAAGGCAGGGAGAGGCATTTTAGCTCAGAGCTGTGGAAGCACGGGGCTTCCTAAAGGGACTGATCTTTTTGGTCCATTACTGTTCTCTTGATCTGAATCCATATTTGACTGACTTCAGAGGTCACGGGCACCAGCAGGTTAGGGAGGCTTACTTTGGGTAGTGACTTTTGGCAACCTGGTCAAGTCTGGGCAAGGACTCATTTTATCTTCCCCTCCCCCATCCTGCCCATGGTCCCACCCTCCATAATGAAGCATGACTGTAGTAAAACTAGGCTTTTGATCAAGCTTCTCCACATCACTTTCAAGACAAACAATGTCTCAGAAACCCCCAACTGCTTTTATTTTTCTTATATCTAAGGTTTCACCTTAGTGTCTTTACCCAGCTTCATTTAAAAAATGTCCTCAATTGAGGGGGAAAAAAAATCATGGCATTTCATTATTGTAATTCACAAAGCATGCCTGCAGAAAATGAAAGAGGTTTCAAAAGTTAGATGAGCAACCACCTTAAACTTCTAGAAGGGGTTCCTTAACTTCCTCCGAACCCATCAAGCATCTCCAGTCTAACCATGATTTCCCAATCTTCCCTTTTGCATAGGAAACTAAGTTCATAAGTAAATGTACTAGTTAAAATACAAATGAAAGTAGATATAACAGGGATTAGTTCTTCATCAGCACGGGTGGTGGGTATAATCCTGTTTCGACACAGGATTTTTCTAAGGTAGGATTTTTAGGAAAAACTAGTTTTTATTAGTTTTATATGTATTAGTTTTATATGTATTTGCATACATATAAATTAAAAATAGGTTTTTTTTTTCCCCACCCATGGTAGAGGGAGAGTATGGATAAGGTGAGAGAGTAGAGGCCCCTTGGTCCCCTCCCCACAAAACGACTCTGGTACATTACAGTTTCAGACAAGTGTTTCTTTCCACACACAAAGGCTTAACCATGTTAACTAGTTAACGTAAAGCTTGATTAAACTCGCAAAGATAATCCCTAAAATGCTGGGAGAAGGGCCCTTGAAGTGCCTGGAGGTGGGGGGGGGGACGGGGGGGTGCCGGTAATGAGGCAAGGTTGTGGCTCCAACCCCATTTCACTCCGCATTGTTTCAGAAGTGAATGATTGCAGTGGTTCAGCAAAATGCATTGAGAAAAATGCAAAGCTGCCTCCCTCACCTCCTTGAGGATTTGAGTCACCACAGATGAGCCTTTAAATGTAAGAAGAGGCATCGTAATTATCATGCCACGGGGGTAAGAAAATCCTGGCAGATCACATTTTACAGAACTCCGCTTTTCTTTCAAGGCTCTAGCTCCGGAGGATAGGCGGGTCCATTTGAGACTAAATGTTTATGGCTTAGGCCTCTTCAAGGCATGAACGTTGACTTCTGAGGTAGTCTTATTACTGGTGGGTGATTTCAATATGCTTCTAAATATTTTGACAGCCAGGCAAGCCTTGGGGCTCTTGTCCTCTCTTAAGAACTCCAGGGTCGTCGTTGGGTGTGGGGTGGGGGGTTGGTGTGGTCTCTGACTTGTCCCTGATAGCAGCTTCTTCTTCAGCCCACAGCTAATGGGGTCCTAGGTAAAGCCCTCCTCCCTCACCTAAGTTCTCCTAAATTGGCCACTGAGTAACAGGGCTTGCAGATAGTACTGGCCTGTCCAAGACAACAGAGCTTCTGCTGAAGTGCCCTGAAGTGCCTGTCTCATTTCTCCCCCAAATCTTGGTCTTCCTGAAGGAGAAACAGGCTAAAATAAACTTGTGTATAGAAGGGCAACGATTTACAATCGTTCAAAAACCTCTGAGGAGTCTCCTGGTTACTCTCAAGATGAAGTTGTGATATTGGATGGCCTTTCCAATGCGACTCCCATCTCCCTTTCCCCATCACCTCCTTCCACTCTTGCCTCCTCACTTCATGTTTAGCTTGTCTGGAACTGCTTGGAGGTTCTCTACACATAGTCCGCTCTTCCTCACCATGGGTGTTCTGTCTACTCACTCTCTCCCTTTTGCAAAGTAATTTGTAACTTTCTAGATTCTGCTTAAACATTGCCTCTTCCATTCTTGATTCCCTCTGGATGGAATTGCTTGCTGTGGCCCTCCCAAATCTTATCCATTCTTTTCCTTCCTCCTCCTACCTGATAGCCACATTATGTTCAGGGCAGTTGTCTGTCTTGACGCTTAGACAGCGAACTCCTTAAGGGGTTCATCTCTACATTTCCAGTGTCTAGTCTTGTGTTTGTCTACAAGTGCTTGCATTACATACAGTGCCTAGTAGTGTATACAGTAGGTGACTAGTGAATGAAGGAATCCCTGAGCTTGTTTAATTGCTTTTGGGGACCATTCACGGATGCTAGTATTGGGTGGAGGGAGACCATGGTGGTAAAAATTATGCCCATCTCTTAACTGCTGCAGCAAATCCAGACAGTAATAGCTTATAATATTTGATCTTTTCTTAGAAATCAGATCTCTTGGAGGTATCTGGAAAGTAAAAATGCCAATTTGATCAAATAGACGCTTTATAATTTAAGTGGTGCACGCAAATGACTCGTCCATTCTGAACTGGAGATGGCCTGGCTGTTGTGTACCAACACCCTCAGCAGCCTGAATCCTCACAAATTAGCAGCTCTGTACCCTGGAATCCACTGACATTGGGAGCAGAAGCAAACCAGGGCAAGGGGTAGGGGTGGTGAAGAGTGGTTGGTTCTACCCAGGAAGCTGCAGCTTGGGGTGGGGGTCGGTGAGTAGTTGAATGACCCCAGCTCATTCTGGGGAGCCACAGCTGCTGTGATGCGTCAGGCTACGCCCCTGCCCTTGGAAAGGAAGACAGTGGAATCTCTACCCCCATCCCTGAGACCCCAGAACCCAGTCCTTGTTGGAACTATTTTCTCTCCCTTTCACCCTATGGCTCTTCTTGGAAAGGTGGATTCAGGAGCCTTTCCCAAAGGGCAGAAGGGCACCCTGCTTTGATGTATGATCCCTCTTTGCATCGTCAAAGAGCCTTCCCACCATCTGGCACACTCTGTTCACTCAGGGCAATTGGATCAAGGACTAGGTTCACTGTCAACACTGACTAGGTGCCATTCCCTAACCCCCCTTTAGGTACTCTAAGCTGTCATTCTGTGCTCACAATTGTCCACATATCCAAAGGTGCCCCTTTGGGTATTCTGTTCTCAGCCTGAATGACACAGCCCAATGCAAGTGCTTCTCGACATCACTCGGGTTCTGTCCACCTGGCTCAAAGGGCAACGCTTTGAAGAAGAAATGGATTAAGGTATTGGATTACAGTTTCTGCAGCCAGGCTCAGGGCCTGAGCTGAATGTCCTCCCCAGAGTAGGGTGACTTGGCAGAATGGTTTAGGCCTCCCTCCCTCCTTCCTTACTTTCCTCAGGTCTCCATTGCCCTCTGGCCACAGTGGGGGTGGGTATATGGGGGACCCTCACCCCCCATGATTTAAATAAACATTTTGGCAAAGAGTAAATGGAGCCACATGTCTTCTCTTATGTTTCTGTAGATGTTCTTTCTGTCCTACCCTGTGGCAACATGAAGGTGTGGGCAAGAACAGCCAGTGGGTACTGTGAGTACCCACTCTACAAGTACTGAGTGCAAGACAGAGGACAGCTGGGCACAGCCAACAGCTTAACAAGACAATTGACGTTAACCACTTTCTTCTCTTCCTCCTCCTTACCAACGATTTCTTGCTAGATGCCTGGCACAGTGAATTACACTTGTTAATTCATTTATCCCTCAAAACATCTCTGCTTCTAAGCAAGGACACTAAAACTCAGGGAGCTCAGGTGACTTGACCAAGGTCACCACAAATAGAAAGTGGCATGGCTATGGTTTAACTCTTTGCCTAACCCCAAAGCTTGTGGTCTATTCTTTATGACCCTTATTGGTTTGATCTGGGATTTCACTTCTGGTGTTCCTTATACAACTAACAAATAAGGAAGGTGGAGGTGGGAGTGGAGGGAGATACAAAGGGGAACCCAGGGTGATCTACAAAATGTATAAATTATCAGTGGATGCAAATATATGTGGTAAAGCTTCTAATGAATGGGAATTATACACACTAACTGGGGGTCAGTGGTTACGTTTGGGGAAAGAGAAGGAGGGTAAGGTACTTGGTGGATAGTTATTATATTTAGAACATTTCTTTTTTAAAATGTTTATTTATTTTTAAAATATCAGTATAATTAACCTACAGTGTTATATTAGTTTCAGGTGTGCAATATAATGATTCAACAATTCTATACATTACTCAGTGCTCATCATGATAAGGGTACTCTTTTTTTTTAATTTTTATTTATTTTTGAGAGAGGGAGAGAGAGCACGAGCAGGGGAGGTGTAGAGAGGGAGGGGCAGAGAGAGAAAGAGAAAGAGAGAGAGAGAGAGAGAGAGAGAATCCCAAGCAGGCTCTGTGCTGTCAGCATAGAGCCTGATGCAGGGCTCAAATTTGCAAACGGTGAGACAATGACCTGAGCCAAAATAAAGAGTCAGACACTTAACAACTGAACTACTGAGGCACTCATGAAGAGTGTACCCTCAGTCCCCTTCACTTATTTCACCCATCCCCCTACCCACCTCCTGTCTGGCAACCATCGATTTGTTCTCTATAGTTAAGGGTCTGTTTTAATATTGGTTTCTTTCTTTTCTTTTCTTTCTTTCTTTGTTTAATTTTTAAATTTTCTTTCTTTCTTTCTTTCTTTCTTTCTTTCTTTCTTTATAATATAATTTATTGTCAACTTGGCTAACATACAGTGTATACAGTGTGCTCTTGGTTTTGGGGGTAGATTCCCGTGATTCATCGCTTACATACAACACCCAGTGCTCATCCCAAGTGCCCTCCTTGATGCCTGTCACCCATTTTCCCCTCTCCCTTGCCCCCCCCATCACCAACCCTCAGTTTATTCTCTGTATTTAAGAGTCTCTTATGGTTTGCCTCCCTCCCTCTCTGTTTATAACTATTTCCCCCCCCTTCCCCCATGGTCTTCTAAAAATTTTGGTATCCTAAAGTGCAGTGAAATGTCATTCATATCCATTAGGATGATTGTTATCACAAAAAGTAGCAAGTGTTGGCGAGGATGTGGAAAAACTGGAACCCCTCTTGCATTGCTGGTGGGAATGTAAAACGATGTAGCTACATAAAAAACAGGGTGGCAAAAAATTAAACACAGGTCTACCATATGACCCAACAATTTCACCAAGATCTGTACCTCAAAAAGCTGAAAGCAGGGACTTGAACAGGTATTTGTACACTTATGTTCACAGCAGCGTTATTCACAGTAGCCAAAGGTGGAAACGATTCAAGTGTTCGGCAGATGAATGGATAATGCAAAGTGTGGTAGATGCGTAGAATGGAATATTACTCAGCCTTAAAAAGGAAGGAAATCCGGACGCATGCTACAATATGGATGAACCTCGAGGATGCCATGCTTAGTGAGATAAGCCAATCGCAAAAGGGCAGTTACTGTATGATTCCAATTATAGGAGGTACTTAGAGTAATCAGATTCATACAATCAGGAAGTAGATTGTTGGCTTCCAGGAGCTGGGGGCTGGGGAATGGGGGTTAGTCTGAGAACATGGAAACGTGCTGGAGATGGGGTGGTGGTAATGTCAGCACAATGGAATGTACTTGATGTCACTGTACATTTACAAATGGCCAAAATGGGGATTTTCATATTATGTTTATTTTACCACAATAAAAAAAAAGTCTTTGGTGTCCAGCTTGGGCTTGTTTGGAAACAGTCTCCGTCGTGTGCGATCTTTCCTTGGCTTGGTCCCCATCAAAGGGCATCAGGCTCAGATTGAAGTGCGAGTCCCCCTCCCCGGGTCACCGTCAGCAGGCTGCCTTCTTGACTCAGGTGGGCCAGCAGCTCGGTGCAAAGCACATTTCTCCATTCCTTCTTCTGTCGCTCAGCCAAGCACTAGACACTTTCAGGCCCAGAGGAAGTTCATCCGAAAATAAAAGCAGTCGTTCAGGGGACCGTATGGATTGAAAGACTCCCTTCCTGGTGGACTCCGAGGCCAGCTTGCCTGCAGCCAGCCCCCTGAGTATAGTAACCGCCCTGTCAGCCAAGGCAAATCTGCCCAACCTCAAAATCCCAAATTAGCACCTGGCCCTTCCATAGGGCAACTTTGGTTTAAAGTTTAAGTGAAACCTTGACGATCCTACTGACTTGAGGGGAGGCCTGGGGGTGCTCTCACAGGATGCTCTTTCTTCACAGGAATGTGATGGTTGTACAGTGTGGTGTCTGCAGTCCATTTCTACAACTGCAATTAGGGCCCATCAATGGAGGTGTCAGCCACATTCAAAGTCCGACGGGGCTCACCCATGAAATTCATAATGGGATAAAAGTTCCATTCTGGGACTGACAACTTCAAATGGAATTTGGTGCAATCTTTTATTTATTTACAGGGTTGTGGGAGTGGGGGTTGTGAAAATCCCATCTCACCCCTGAACTCCCCCCCCCCCCCCCCCCCCCCCCCCCCCCCCCCCCCCGCCCCAGGCTTCCAGGGATAAAAATGAGGGTTGGGATTACATCTGGAGGGAAGCAAGGCTATATTTAAATATGCTTTGGAAAGTGTGGCTCCGTGTCTGAAGCAGTCCAGAGCGACAGCTTCATCCAGCCTGGCCTGGGACAGTCCAGGGAATCATTTAGAGATCTTGTGCTAATTGGTTCCAATTTATCAGTTCCAATTTCTCATGTGGCAGGGCCAGGTCTGAATGCTCGATGCTCTCTGAGGGAACAACGCTCTGGATTTACTCCAGGAGCCCGAGGAGCCTTCCACACTTTGCCTGGTTTCCACCGATGACCACGGCTGTGTAATTAATTCTCGAATGCCCCTTCTTTTTAACCCGAGCTTACCCAAGTCATTATTCCATTAGCTGCCTCTTGGTAGATCTTTCAGTAACCTCAGTTCATCTTATTTACACAAAAGCGGAGGCTTTTTGCGGTATTAAGTGAGCCTGGCGAGCCAGGGGAGGGGGTGGGGGGCGGATTTATTTGTAATTACAGTACGCTTCTCGCTCCCATCGCGTTCTGCCCATTCACAGGCTCCGGCCAGGGCTGGCGCCAAGGTCTCCAAGTTGCCCTGTGTTTATGTCATTGAGACGAGGACAATATTTCAGTGTGGAGCCAAGCCACAGGGATCCACTCTATAAAACCCTCACTAAAAATAGACGCTCCAACCCCTGCCCAGCCCCCTCCCCGCCTCCGCGACTCCCCCACTCCTGCCCCCAGAGCTGGGAGCACCCAGCTTCAATCCGCTGGGAGACAGGCGTGCCAAATCGGCAGATCCGATCCTCCTCGCAGCTTAGGGCGGGGGGGGGGGTGGGGGGGGTGGGGGGGGGGTGGGGGTGGGGGGGTGGCGAGAGCTCCTTCCTTCCCCAGGAGTTGTAACGTGGAATAAAAGGCGTCAATTAGCAGCCTTTAGAGCTGACAGGGCAATTAAAGCTAAATTGTAAGACAGAGGGAGAGTTTAGAAGAAGAAGGGAAGGAGAGAGAGATGGAGGGAGAGAGGTAGGGAGAGAGAGAGAGAGGAGACAGATTTCCAATGTATTTTTGGTGACAGCTGCATTTTTGAGGAGGGTCAGCCTCTCAAACTACAACTGGCTGTTTGGATATATTTTCACTTGTGAAGTGACATTTTCAGTGAACACTGATACTCCCAGTTTATTACACTTTTCATGTCAGCTCTGAGCTGCTGGTGGGGGGGGGTGGAATTAATAAAAGAAACGCAAAGCAAAGAGATAGTGTCTTTACAAACGCTCCCACCCTGCCCGAGTCTCAATGCACCCATTTCCTTGCAGGGTAAGTTAGACGCAATATGAAATTGTGAGGATAGAAGTGGATGTGGTCGGTGATGTGGTCGTCGCACCTCGGCACACTTTCTGTTGTCAGCTTGCTTTCCTTGCCCAGGACCCCAAGGTTATAAAACTATTGGGAAATAGTCTTTTTTGGGTCTATTCCCGAGTGACCTTCCTTCACAGTCAGGCTTTGGTTTGGGATTTGGGAGGGCCTCAGACTGCCTTATGCAGATGGGAAGTCTCAACAAGGGGAGTATTGATTTTGATTCACTGTTGCAACACAGGAGTTCAGGGGAGTAGATTCAAGAACTGCGGTGCATGGGGATGGGCACAAGAGAGGAGTACAGCTTAATCAGAGGAGAAGTCAGTCTAGGGAAGCACCTTCAGGCACCCTACCCTCCCCTGGCCCCCAGTCCAAGGAGGAAACAGTGACTATAGTTCTAGTGAGGATGTTCTCAAAGTCACCCTTGCTTTGCTGAACCTCCATTTCAATCTTCCATCCCATAACTGTAATCCTTTTCCCTTTATCCTCCCTCACTCATTAAGAAGAGCTGCCATTTCTGCAACACCTACCCGGTTCCTGGCAGTGTGTGAAGGGCTTCCCATGTCCTGGGTGCAAGGTAGGTGCACCTACCTATTATCGTGCCTAGATTAGGTAAGAGGAAACTGAGGCTGAGACAGATTGAGTCACTTGTTTAAGGTCACCCAGTGGGTTAAGTGGTGAAGCTCGGGGTGGAACCAGGTGGAAGTCTAACGAATATCCAAAATCTGAAGTCTAAAGACTTGCCGGTCTCAGTGATACTCAGTGATACCGTGAGGACAGAGTTCAACAGGCTCAGAATCAGCAGTTTTTGAGCTGAAGGGCTCTGAGAATATTTAGTAGAGGGTGTCTCAAACTAGGTTTCCAGGGCTCCAGGCTTTCTGAGCCCCTGTTCTTAGGAGCATCATTGCATTTTATGTTTGAGACGATAGCTAAGCTCAAGCCCCACCATGTACAGCTGAGCAAGGTGAGACACCAAAGAAGGTCACACAGTTATGGCAGATGAAGTCTGCCCAGGACTAGTTCTGTCAGCAAGTAGAATTATCTAGTGCTGGATTTGTAGGTTCACTTGTACAGCTTGATTGAAGCCCCTGAGGGAAAGGACTGATTCTAGGGCCTTTAATAGATAGTCCATGACTAAATGTGTAAAAGCAATTTACGAGTGGCTACAGGTAGGTAAACATCTGATATGTTAATTGCAGACCAATGTTACCTGTGCTCAGGAGTGTCCATATTTGGTCACAGTTCCATCTACTAATCTCAGTCACTGAAAGCAAGTAAAATCGCCCTTCTGTGTATATCCTGAGCTCTTCTCCATTCATTGCACATTCAGTCATTTTTTATGGAGTGCCTAACATGGGCCAGGCAGTGCTCCAGATTATAAACAAAACAGACGAATTCCTCGCTCTCCTCCCTACTAACCTGCTTCGTAAGATATTGCTGTACCATATTGCTATGTAATTGGGATTTGGTTTGGTGAGGTCTGGATGGCCAGAGGCCCAGTTGAGTTTTTCCAGCTTGAAGGCAATTACTGCATCTAATGTTTTTGTCTGTTGGTTTGTTTTCTTATTTTCTTCTCTTATGCCTGAATGAATTTTTTAGCCTTACATTTTTTTTTAATTTAAAAACCACAAGGTAATACACTGTAAGAAAATAAAATAACGCAGAAGTATGAAGAGTGAAAACACGGAGTCTCCTCGATCTGTTCCTCGAGTGGCCAGTGTGTTTGATGGTCTGATGGTGTGTGTTCTTCCCCCATCATGTGTATGCACAACAGTCATACAATGCATAGGATATACTCACGCATGCAGGTGGGGGTACTGGGCTGGAGCACTGCAGTCACTGGGCGGGACAGGCGCAACTGTGGGTTTGTAATCTGCACTGCTGCCATCTTTTATAGGCCTTTTAGGGTATCATAAAGACCAGAAGTTTCAAAATTGACTTTTAACAATGTTCAGGTAAGAAGGGTCCAGGGCACATCTCCCACTGTCCCTGAAATCACAGGCCTAGGACAGCCTCTACTTGAGATGCAAAGGAGGAGCCTCAACTGAGTTATTATTTTTATTTATTTATGTATTTATTTATTTATTTATTTATGTGTTGTGTATGTATATATGTATGTATGTATGTATGTATTTTTAAAGATCATGAGATCGTGACCTGAACCGAAATCAAGAGTCAAACACTTAACTGAGCCACCTGAGCATGCCCTTCCCCCACCTTTTAAAAGAAGTGTTTGATCCTATTGTTTAGGTTCCTTTGCAGCATGGATATGTTTATTTATTTAACAACATGGACGTATGTTCATGGCACTACAATCGGGTTTGCTCAGTCGTTTTTTTTTTAATTTTTTAAATGTTTATTTGTTTTTGAGAGACAGAAGGAGATAGAACATAAGCAGGGGAGGAACAGAGAGAGAGGGAGATGCAGAATCTGAAGCAGGCTCCAGGCTCCGAGCTGTTAGTACAGAGGGTTAGCTCATTGGTTTTAATGGCTGCATACTTTTCCATAGCATGAGATAATCATGATTAGGGGAAAAAAAATGTTTTACTAATGAGAAGAGTTTGGTTTTTTTTACTCCTTTTTTGCCCTCATAGAGCTGTAATGGAATAACTTTGATACATGTCCTCTGCTTATTCACATGACCATTTCTTTAAGGTAGATTCCTAGAAGTGAATTGTTGAATCCAAAGGTTTGTGCATTTATAATTTTGATACTGCCAATTTCCCTTAAAACGTATACCAGTTTGTACACCAAATACAAGAGTGCCTTTACCCACACATATTACAATGGGTGGTTTTGCTGTTCATGAAGGTAGTTGCAGGAGTTGACCAGCGGGACAGGGTCAGTGACAGATCTACCAGTGGTGTAGGAAAGTCAAACCAAGATGGTCCTAAGAGTGTGGCTTTTGTCAAGTCTCCCTTAAAACAACCACTAGCAGCAAAAGTGGATTCGAAGGAGGGATTAGAAGGCTGGCTCCCACCTGGTGTCACCTGGAGCAGGTCACTACCTGGAAATCCAAGAACCCTAGTTCCCTAATGTGCTGAGCAGGATCACATCCCATATTGTTCAGACCTCATAGGGTTGTGGCGAAGATAACATGCCCTCATATAGTATGGGAAAGTGTTCTTTAGGGAGGACTTCAGTCTCGATGCAGATACAGAGAGCAATGTGGATAGTATTTAAGTCTGTGTGTGGAGATCAAAATGACAACAGAAAGAGCCCCTGGTGTCTGTGTTGGGAGAGTGTCCTGGGTTGGGTTTCTAAACCATTTTTCTTCAAGCTTCAGAGAATGTGATGAGTAGTGAGGAGCTTC
The DNA here is from genome assembly GCF_022837055.1 of Prionailurus viverrinus. Lineage (NCBI taxonomy): Eukaryota > Metazoa > Chordata > Mammalia > Carnivora > Felidae > Prionailurus > Prionailurus viverrinus. The sequence continues at coordinate 29,780,295 of NC_062574.1, forward strand.
TGGGGCTGCTTACAACCCAACAGCAGAGTGCCTCTTTGACCTTGAGTTGGAGACCACATGTCAGCCCCCTACATTTTACTTTCTGATTTCATGACATGATACATGCTAATGCTTAGCACTGTGGTCCTGACTATGGAAAGTCCATAGTCAACGCTCCCAATGTTTCCTCCACCCTCTGTGTCTGAACCCTCCCATGGTTCACAGTTCATATTGATTCTCCTTCCCCTCCCCCACTTTTTTGGGCTGTGTGTGGCATAGGGGATAATCACGTATCGTTATTTCAGGCAGACACAGCTGTGCCCTGATTTCTCCTTCTTCTTTTCTTTTAAGTTTATTTATTTATTTTTGGAGAGAGGGAGAAGGAGAGAGAATGCCAAGCAGGCTTTGCACTGTCAGCACAGAGCCTGACACGGGGCTTAAACGCATGAACTGTGAGATCATGACCTGAGCTGAAATCCAGAGTCAGATGCCTAACCAACTGAGCCACCCAGGTGCCCCACCTGTGCTCTGATTTCAACTTTGCCACTTACTTTGTTGTATGATATGGGACAGAGTGCTTAACCTAGCTCAGCATTAGTTTCCCCACTTGTAGAATAGACCTAATACTAATTGTCTCAGAATTCTTGTGAGCTTTAGATGATGACAGTGCAGGGTGCTATTCCAGTGTTTATGGTCCAACACAACAAGGTGCTTACCATGGTCATCCTTCACATGATTCTTCCTGAACTTTAATGACAGCAACAGCAAACATTTGGTGTGTTCCAGCTTACAACCCCCCATGACCACTTTAATTTTATTCTTATAAGATGTCATGAAACTATGTCTCAGAGAAGAGACATATGTAGAAGAAATGTAGAAGCTACATTTCTGCACCAGGCTACAGCCTGAAGGCTAATTCTCTAAGTGCTTTCCTGACTTGGCTCCTGTTCCAGCTTCACAGACCCACAGGCGTTTGTCAAGTTCTGAAGCAAATGGAACCCATCATCTGGGTTAGTATGAGAAGATCTATCCTCCTTGCTGACTCTAATCCTGTCGAGTTCCACCTGCATTCTTTCCTTAGAGCTCTAGAAGGACCAGGGGGCCAGAGTCCTTAAGTTAACAAGCCTTAAAGTAGGGAAGGCTGATCCCCAAGTGAGCCCATCTTTTTTGAAGTCTGTGGTGGGAGATGATCTCATGGGGGAGCAGGTCCCCAGGGAAGAGCAAAGTTAAAGAAAGCCAGACTAAGGATGACCTCTGGACACTGGCCTCTCCCTTCTGGCCTCCATCCATCACTGCTTCTCTCTCCTGGCGTCTCCAATCTCCTGGGGGATGGCTGTCTCCTCCTTTCTTTTTTCTTTAGCATCAGGGAAGATGACTCAAACACTGCCTTAGGGCACCAAAGGCATCCACAAATTGGTCCCAATCCCAGCTAATGAGGAAGGCAAGAGAGGAGACTGGCAGGCTGTGTCCTGTGGCTTTGGGCTGTGAGAGGGGAGAAGGAGGCGGCCAGCTAGGCCCTCCTCTGACCCCACACAGCTCTGAGGCCCAAGGCCTCATGCCCTAGGCCTGTGGATGAGGCTTTTCTAAAATTTTATCTGTTCCAAGCCAGTAAATAAACAGATCTCTCTCCACCCTCTGTCCCTCAATTCCATACACACACTTTCCCACATTGGGTCAGGCAGAATGGAAGAGAGGTTAGGAACACACCCTTCAGAGCCCTGGAGATCTTAGTTTCCATCCCAGTTTGCCCGCATATGGCCGTGGGTCCCGGGATAAACCACGTGACCTCTTGAAGCTTCAATTTTCTCATTTGTGAAATGGACACACTGACACCTAGTTTGGAGGGCTGTGAAAAGAGGTGAGTTTAGACCTGTGACTTGCCTGGGACCTAATCCCTCAGGAAGCAGTGTCTTTTATTATTTCAAAAATCTCCTTCCCTTGATACACCCTGACCAACACACACACATATGAGAACGGGCAATTCCAGCACTGACACAAATCTGACACTCATTTACTCCTTTTCTTTTAAAATCGATCCTTACATGATTTCTTGTAGTGAGGGGACCCTGCTCTCTGGGACTGCATTGCAACATTAGCTTCATTGATGAAATGCTCTGAAGATCCGCTCAGTCCATTCCCTCCAATGACACGGGAGTGAGGGTGGGGGAGGGTCAATTGTAGCCAAATAATGGCCAAGAGTGCTTCTCAGCTACCTCTCTCCTTTCCCCTTTGCCACATAATCTCTTCTAATTTAAGGTGGTCTCTTCGGTTGATAAACTCAGCTGACTTCCTTTTTTTTTTTTTTTTTTTTTTTCACGCCCGGCTTGAAGTCGGAAATTATATTGGTAAGACTCGTGATGGTGGATGTTATTAATGTGCTTAATGGGCACTCAAGGCAGTTTAAAGATCTTAGCCTTTGAGCGGCGCCTTTATCCTACCCTGGGGGTAAATAATGGAGATGCTAACACAGTCTGTAAAGGGGAAAGAGCAGAGGTGGCCTGCCTGCTTCACAGGGGCAGGATGCTTTGATGGCCTGTCTGCAGGCAGGGTGATGAAATCAGCTTCCCTCGTTTTTATACCCCTTTGAAAAGGCCAATTCTCCCAACACAATGCACATTTCCAAGTCGTTTTTAATTTGGCATGAAAATGTCTCCTTCACCCCAGACTAGAGCCAGCAGAGTTAATGGAAAACACACATCTGGGCAGCTGTGCTCTCCCAAGTGAGAAGGTGAGCAAAGGGGGCAGGAGTGTGGTCAAGGATTAAAGATAGCAGCCCTCAACCCCCATCAACCAAAGGGATTTAACCCATCGCATGGGAATTGTCAGAAGCTGTTTTCAGAACTCTCTATGGCTCCCTCTTTTTCCTCACTGGAGGTGAGGTATGGGGTGGTGGGGTGTCAGTTAACCTTTTGGTGGTCCTTGGTTCCTGGTCCCAGGTATTGGGGGACATTCTCTTTCTGTTCTTTACTAAGTAAGTCCAAAGTAGTTCCTGGCTGATTCCTCTTCTGCTGCAGACATTTTCCATTCCTGACCTTCTGCATGAGTGCTGAGGATGAGATAACAGGGTAGGCTTTCTGCACACTCAGGTCGAGCTTTCAGGGTTCCCCGTGGCTTGTTTTCGTTCCCTTCCTTGTCTAGATTCTTGGTGTCTGAATTCAAATTTAGAGTGAATTTGTATCTAAGACAAAGAGGCAGTGGCTCCGATAGACAAATGTATGTTAACAGTGCCTTGTCTGTGAATGCCTAGGGTCCCAGAGGAAGATTCCCCTACTTCAGCTCATCTCATCCTTACGTTGGCCTCAAGTTTGAGGCATACCTTTCTCGGGCTGCAGTTTACATATTATTCTTTTTAATTGCTCTTTCAGGCTGAGATGTGCAGTATGAGGAACACTGTGAATTCATTGGGATTGTCTGCAAAGAATGTGTGTGATCATGGCTTTCATCAGATTCTCAAAGGGGTCTCAAAGGCTAAAATTAGGGGGATCATACATCCCAATTTTCTTGGGACATTTCCAATTTACACCAGTTGTCCTGGTGTAATTGTTAATAGCAACTCTTTTCACTCATAAAAATGTCTTGGTGTGGATAATAAATTACAGTTGATTCTCAGTACGTGCAGAGTCTGCCTTTGCAAATTTACCTGCTTGCTAAAGTTTATTTGTGACTTCCAAATCAGCACTCCTGACACTTTTGTGGTCATTTGTAGACATACGCAGAACAACAGAAGGTTGAGTCGTCTGTTGTGCAGGTGTTAGGTGATGTTGAACACGTCGATCCCTTGCCTTCTTGTTTCAGCTCCCATGCCTGTCCTTTCCATGGTCTATTTAGTACCACACTTTGCATCTGTGCCTTTCCTTGGTGATTGTGCTGTTTAAAATGGTCCTCAAGTGCAGTGCTAAAGTGCTGTTTAGTGATCCTAAGCACCGAAGGCAGTGAAGTGACATATGGAAAAACTGCATGTGTTGGATAAGCTTTGTTTGGGTATGAGTTATAGTGCTATTGGGCATGAGTTCAATGTTAATGAGTCAACAACATACACTAAATAAGATTTCTTTAAATAGAAACACACATAATCCAGGGTTATGGATTGATTGGTTAACAGAAGAGGCTCACAGGAACCTAATCCTCATTTCCTCTAAGAGCAGTGGTTCAGTCTTTGTTAATTCAGGTGTCTTTTAGACCACGACTACCATGAATAATGAGAATCAACTACATTTGGTCATGCTTGCTAAAATTCATTGTTTTATAAGAAGATAACCAGACTTGAAGTGAAGCAGATTTGGTTCCAAAGCTCTGCTCTGCTTCTTAACAACTATGACACCTTAAGTCATCACTTCCCTTTGGCAGGCATCGGTTTTCTCTCAGTAGGATAAAAATGGTACACTTGGAGTGCCCTTCCCCTTTGCTTTGAGTTGAGGGAAGCAAGTTACTTGCTTGGAGAGGTTCTCTGTGGAAGTCAGCTCCAGATGACAGCTGCAGATGCCTTCTTGTGTCTCAGACTGACCAATTTGTTGAGGACCCTTGTGACAATAACTGGAGTGGGCCTTTCCTAGGGATGCTTTATTGAAGGGCAGTCATTGCTCACTACAATGGAATCCATCTCTTCTCCACCACTACCTCTTTCCATGGACCATTCACCAATCTGGAGAGGTTCTCAGTCCCAAGGAGCCCAGCAAATAGAACTTCCATCCTGGGAACATCCTGGTCTGTTTGACAGATACACTATAAAGCCAAGTGGGGAGCATCTGAATGAGTCAATAACAAACAGGAAGACCAGGGGCAGAACTATCATGTACTGAGTGTCCACAGAGAGTTGGGCACTGCACTGTGTACTTCAATAAATAATGCTAGCTCTCATGACAACTTTGCTAGATATTATTATGTCCATTTAAAAACAGATGTGGAATAGAAGCTATGAGAGGTAAAACATTTGACCAAAGATGCTCAGTAAGTAAATACCAGTGTGAACACTTCAAACTCAAGTCTTTCTCCCTCCAAATCCCATGCTATTTTCCAGTAAAGCCTGCTTTTGGAGGGTGGGGGCTGGCTTTTGAAATCGCATGATCTTTGACTCCCCAGGGAACTTGGAGAGAGAAAGCAGATCTTTCATTATAATGAAAACCCCTAAGGTGTCAGTAACTTCTCAGGAATCTTGGGTTCCAGCGACCCCTCTGCAGACCCTCCTGGTAAGGAGCAACAGAGGCCCTCTGGATCGGTTGTCTCCCCACCCTCTGCACACCATGACCTGAGGGCTGCTGTCTGGTGAAGGTCATCCTCTTCGCCTTGCTTGCTTTTTGCTGCTTTCGAGCACCCTTTTTCAGAACAGGAGCTCAGTTGCAACTCTCTCTTTTGCTTGGCCCCAGGACAACTTTTCCACTGTCACCGCCCTGTAGCCTCAGCTGGCACAGAAATTCCAAAATAAATGAACGTGTTGTAAATTGGGAGAAAATATTGTGTCCTTGTGGTGTTGATGTTGATTGCAGCTCGGCGGCTCAGGCAGCAATGGCTACAGCTCAAGCTGCATATTTCTTTACCCAAACACGCAGAGGGCCTGCCGAGGCCAGGAGCTCTGCAGACGCCTCCATTCAGTATGCACTTCAGCTTCTAGAAGGTGTGCCTGCCGGGACTGACAAAGTGCCGTTGATCCGCAGCCCCCAGCCAGGCCAGGGGCCCAGCAGTCAAAGCCAGGCTGAGACCCGTCTTCCAGCCGTGAAGCATTTGGGAACAGAGGCCTGCCGATCACACTTTGGCAGGAGACAGCCCCGTGGAGCAGTGTGGTGCTGGCCTTCAGAATGGCCCTCGGGCCTGGCACAACACAGCCTGTAGCTAACTGAAGCCCTGTGGTAAGAGGCTTTTTGGGCTGAGGGTGGGACTGGGCTTGCTTGTTGGGGTCTGGCTAGAGGCTCTGAGGGGGGCTTGAAAGCTTGACCACCCAGCGTCATTTTGGTAGGAACTTAAGAGAGAAACAAAATCCCCTTTGAAGAGGGCTACGGGCAGGCGCAGGGAGAAAGAGATTTGTCACAAGGATATTTTTCCCCCTTAGCCCAAAGATTGGGCCTGAATTTTCCAGGAAGCAGTAGGGACTCTTATGCAGGTCAATTTCCAGAGAGTTTTGGAGAAGACGTCTGTTTTTCTGTCTGTCCAGTAACCCCCCCACACACCCACCCCTTAAGATACTGCTCCCATTTCCCAATGATGTGATTCAGTGGTACTCCTATCACAGTGCCTCCTGCCCTTTGATGCAGGGCCGGGACATAGTCTTTTCTGCCAATCACAGAACTCCATTTCCTTCACAGGAATGGACATTTGACCCAATCTGGGCCCATCAGGATCCTTCCCTAGGGCTTTTTTGTTTTTCTTTCTTTCTCCCTGGAACTTTGGATTTGGTGGAGAAGGTGGCTTGCCTTTAGGTCAGAGGGCTAAAAGGATATGAATTGAGTATGACTGGTAGGCATCTTCTTAACAATTTGGGGAAGACCTATTTATAGAACAAGAGAGAATGAAGGTGACACACAGACAGTGCTAGTACCAAGTGATGGGGAAGAGAGTGGGAGAGAGGGGACTGTGGATCATACCTGAATTCTGGATCTAGGCATGCTTGAATCCAGGTTCATCCTCAGATTCCCTGGTTAAATGAATCAGGAGTCTCCTCGTCCCTTCTTTTTAAATCTTAAACTGTTTTGGGTCGTTGCTAAAAATCGTGTCTAAAACAAAGGTAGTAGCTTGTGGCTTAGCCTTGGACAAATAAAAGCATATTTCTGAGGGGGAGAAGATAGGAGCTAGGAAGGGAATTAAGGATGATCATTTTATGAACATTGCGAATACAGTGGTTTTGGGTCCCACCTCTGTTCATTCTCCTTTGTTTATCTCAACACATATTTATGGAATATCCATCGTGTTTCAGGTCTGGGACTATGAAAATGAATGAGATAAAATCTCTTCCCTCAAGCAGCTCACAGTCTAGTTGGCAAAACAAATAAGCAGGCAATGAGGATACAGTGTGAGATAATACGGTACTGGGATTATAATATGGTGCAGGGATTGAAGACTGGAAGTTCCTAGTGCATGCTCTGGGAACATGGAGGAAGTTAACTAGCCCAGGAATGAATGGAGATCAGGCTAGACTTCACTTACCAAATGAGGCAGTGCCCAAGCTACAACAGATACTGCTGGGGTGGAGGTGAGCAGTAGGTTATCCCAGGTTTGGGGCTGGAAGTGACTGGGGATAAGACCAGCACAGAAATCATGGCAACCCATGACTAGGTGGTGAGGCTATGGGAGCCATAGCTGATGGCCAATCAGGAGCTATAGATGTTCATAGGAGGTTCAAATATTCTAATCAGGAGATGATCTTTCTAGGCCCATCAATATTCATCTGCTCCATCCAGATTCCTACCTACATTCTCTCCACTCATTTTGGCCACTGACTTTGCTCTGCTCTTTCCAATAGTGACTTTCAAATATTTTTGATTATTCATTCATCATTAAAATAATTTTGTAATTTTATATATCACCATATTTTATATTTATTTATATATTTAAATTATATATATATATATATGTACACACACGTATAGCTGCTGTGCAAATGTATCACACTATTATAAAATATATTCAGAAGTAGTAAACTTAAGAATAAAAATAAGATGAATCGTGTTGTAAGTGTCTTGCTAACAGTGCTAGCTAAATATGCATTTGCCAATATGCCTTTGGGATGAAGTTCGTTGTTTTTTTTAAAATTTTTAATATTTAGTTTTGAGAGAGACAGACAGAGAGCAAGCAGAGGAGGGGCAGAGAGAGAAGGAGACACAGAATCTAAAGCAGGTTGCAGGCTCCAAGCTGTTAGCATAGAGCCCAACATGGGGCTTGAATTCACAAACTGAGATCATGACCTGAGCCGAGGTCCAACGTGTAACCGACTGAGCCACCCAGGTTCCCAGAGGTGAAGTTCATTGTTAATGAAGGTGAATTTACAGCCGCTCATTTTACAAATAGTCTTCTTAATAATTTGACTTTTGGACAACTTCCTGACATTTGATGATGCAGCTGATGGAGAGCTCCTACAAGAAATAGGCTAAGTGGGATCATTTCCCGTTTTCTGACTGTTCACTTGCACTGACTTGTCCTCCATCCACACCTTTGTGCAAGAATTCTTTTTTTTTTTTAATTTTTTTTTCAACGTTTTTTTATTTTTGGAACAGAGAGAGACAGAGCATGAACGGGGGAGGGGCAGAGAGAGAGGGAGACACAGAATCGGAAACAGGCTCCAGGCTCTGAGCCATCAGCCCTGAGCCTGACGCGGGGCTCGAACTCACCGACCGCAGGATCGTGACCTGGCTGAAGTCAGATGCTTAACCGACTGCGCCACCCAGGCGCCCCATGTGCAAGAATTCTTTTAAGCCATTTGTCCATTTTGTGGAGATGAGTTTGGCTAGAATTAGATAAATGTCTTAGTCTGTTCAGGCTGCTATAACAAAATTCCATAAAGACTAGGTGGCAACAGGATAGACAACAGGATTTATCCCTCACCATTCTGGAAGCTGGAAATCCAAGATGAGGGTGCTGGTGTGGTCAGGTTCTAACAACAGTTGTCTTTGGAGTTGCTCACTGCTGACTTCTTCCTGAGCCCTTACATGGTGGAAGGGGTGAGGGAGTTCTCTGGGGTCCTTTATCTGCCCTTATGACCTAATCATCTCTTGAGGTCCCACCTCCAAATACCATCACATTGGGGATTAAGATTTCAACATATGAATTTTGGCGGGGGTGGCTGGGGGTATCGTGGACACAAACATTCAGCCTAGGCCAGCAATATAAAACATGAGTCTGTTTAATGGGGCACATGTAAACTGTAATACACAGAAATGCTCTGAAATCAATCAAACCAATGAGGTGATCACTGTCAGCTCCTTGCTGTGGGAATCCCACACAACCCTCAGTGTGTCCTGTATGCTGTTGGTGCTGTGGTATCTGTGACATATGGACCACGGAATACTGCGAGTGACAATCTAGATATGAAATAGTCAGAGAAATTAATTTATGTTAAGAGACAATAAACATGCATTGACATGCTGATATTTTCTTTCAATCCTGAGGATTATTGTATACATCTTCTGGAATGTGACAGCCACCTCTGGAGACTATTTACTCACGTCACAGTTAGGTAGATTAAAGGCGGCTGCAGACTCTTTGCTTCTTGAAAGCTGGTTCAGAGATAGTTAGAACCAGTCATAGATGAAACACAATAGCCAGTCATGTTAATGGTAGAAAAGCCATTGTAATTATATACAGGAGCCCCACAAAGATAGGAGACTCCAAAAAGACAGCCAAGAAATTGAGCCTTATATACCATCCTGAGCTAAGGAAAGGGAGAAGGAGGTCTGGGGGCTTCAAACGGTCAGAAGGCAGATCACAGGAAGATGAGACAAGGAAATATTTGGTAAAGAAAATTTTCCCTGCCACACAGAGCTACTCCAGGAACAAATCAAAGCACACCTGGTGGAGGGTCCAAAATATCACTATGAGTAGGGTAATAAAATAACCAAAGTCACAACAACAGAGAGCAAGTAACAATCTCTGGAAAAACACCTCCTGAAGGGCCAGGCCCTGGACAGTGTATGACCCTCCTTTAATGTAGCAGTGCTTGTAGGTGCAGAGCACACAACAAGCTTTTAAAATGCCTAAGGGACAGAAAACGGGAGAATTCTCCTCAAAAGAAATTCCAGGAAGTAGCGACAGCTAACAAATTGGTAAAAACTGATTTAAGCAATATAATAGGACAAAAATTTAGAATAATAGTCATAAAATTAATTTTTGGGCTTGAAAAAAGCATAGAGGACAGCATAAAATCTATTGCTACAGAGATCAAGGGACTAAAAAATAGTCATGATGAATTAAAAAATGCTATAAATAAGGTGCAAAGTAAAATGGAGGTGGCCACAGCACGGATTGAAGATGCAGAGGGGAGAATAGGTGAATTAGAAGATAAAATTATGGAAAAAGAGGAGGCTGAGATAAAGAGAGATAAAAAAAATCCAGGAGTACAAGGGGAGAATTAGAGAACTAAGTGATGCAATCAAACGGAACAATATCCTTATCATAGGAATTCCAGAAGAAGGAGCAGAGAGAGAAAGGGGATGAAGGTGTACTTGAACAAATCATAGCTGAGAACTTCCCTGATCTGGGAAGGAAAAAGTCATTGAAATCCAAGAGGCACAGAGAACTCCCTTCAGATGTAACTTGAATCAATCTTCTGCATGACATATCATAGTGAAACTGGCAAAATACAAGGATAATGAGAGAATCCTGAAAGCAGCTAAGGATAAACGTGCCTTAAAATACACAAGTAGACACATAAGGGTAGTAGCAGACCTATCCACTGAAACTTGGCAGGCCAGAAAGGAATGGCAGGAAATCTTCAATGTGATGAACAGGAAAAATATGCAGCCAAGAATCCTTTACCCAGTAAGTCTGTCATTCAGAATAAGAGAGATAAAGGTTTTCCCAAACAAACAAAAACTGAAGGAATTCATCACCACTAAACCAGCCCTACAAGAGATCCTAAGGGGGATTCTGTGAGTGAAATGTTGCAAGGACCACAAAGTACCAGAGATACCACTACAAGCATGAAATCTACAGATATCACAATGACTCTAAATGCATATGTTTACTGAATGTAAATGGACTAAATGCTCCAACAAAAAGACATAGGGCATCAGAATGGATAAAAAAAACAAGACCCATCTATTTTCTGTCTTCAAGGACTCATTTTAGACCTGAGGACACCTTCAGATTGAAAGTGAGGGAGAGGGGCGCCTGGGTGGTGCAGTCGGTTAAGCGTCCGACTTCAGCCAGGTCACGATCTCGTGGTCCGTGAGTTCGAGCCCCGCGTCAGGCTCTGGGCTGATGGCTCAGAGCCTGGAGCCTGTTTCCGATTCTGTGTCTCCCTCTCTCTTTGCCCCTCCCCCGTTCATGCTCTGTCTCTCTCTGTCCCAAAAATAAATAAACGTGGAAAAAAAAAAAAAAAGAAACTGAGAGAGAACTATCTATCATGCTACTGGAAGTCAAAAGAAAGCTGGAGTAGCCATACTTATATCAGAGAAACTAGACTTTAAATTAAAGGTGGTAACAAGAGATGAAGGGCATTATATAATAATTACAGGGTCTATCCATCAGGAAGAGCTAACAATTATAAATGTCTATGCACTGAATTTGGAAGCCCCCAAATATATAAAACAGTAAATCACAAACATAAGCAACCTTATTGATAAGAATGTGGTAATTGCAGGGGGCTTTAATACTCCACTTGCAACAATGGATAGATCATCTAGACAGAGAATCAATAAAGAAACAAGGGCCCTGAATGATACATTGGATCAGATGGACTTCACAGATATATTTAGAACTCTGCATCCCAAAGCAACAGAATATACTTTCTTCTCAAATGCACATGGAACATTCTCAAGATAAATCACATACTGGGTCACAAAACATCTCTTAATAAATATAAAAGAATGGAGATCATACCATGCACACTTTCAGATCACAATGCTATGAAACTTGAAATCAACCACAGGAAAAGTCTGGAAAACCTCCAAAAGCATGGAGGTTAAAGAACATCCTACTAAAGAATGAAAGGGTCAATCAGGAAATTAGAGAAGAGATTTAAAAATATATGGAAACAAATGAAAATGAAAATACAATAATCCAAATGCTTCGGGATACAGTGAAGGCAGTCCTGAGAGGAAAATACATTGCAATCCAGGCCTATCTCAAGAAACAAGAAAAATCCCAAATACAAAATCTAACAGCACACCTAAAGGAACTAGCAGCAGAACAGCAAAGACACCCCAAACCCAGCAGAAGAAGAGAAATCATAAAGGTCAGAGCAGAAATAAACAATATAGAATCTAAAAAAACAGTGGAGCAGATCAATGAAACCAAGAGTTGGTTTTTTGAAAAAATAAACAAAATTGATAAACCTCTAGCCCGGCTTCTCAAAAAGAAAAGACAGAGGACCCAAATAGATAAAATCACTAATGAAAATGGAATTATTACAACCAATCCCTCAGAAATACAAGCAATTATCAGGGAATACTATGAAAAATTATATGCCAACAAACTGGACAGCCTGGAAGAAATGGAAAAATTCCTAAACACCCACACACTTCCAAAACTCAAATGGGAAGAAATAGAAAATTTGATCAGACCCATAACTAGTGAAGAAATTGAATCAGTTATCAAAAATCTCCCAACAAATAAGAGTCCAGGACCAGATGGCTTCACTGGGGAATTCCAGCAGACATTTAAAGCAGAGATAATACCTATCCTTCTCAAGCTGTTCCAAAAAATAGAAAGGGAAGGAAAATTCTCAGACTCATTCTAAGAAGCCAGCATTACTTTGATTCCCAAACCAGACAGAGACCCAGCAAAAAAAGAGAACTACAGGCCAATATCCTTGATGAATATGGATGCAAAAATTCTCAACAAGATACTAGCAAATTGAAATCAGCAGCATATAAAGAGAATTATTCACCATGATCAAGTGGGATTCATTCCTGGGCTGCAGGGCTGGTTCAATATTCACAAATCAATCCAATGTGATACATCACATTAATAAAAGAAAAGATAAGAACCATATGATCCTGTCAATAGATGCAGAAAAAGCATTTGACAAAATACAGCATCCTTTCTTAATAAAAGCCCCCGAGAAAGTCAGGATAGAAGGAACATACTTAAACATCATAAAAGCCATTTATGAAAAGTCCACAGCCAATATCATCCTCAATGGGGAAAAACTGAGAGCTTTCCCCCTGAGATCAGGAACACGACAGGGATGTCCACTCTCACTGCTGTTGTTTCACATAGTGTTGGAAGTGCTAGCATCAGCAATCAGACAACAAAAGGAAACCAAAGGCATCAAAATTGGCAAAGATAAAGTCAAGCTTTCACTTTTTGCAGATGACATGACATTATACATGGAAAATCCAATAGACTCCACCAAAAGTCTGCTAGAACTGATACATGAATTCAGCAAAGTTGCAGGATACAAAATTAATGTACAGAAATCAGTTGCATTTTTATACACCAATAATGAAGCAACAGAAAGACAAATAAAGAAACTGATCCCATGCACAATTGCACCAAGAATCATAAAATACCTAGGAATAAACCTAACCAAAGATGTAAAAGATCTGTATGCTGAAAACTATAGAAAGCTTATGAAGGAAATTGAAGAAGAGAAAAAGATATGGCAAAACATTCCGTGCTCATGGATTGGAAGAATAAATGTTGTTAAAATGTCAATACTACCCAAAGCAATCTACACATTCAATGCAATCCCAATCAAAATTGCACCAGCATTCTTCTTGAAGCTAGAACAAGTAATCCTAAAATTTGTATGGAACCACACAAGACCCTGAATAGCCAAATTAATATTGAAGAAGAAAACCAAAGCGGGAGGCATCACAATCCCAGACTTTAGCATCTACTACAAAGCTATGATCATCAGGACAGTATGGTATTGGCACAAAAACAGACACACAGACCAGTGGAATAGAATAGAGACTCCAGAATTGGACCCACAAATGTATGGCCAACTGATCTTTGACAAGCAGGAAAGAATATCCAATGGAAAAAAGACAGTTTCTTTAACAAATGGTTCTGGGAGAACTGGACAGCAACATGCAGAAGAATGAAACTAGACCACTTTCTTACACCACTCACAAAAATAAACTCAAAATGGATGAAGGGTCTGAATGTGACATAGGAAACCATCAAAACCCTAGAGGAGAAAGCAGGAAAAACCTCTCTGATCTCAGCCGCAGCAATTTCTTACTCGACACATCTCCAAAGGCAAGGGAATTAAAACGAAAAATGAACTATTAGGACCTCATCAAGATAAAAAGTTTCTGCACTGCAAAGGAAACAATCAATAAAACTAAAAGGCAACCGACGGAATGGGAAAAGATATTTGCAAATGACATAGCAGATAAAGGGCTAGTATCCAAAATCTATAAAGAACTCACCAAACTCCACACCCGAAAAACAAATAATCCAGTGAAGAAATGGGCAGAAAACATGAATAGACACATCTCTAAAGAAGACACCCAGATGGCCAACAGGCACATGAAAAGATGCTCAACGTCACTCCTCATCAGGGAAACACAAGTCAAAACTACATGAGATATCACCTCACACGGGTCAGAGTGGCTAAAATGAACAAATCAGGAGACTATAGATGCTGGAGAGGATGTGGAGAAATGGGTATCCTCTTGCACTGTTGGTGGGAATGCAAACTGGTGCAGCCACTCTGGAAGACAGTGTGGAGGTTCCTCAAAAAATTAAAAATAGATCTACCCTATGACCCAGCAATAGCACTGTTAGGAATTTACCCAAAGGATACAGGAGTGCTGATGCATAGGGGCACTTGTACCCCAATGTTTATAGTAGCACTTTCAACAATAGCCAAATCATGGTAAGAGCCTAAATGTCCACCAACTGACAAATAGATAAAGAAGAGGTGGTTTATATACACAATGGAATACTACTTGGCAACGAGAAAGAATGAAATCTGGCCATTTGTAGCAATGTGGACGGAACTGGAGAGTATTATGCTAAGTGAAATAAGTCAGGAAGAGAAAGACAGATATATGTTTTCACTCATACGTGTATCCCGAGAAACTTAACAGAAGTCCATGGGGGAGGGGAAGGGGGAAAAAGTTTACAGAGAGGGAAGGAGGCAAACTATAAGAGACTCTTAAATACTGAGAACAAACTTAGGGTTGATGGGGGTTGGAGGAGAGAGGAAAGTAGGTGATGGGCATTGAGGAGGGCACCTGTTGGGATGAGCACTGGGTGTTGTATGGAAACCAATTTGACAATAAATTGTATATATACAATATACACATATATATGAAAGCTGGTTCATATGAAGCCTTGAGGCTTTGGGCTTGCCCTCTTGGGACACTCTCTCTGGGAGCCCTGAGCTACTAAGTTAGATGCTTGATTACCCTGGTACTGCCATGCTGAATCTAGTCTGTTGGCAAACCTGGTGCAGGTGTTAGATCTGGAGATGAAGCTGTGGTCTGTCAGTCCACCATTTGAATACCACTGAGTGCCCATTATTGGCATCACATGAAATAGAATAACCAGCCAGCTGTGACTTGCCCCATATCTTGACCCACAAAAATGTGAGATATAATAAGATTATATTGTGTTCACACATTGCATTTTGAAGTTGTTTGTTATGAAATCATGGAGAAACTGAGCATGTGACATCACCTTTTCAGCGAGATGAAAGTGTAGTCCCTCTTGGCTTTTTGTGATGAATTCCTTCCTAGCCTCATTTTAATCTTTGAATATACTTCCCAGTGGCATGTATAGATTGCGATGACCCTCTCTGGGGGAGAAGGCATCACCAACAAAAGTCCAGATCTTCTCAGACTCAACAAAACTCAGATCTTCCTAGATATGGATCTGAGGCTGGATTGGATCTGTAGCCCCTGTTCTGGGTCCCATTCTGCTTGATGATTCTCAATCCCAGGGCATTGTCTCCTCCTCAGAGTGCTGACCATGTGAGGAGTTTTTTCTGAGGTCATCAGCTAGTGGTCCCACTCTATTTTTTTCTTACTGATCCCCAGTCCCCTGATCTTGCTCTGGCATTGATGGAATTCTCTAGAATTGATGGAATTCTATCCTCATATCGAATTTGGCCTTTAGTCCATCTATGTT
Organism: Prionailurus viverrinus; assembly: GCF_022837055.1. Lineage (NCBI taxonomy): Eukaryota > Metazoa > Chordata > Mammalia > Carnivora > Felidae > Prionailurus > Prionailurus viverrinus. The sequence goes on from NC_062574.1 coordinate 29,796,003, forward strand.
CTATAACCTGAAAGTTGTGCTCTTTTCTCCTTCCTCCAGAGTGATTTTCTTATGCCCCTAACATTTGACTTAGATCTGATTTGGGTTAAGGAAGGTCAGTCAGGACTAGACCCTTGGATTGTTGGTCCTTCCTTGAGGGAACAGCAACTTGTCCCCACCAAGGAGTCCTCCTCCCTCAGGTTCCCTTCCTCCCCAATCCCAAAGCCAGTCTGGCTGGGCACCTTTATTTCTTCCAATGAAAACCATTTAAGACACTGTGTCAGTTACTTATTGCCATAATTGTGCTGTGTAAATAGCCACAAAGCTCAGGGGGCTTAAGTGAATAAATAGTTATTATTGCTCATGAATCCAAGGTTTACCAGATGGTTCTTGCAGTCTCAGCTGGGCTCACTCATGTTGTGTAGTCAGCCTTGGATCTGGTAGGTGATTCTGCTGATCTTGGTCAAGTATTTTCCTATGTTAGAGCGTTGGCTGGCTGAGGGTTGGTATAAGAAGCCTTGGCTGGGAAGACTGGACTCTCCTTGTAAACCTCCAACAGGCTAAGCCAGTCATGGTGTGAGGCCATCACCATCTAATGATAAAAGTACAGAAGCAAAAAAGGAAGTAGAACCATCTAGTGTTTTTACTTAAGTTCCTGCTTTCCCACTAGCCAAAGCAGACTACGTGATCATGACCAGCATCTGAATAGGAGGCGACTATGAAGTTGCATGGCAAAAGATGGACACAGGGAGGTTCTTAACTGGGCCGTTAATGCCATCAACCTAACAAAAATCCAGACTCTTCTATCAAATGGTTTCTGAAATCTTAGCTGGAACAACAGAAAGGTAGTCACTTGGTAGGAGCTGTAGTCATGAGGGATGCAATTATTAGCAGAACTGAAGTGGGGAGGAGCAGTGAAGAAATGTCCTACTCACTCTCTTTCCCTGACCTGCGTTCTCCTCCTGGTGCCTCCTAATGGCCAAACCCACCCTGAAGCCAGCCAGTGAAAGAGCCCAGAAGACAAAGGCCATAGGGGTCAGTCTCCCTGGGCACAGAGTAAGGCAGAGAAGAGTAGAGAGTGGATGTGGGCTTGTGTGTCTAGCAGGTTATCCTATCATAAGCCATACCTTTGGCAACAGAATGGAGAAACCTGCCTCATGATTCTAAGCTCAGGAACCTTGGGTTGGCCAGTTACAAACATAGCCATGCTCAGCATCCTCCCTCCCTCTCTCCTCCCCCCCCCCCAACTTTGGTTAGGTTCTCTGAGATGTAGATTCTAAGATGATTTAGGTTTATGGGGAGGAAATACCTGTGAGGAAACAGAGAAGAGGAAGCCAGAGAGAAGGGAGACAATCTTAGGAGAGATGTTAGACCATGACGCAGGTCTCACACCTGTGAAGGAGGAGGAAGGAAGGTCAGATAGGTAGAGTCTTAGACTGTAAAGCAGTTCTAAAAATTTTTCAGCCAGGTCAATGGAGAGTCCTTGAACCAAAGTCCCCATCAGAAGAGTCCCACATTTTTCAGGAACTGTGCGCCTTGGTATTCTTGCCAAGCTTACTCTTTGTGAGCAGCCGTGGGATGCATGGTTTCACTCCACACAGTGATGCATTCAGAGCTCAGCAGCTGGAGCTATCAGTCAATTATGCATTTGGTAGCAAGAGATCTGAGAGCCATATTTCATGGCTTATGCCCTCCTTCCTTTCCTTTTCTCCCTTTCTTCTTTCTTTTCTTTTTTCAGTTAAGATTTTTGGAATGTTGTTTAGGTACCAGTCATGGTATCAGGTACTGGTGATATACAGTGAAGAAGACGAACATATTATCGACCTTTATTGAACTTCATTATTTATTTTTCTTTATGATTTTTTGTAGGAGTCTGCTAATGAACTCAACTGAAGGCAATTTGAGTGGGGGGAGGGGGATTTATCAAGCTCTATGCCTTCCCTCCCCACCTCCTTACCCCACAGAGCCAAGCCAATTGTCGGGTGTAGCATTAAGATGATCATATTTCTTAAATCCCAAACCAAGCCATTCTTACTTGTGAATTTATTTACAGAAAAAAAATCATAAGGAAGTGTGAAAGTTAAATCACATTTTGTTATGATTTTAATGAATCTCCTTTCAAGATAGATAGGGGACAGATTTATGAAACTGGACTTATCCCAGGAAATGCAGTGAATATAGCCAACAGATTGACACCAGGCTTGTTTGGGAGCAAAAACAGATTCATTCAAATTATTCGTAAGTTTGTCATGAGATTACATGTGCACGGGAGCTGAGGAAAAGCTATTCAGTTGATTTGGGGAAGATCTAGAATGTGGGCCACACAGAGACTGAAAATGGAATTGTAAGGTCATCTGGAATCCTGGGTGGTTCCAGGAATGTTGGCCTCAGGAGCTTATGGACCTTGACTCTGGTATTCCACTGTTTTCATGACTCATCTCTTCTCCATGGCTTGTTTTCCTCTTCCTACTGACTGATTTCCTCAACCTCTGTTGTTTATATTTTCTTGGCTTCTTAGTTTCTGACCCTCATAACTTCACCTTGGTCATGATGTAGCATCTCCCTCTGGCTTGTTTCTGTCTTAAGGTTTTTTGTCTTCTGCTGCTAAATCCTTCACCCTCTTGGTTTTTCTCCATTCAAATTCTAAAGAGAAAGAAATCTGTTTGGCCCAGGTATTCTTTTATGACACTCTATAGTAATTGGTGCTGGACTGGGGGCTCCTGTTTAGAAGTCCCAACTGTAATCTAATCACTTGGGAAGGTTAGATGGATTTCATAGAATTTCACACATGCTCCTAAGGTTTTCTCTTCTCCTGAGGCAATCGGTGTACCAGTTTCCCTTAGGAGAGAACCATGACTTCATTGTTAAAGGTATAACATTTAAAAAGTCTCATTCTCAGTGTGCACCATAGTCATGGTGAATGAAATATTATCATACACCTGCCATATCCCAGTTTTTTTTTCATCTAAATGAATCCACTGTTCCTATTTCCCAGACTGAGGGAGAAGGGATGGATGTAAGGTTTATCAGGTCCACACCATATGCCAAGAATTCTGCCAGATATTCTGCATTCATTATTTCTTTTGATGAGAACAAAACCCTGTGATGTAGGTACTGTCCAATTTCTACAGATGACAAAGCTGAGACACAGAGGTTATGTAACTTGCCAGAGGTCATAGAACTAGCAAGTAGTTGGCTCAGAATTCAAACCTATGTTTTTGGTTTCTTCTTCGGTTGGACCATTTCTTCTTCGATATCCTACTTCCCATGTCCTTCCAGATCTCCATTTATGCCTGGCTCAGACAGCACTCAAAACACTCTCCTCTCTGCCCTCCTTGGCCTGATGCAGAGGTTTCCTCAGGGTCCAGAGAACATGTGAGTGTACCTCTCTTTGTCTTTTACTTAGGTCAGGATCCCAGTGACCATCTAGTTCATGAGGATGGTGACCACATTCTATCTGCTCCCCTCTTCATGTTGTGTTGGCCCTGTCCCACATATCTATCTATGGGATAGCAAAAATAATTTTGGGTTAGGGGCTGTCAGAAGACTTGAGTTTGTCTTGTCTCTGCTACTGAGGTGGGTGACTTTGGGCCAGTTTTTTTCAAGTGACAAATAAGAAGGGTATATAAGCCTCTTTCAGTCTTGAAAGGCCGTGCCCCAAACAAGGCATGGGTTCTTTCAGCTTCTATCCAATTCTGAAAGCTAATTGGTTTGGGCTCAGAGTCCCAAACCTCTGAAGACTCAGTCCTTCAAGGTAGATTAAGGTTCTTTCACAGTCTCCTAACGGTAGTAGCCACCATATGCAGTGTTTGGGAAACTGGAGGATGCTGGGTTGCAGCTAAAAAGGCTTGAAATTTTAGTAAATGCTACTTTCCATCTGATTTGGGGCCTTTCACGTGGAAGGAATGTGAAATAAAACTGAGTGGGAGAGAATAATTCTCCATAACCTGGATTTATTTTCTCCAGCTGTTTCCCAAGACCATGGTTTTGATTCATCAAAACCCCACAGTTTCACACTCATCATCCTAGCCTGCCTGGAGCCCCAGTCCAGGGATGCAAAAGTTTACCCAATGGGTCATCCATTACCATCATTTGCATTCATTAAATAATGAGTGCACCATATACTTCTAGGCACTAGGTTTACAATAGTGAACAAAAAAGAAATGGCTCCTTCTTGCCTATTGCTGACAATTGGGAAGAAACAATAGTCAAAAAACAAGTGATAAATATTAGATTCTAACTTAGTCAGTTTTTCTTTAGAAATTTCATGGTAAGTCATTAGAAGCTGATGCTCTGATGCAGCTGATAGACTTTGATAACCTCCTAAGAGCAGCAGGTTATAGTCAGATTTGCTTGGTTCTATAGTCAGTCAGGCCTGTACTTAGATTCTCATTTCTCTGCTTATTAGCTGTGCTACAATGGGCAAGTTACTTAACCTCTTCCAGCATATATGTACTGCTTATCAAATAGGCTTATTGTGTGGCTTTACAGGAGACAACAAGTCAAAATACGTGGCACATGGTAGGTGTTCATTAAAAATCAATTTTCAAGGTTGCCTGGGTGGCCCAGTCAGTTATGTTTCCAACTTCAGCTCAGGTCTTGATCTGATGGTTCATGGGTTTGAGCCCCGCATTGGGCTCTGTGCTGACAGCTTAGAGCCTGGAGCCTGCTTCAAATTCTGTCTCCCTCTTTCTCTGCCATTCCCCCTCTCACACTCTGCCTCTCTTTCTCTCAAAAAATAAACATTTAAAAATTAAAAAAAAATCAATTTTCAATCCCTTCTCTAAGAGTGAATAAGTGATAAGATGGATCCTGAACTGAATAGTGAAAGAAGGAAACTGTTAGGCAGTTTTGACTAAGCCTGTCACTCCTTTCAATTATTAGAGAATTTTCCCACTTATTCCAATTATTCATTAAATAATCAAGGGCTTACTATGTTCCCGGGCTACTAGCTGTGTTAGGTTATGGGAGTACAACAGGAAGCAGGGCAATTGCCCCTTTGGGGCTGTTTGTAAATTTTTCTTTGCCTTTGTTTTCTTCTTTTCTCCCTCCCTCCCTCCTTCCCTTCCCTTCCCTTGATCCCTGCATTCTCTCCCTCCCTCCTTTCTTCTTACCATCCTTCCATTTTCCATCCTTCCTCTCTTCCTTCCTATTCTCTTTGTGTCTGTCTCTCTTTTTCCACTACTGGACTTTTCAAGTGGGTTCACATTTTATAGTAAGTAAGCATGATTAAGGTGATGTTTGAAATTGCAGAGGAAGTAGTGAACATAGAGACATGGAAAATGATTTCAACATTTTTTTTCTCTACTCTTTTTTTCTTGTGGGATGAAGAGCCATAATTAGGGTCCTATTGCTATAGAGAGTGACTCTTGCATAAAAAAGTATCTAGGGGCACCTGGGTGGCTCAGTTGGTTGAGCAACTGACTTTGGCTCAGGTCATGATCTCACAGTTTGTGAGTTTGAGCCCCACGTCGGGCTCTGTGCTGACAGCTCAGAGCCTAGAGCCTGCTTCTGATTCTGTGTGTGTGTCTCTCTCTCTCTCTGCCCCTCCTCCACTCATGCTGTGTCTCTCTCTGTCTCAGAAGTAAATTAACATTAAAAAAAATAAAAAAAAAAAAGAAAAGTATCCAGAGAGAGTATTTGGTATATAGAAGCATTCATTACAACCATGTGGGCCAACAGCCTGTTATGGAAACAATCCTGTTGTCTACATAGCTCTTTACAGCAGTGGGATGTGCCATCTTGAAAGCTGACCTGTGTAGTTTTCTGCAGGGATGCAGGCCAGTGACTATTTACATATCTATATATTCTAAGGCTGCTCCAAACAACTGGTAACTGAGGTGATGAAGGGGCAGGGGCTTTGCATAAATAGAAAAGCAAATGTATATTTGTCGGCATTGCTCTCCGCTCCTTTGTTTTATCCTCTTTCCAAAAATAAAGTGCATTGTTCCCGGGGAGTGGCATTTGAAGTGGCAGCTGTCTGCCTGGCTGACTCCTTCCCATAGAGCAGAGCCCAAGGAAGTGACTAGGGTTAAGTTGAGTTTGTTCTATCCTCTACCAACACTGGGATTCAAGTTGCCAAAATAGCTGCGTTCACAGGGTGTGTCAGGCTGAGCCCCAAATGCCCATTGCTCACACATTTACAAGTGACACACAAACTTTGCGGGTACCTATGTCCTTGGGTTCTACACAAGTGTGGCTCATTGGAAAGCTTGCCCTATATTAGTGCATTTATAAGGAATAGCATAGCATGCCTTCTGTCTTCCACTCTCTTAATAGTAAGATGTAGCCTGAAAATCACCTTACTTGGTTTGGGTCAACAATAATATGAATGAGGCTTGATTTTTATTATGCACCTGTTAACCTGAGGGGTCAGCCAAAATGGAAAGTGGATGTGGACATTATGCTACGTTTGAAGGCTGGCTTTAAGAAAAACTCAAGATACAGTAGAGGAGGTAGTTTGCCCAAGAAAGGTAATATTTTATTTAGGAAAATCTGTGAGCAGAATTCAGATGCATATTCAAGGTTTCTGGAATTGAGTTAAGTTGACGTGACTTAATTCACACATTGACTCAACATTTTGGTGTAGTTAGTACACCAACATATCTGTGTAAAATAACCTATCCTCTCTTCAAATGGCTGTTGTGGTGTTTTATGTTAGCAGGGATATACTGAAGGGATAGTACGAGTGTGATCCCAGGAACATTGGTCTTTGGTGGTGGGAGAAAAGTTCCCAGGAGGTGATATTACAGATTGGAGAAACCATTCTCAGCCACATTTTGCTAGCAAGCACTATCTAAATGTGCTAAGGGTTGTGGGTAGTGGCAGAACCTCCATCCATCTACCCATCCATCCATCTATCCCTCTGTCTATCCATCCATCCATTCATCTATCCATCCATACGTCTATTCTCCATACTTGTATCCATCCATCCAGCCATCCCATTTTAAAAATTGACTAAATGCTAGGTGTTGGGGTAAATGGAAATAAGACATGTCTCTACCATAAGAAAGGTGTTTGCTGGGTTGAATAGACATATCTATCCAAAAGATATAGACATGTCCTGATCACCAGAACCTGTGAATATGACTATGACCTCATTTGGAGAAAGAATCTTTGCATATGTAATTGGGTTGAGGAACTCAAGATGATATCATTCTGGATTATGTGAGTGAGCCCCAAACCCAATGCCAAGTGCCTTATAAGAGACACACAGAGAGAAGAGGAAAAGTTCACATGAAGATGGAAGCAAGGACTAGAGCTATGCAGCCACGGCCATAAACCAAGGAAGCCAGCAGCCACCATAAGCTGGAAGAGATGAGTAAGGATTCTCATTTAGTGCCTTTGGAGGTAGCAGGACTCTGCTGATGCCTTGCGTTTAGATGTCAGGCCTCCAGGACCGTGAAGAAAAAAAATTTCTGCTGTTTTAAGCCACCAAGTTGGGGTAACTTGTTATGTCAGCCCTAGGAAACGAATACAGGGCATACTCTAGTAATTGTATTCTGGAAATCCACAGCTGGAAACCAGCTTATTCTGAGCTTTCAGAGGCTTTTCATTCATTCATTCATTCATTCATTCCCTCCCTCCACAAACACTCAACTCAGGGCCACTGTGTGCTGGGCACTGTTCTTGGTGCTGAGTAAACAAAAGCAGGAAAGAGTCAGCTCAGCCCTGCAGGGAGCTCACAGATGCAGGCAAAGCAGGAACTGCCCAATGGAGCAAGGAAGCCCTCAGGGGTGTGCACTGCTGGGAGCACAGAGCAGGGCTGGCTGGCTGCATCTTTGCAGGGGGATGAGTAGTTTACTAAAACAGTGCCATACGCCCTAAGGCATGGATGTGTTCAAGACCAGGGGAAATCTGCTTCCATGGAGTGAGCTACAATTTCTCTACACCAACCTTAGACTCACTTAAAAAAAGAAAGGCTGTGGCTCATAATTTATGGGGGCCCATGAGGAGGAAAACAAAAGGGTCCTTTCTTGAGCAGGCTGGTGTGTGTGTAGTTTATGTGCAGAATTTTCCCAAACTCTGCCTTCTGAATCTTTTGAGCTGGAGATGGTAAGTGTTGGTAGTGAGTAGGTGGGGGGAGAGACCGTGGTGGAGCAGAGAGAGGGGCCGTTCTGCCAGAGCAAAGGTATCCCCACCAAGAATCGGGCTGTAGCTACATGTGTGGGGAGATTTCCCAAAGATGCTGTTTTGTCCCTTACCTTGTTCAAATACAGTCACTCATTCATTCATTTATGGGATGCTGATTTAACACTTGTGAGATGAACAAGATGATTCTGTGCTGAGGGTCAAGATGGAATGGTAGTGGAAGGCAAGACAACTCTCTTAGGAGAGTCTCATGGGAGACAATGACATAGACCTCGACTCTGAAGAGCGAGATAAGGCCAGGTGCACTTAGGCCATAGTGTGAACTGCATAGACAGACATGGTAATGCTATAGGTGGTTAGAAAAAGTGGTCATTGAGGGTATGGCCAGGAAAGTCTTTCTGGAGAATGAGCGGCTCAAGGTGGGTATTAAAACATGGGTAGGATTTAGCCAGATGAAAACAAATAGAGGTTGGGTAGATCTTCCTCCCTCCCTCATTCCCTTTCTTAAGCCCAGAGTTGGAAGAGAAGAGTGTGCCCAAATGTCTACCATCCAAAAGGATTGTGCTCTGGGAAAAAGGGCAAACTTGTGTTAGATGGGATATTGAATTCTGGTAAACAAAATTTGAAAACAAAAAAAAGTATATAATTTTTTTAAGTGGAAATTTTATTTGTAGCCAGATGGTAGAAGCCTTGACTCTCCGTTAGGGCATTTGTATGTGATCCTAAAGGCAGTATGGAGCTGCTGTTTTTTTCTTTCTTGTTAGGAGATAAAATCCACTTTCTATCTTAAAAGTAGTAATACTCATTACAGGAAGTAGGAGGATTATGGAAAAGAAGAAAAACAAATTACCTGTAATCTCCCTTTAAAGAACTGATTATTGTCAGTATTTTTTTCTGCATGTAATTTTTAAAACAATTTCAGAAATCACATACATACTATTTTATATCCTGCTCTTTAATCTTACCATTATAGCACAAGCATTATCTGATGTTATTTCAGTCCTTCAAGAACATAATTTTTTTTTTAAATTTTTTTTTCAACGTTTATTTATTTTTGGGACAGAGAGAGACAGAGCATGAATGGGGGAGGGGCAGAGAGAGAGGGAGACACAGAATCGGAAACAGGCTCCAGGCTCTGAGCCATCAGCCCAGAGCCTGACGCGGGGCTCGAACTCACGGACCGCGAGATCGTGACCTGGCTGAAGTTGGACGCTTAACCGACTGCGCCACCCAGGCGCCCCAAGAACATAATTTTTAATGATCACATCTAGGAGATGTACGTTAATTTACTTAATCTTTCCCCTATGGTTTGATATTTGATTTACTGTCATTTTTCATTATTATAAATCATGCTGGGATGAACTTCTTCATGTAATACTTTTCTTCCATATTTATGATTATTTCCTTTGGCTAGATCCCTAGATGGGGAATCACTGAATCAAAGGGCATGAACATCTTAAAGGTTCTTTGAACATTCTGCCAAATTGCTTCCTTGGGGGTTGTTGAGCTTTGGAAGTACATGATGAAAGATGAGTCTCATAGCCGAGGACAAGCAGGGCCAGGCCAGAGAGAAAGAGCATTCCAAACATTCTAGCAGGAAGAGACATTCCAGAGTCACCGAAGCTGCGGCCCTGGTGATATGCTGTCCTGATATGAAAGCATTGCTGGTGGTCCTGCCATTTTTAGAAAGCCAGTTTTGAATTCTTCCCTATAAGGGCAATAGTGCTCCAGACATGCTGTTCTTTTTTTTCCTGTTCCTAGAGCACATCAAGCTCACTTCTACCACAGGGCCTTTGCATTTGCTGTGTTCCTATTCCTCTACTGGGAATGTCTCCCCTTGGAACTTATTGTGACTGGTGCCTTCATATTTATCTCAGTTCAAATATCAAATGCTCAGAGAGGTCATCTCTGATGACCTTCTCTAAAGAAGTCAGACATCCTCTGCCTTCAGCAGCTTCTTTCAAGTTGATTTTATCCATAGCACTTACTATTCCTGCCCATAGCTGATGTTCAATAGCTATTTGTAGAACGATTGAAGTCATTCACTCATTATTTCATCTACTAATATTTTCTGAGGGCCACATGGCAATATTCCCATTGTTGTTTAGATGAAGAACAAAATGTTTAACATAACCTGTAGAAGGGTTTTCCAGAATTGGTACATACCCAATCTCTCCTGTCTTATCTTGATTCACATTCTGCCTTAGTCTCTGCATTTCAGCCATACACACTTTCTTTAGGTACTTAAATGTGCCATTCTTCTTAAAACTGGCACAGGGTGTTTACACATACTGTTTCCTCTGCTCCAGGTATTCATCTTGGCTTTACCTCATCAACTTCTACTCATGTAGATCTTACATCAATGGCACTTCCTTGGGAATCTCTCCTGACCTCTTATACCAGGTCATGTTCTCCTATTACATATTCTTTGTGGGAGCTAGTCTCCAAAGATGGCCCCCCCAGTGAGCCATACCTCCTAGTATTTGTGCTGTAAGTTCTCCCTCTTTGAACCTACTCTGTCCCTGTGACTCACTTCTTGATAGATGGAATGTGGCAGTGTTGTACAATTTCTGAGGCTAGGTCATAAGGAACCTTGCATCTTCTACCTTTGCCTCTTAGAATACTTGCTTTGGGAACACTACTCGCTCTAAGAATCCGGCTGCCATGCTGTGAGATGCCCAAGCTACATGGAGAGGCTGTGGGTAGGTGCTCTTCTCAGAAGGCCCTGTTGACAGACAGGGTCAACTGACAGTCATGTGAATGAGTTACCTTGGATGACTTAGTCCAGTTGAACTCTCACACAACTTCACCTAGCTATGATGTGATAGCACTCAAGTCAGGACTGCCTAGCTGCATCCAGTCAGTCCACAGAATCATGAGACACAAAAACAAATGTTTATGTTAAGTCACCAAGTTTCAGGGTTGTTTGTTATATAGCAATGGATAACTGAAGCACACTTCCAGAATTATATTCCTTTTGGCTTGTCATTCCTCTCTTTCACTGTATTCATCACAGCTGTGATTGCATCTTGTGCCTGATGATTTAATTAATTATTCTCTTCCTATAAGCTTTATGAGGACAAAGACCATGGTGACCATTTTTTTTTTTTGTACATTTGTTTTATTTTTTTGGCTCGCCATTTGTAGTGGACAATTGGTATTTCATGGCCACCAAAAAATGGGGAAATGGCTATGGTGTGAATTTCAGGGAAGGCAGAGTTTTGCCTCCCAGCAAGAAAGTTAGAAAGTCCGGGGCGCCTGGGTGGCGCAGTCGGTTAAGCGTCCGACTTCAGCCAGGTCACGATCTCGCGGTCGGTGAGTTCGAGCCCCGCGTCGGGCTCTGGGCTGATGGCTCAGAGCCTGGAGCCTGTTTCCGATTCTGTGTCTCCCTCTCTCTCTGCCCCTCCCCCGTTCATGCTCTGTCTCTCTCTGTCCCCAAAATAAATAAACGTTGAAAAAAAAAATTAAAAAAAAAATAAAAAAAAGAAAGTTAGAAAGTCCAATTCCCCTGTTTGGTTCCTGACAGGGCACAGAATGTGCCCTCAGTGCAGCCAATTGAATGCTCCTGCCTGGGTCTTTGAATCTGCAGCTAGTAATGCAGAGAAGCAGGGATGGCTTAGAATTCATTCTAGTGGCTCTGTTAGGAGCATTTAGTGTCCAGTGGAGACAGTCTGGACCCCCTAACTGACTCTTCTCAGGTACAATTTAAGCTGTACTTTGGCTGCTCCTCTTCCCTTTTGTCCTGTCCGTTCATTTTGCAAGTTAGTTCTCCAAACTTGCTGGTGATTCTCTGAGCTACATGATATCCCTCCAGAAACTTTGTTTTTGTCTAAGTTAGCTAGAATTGCTTTTTGTTGTATGCAACCACGGATGATGACCAATTACATACTACCCAGCATGGTAACAAAGGCACAAAGGGTATTTAATAAGTATTGGTAAAGACATGGATAAGTATGTGCCAGGGACCCAGGTAGACATCCAGGATTCCTGGATAGATAAATAAATCTCTAATTCAGAGGAGCTTGTATTTTGCTGGGTTATACATAAACAAATACAGTAATTACAGGTAAGTGCTGTTAAGAATGGTAGGCACAAAATTATGGGAACTAACTATATCTAGAGGGAAGGGGGGAAGGGATCCCCTTGATTTATGTCAGTGACTGTAATTAGATAAACAGTAAATGTTTATCTATTGATGGAATGGATGAATAAATAAATGTAATGTTGAGGTAATGTACATGAAAAAGCTCATCAATTATAAAGTGTTATGTAAATGGAAAGTATTATTCTCAGATTAACACTTGGTTTCTGTATTAGGTAGGACTATTTATGTTGCATACATCAGAAAACCCAAGTCAAACTGGCTTAAATATAAGAAGATAGTTGACTGACTTACATAACAGAAAAGGCCAGGGAATATAACTTCAGGGGCTCAAGTGTTATGATTAAGACTTTCTTCTCTTCAATCTTGTCTGCATTGGCTTTATTTTTAGGTTCTGTCTACATGGTGGTTTCCAGACATTCAAGGCTTCTCTCTCTCACATTCATGTTCAGAAAAAAACAAACATGAAACTCTTTCTGGTTCTTGGAGCATAACTCCTTGGGTTTGCATTGACAGGATTGGCTGGCATGGCTGAAATGTCCCTCTCTGAGATCTATATGATGCTTGGATTGTCCAGACCTCATTCATGGTCCTGTCCCTGGAGTTGGGGTAGCGGCCAGCCTTGCTGCAGCTACTTGTGGTTAGGACTACAGCACTGGATGCAGACTGCTTGGTTTTGTAAGTCTTGCCTCTGCCACATAAGAGAAAATATTTATTTCTATCTTCGATGACACATCTCTGAAATGGGGATAACAATAGCACCTACACCATAGAGTTTGTATAAAGATTAAATGAGTTAATGCATGCAAAACGCTTACATCAGTGCCTGGCACATGGTGAGAGCTTAATGCACATTTGTTACCATTCTTAGCTATTATTACATGGACCAAGAATAGGGAAGCGATGGCTCCCGAAGGAAATTCACAGAACTGTTACCAGAAGAGGGTATGAATGAATGCCTGAAAGGCAAAAACAACAAACGTCCACTATACTTCATTCCCGAGTTCTAACCAACAAACCACTGGGGGTCAGCAGCCAATAAGCTCTTGGATGAAGCTCGCTGGGATTCACAGCTTCTTGTTGGTGTCAGTCCTGTGCCCCCAGAAGAAGTTCCAAAGCATAATCATGCCCACCTGATTAACACCCCCACAGGGCTGAATGTCTCCTTGGCAATTAGTCCTGATTTTTTCAGGCTTCTCCACCTTTGGGGCAGTCTTAGAAAATCCATGCCTTGGCCAGCCCACGTGCATATTAAACCATTTCAAAATGTTGGAAGAGGAAGTCTGCTTGCTTAATGTGTAATTTAGCTGAAAGACCTGGAACAACTTGCATTTTGGTATGTTCCTCATTTTGCCAATGAATGTTATTTTCATAATGGATGATAATGGCTCCTTCAGAGTTATTTTGATCTGTCATATTAATGTAGATTGTGGTGCTTTAATAAGAGTTGACTTTTGACTCCTTAGGCGTGCATCATGGTCATTAGGCTGCACATACACTAAATCATCAGCCATTATTCTCCTTGTGAATTGATATTCAGTCCTTATTTCACTACTTCCATGGGATGAGCAAGAACATGAATAATACATCAACAAGCCCAAAGCTACATCAGTACCTTTAAGTGACAAAGGACTGGGTTTTAAGTCCTTACAAAATTCCGGCTGAGGAAGCAGAGTGTCCATATTGTCTACTCTTGCCTGAGGTCTCTATGTACCCGTCATTCTTCATGCCTCTCCGGAAACAGACTGGGGAGGTGGTCCAGACTTCCAATTCTCCCCAGTTCAATTTGTTTCAAGATGGGGGTGTTCACATTATGAAACAACAGGGCAAGAAGAATTCCTGGAGAGCACTTCTGGCAGAGAAGTGGTTTTGGGCTAGGTTCTTGGAAAGAAAATGTAAACTCTTCAAAGATTTTCTTACAGGAGTGCTGGAAAAACTGCAGACCCCTCTGTGTTAAGAAACTAACATGACCATTTGGGGACATATGGGTGGTGACTGTGACAGCCTGTAGCTGTAAAGCTCCTGTCACATGCCCTTGTTTCAGTCCAGAGCATGGCAAGACTCAAGCCTTCCTTTGATCTCTTTGTGTAGCATTCCATTGGTTCTGGGCTCACCTCAGGAAGGTTCCAACAGCTCCTCTGTCGCTCCAGTACCCAGATCTCCCTCCTCTCACTCTCCAATGGTTCATGTTTCCCCAAGTCCCGCTCTACCTGACACATATCATCCCCTGCTTGTCCTGTCGCCTCCCACCTCTGCCTTATCCTCCCATAGGGCAACCACTCATTTTACGTATTTTGAGGCAGACCCAATATCAGATGTTACACAGCTTTGCTATAACTCATGTCAAGCTCTATATCAATTCTTGGTTTGTAATGCGGTAGTCACACAATTCTCCCCTCATCAGCCCTGTTACTGAACAGTCCTCAGTTGCTGCCCCATGGGGTGGTAGTAGATAGTAGAACGTGGTCAGTGCACTCAAAGACACTTCAGTTCCCATCTCAGCTTGACAATCTCACTAGCTGTGCAGCTGAGGCAGGTGACTTTACCTCTCTGAGTCCTCATCTGTAAAATGGGCACCATCATATCTATGCCAGAGGGCTTCTTGGGAAAAATTAAATCGAATCATGTCAGTACGCACTCCGTATACTGGTTGGGATACTGCAGACTCTCAGTAAATGGTTGCTCTTGTTGGCTTAGAAATCATTCTGGCAGACAGGCAGTGGATTTGTCTCATCTGTGGAGGACACTTGGTGCCTATTCTTCTCCCCCTTCTTTAAGCTCCCCTGGACACTCCCCTGTCTCCTCTTTTCCTTCCTTCTTCCTCAGCCCTTTTTCAATCCCACCCACAACTTTGCGAGGATGGAAGAGGATAGAGTTGTTTATTTTGAAACTAAATTCAACATTGACCCTCAGAAAAAACAACCCCTGCAATATACTCTATTACCACATAAGCGCCACATTTAAACAAAGCCTTTCGGCCTGAACTGAAAATTACCGTCCCGCTGGGAGGCATAAACTGGAGGGGCTGCCTGTGTGAACGAGGGACGCTCAGCAGCTGGCAGGGCCATGTCTGTGGGAAGAAGCTTGGTTCCTTGGTTATGCACTGATTTTGCTTGGAAACTTGTGCTCCACTTTTCCTTCCACAGACGGGGAAGACAATAGCAATCTGTTAAAATGTTGGAGAACAGGAAAGCAACAACTAATAGATTGAAATCCATAAGAGCCCCATTCAGTTGCCAGCTAGAGAATTCTGTTGGGGCTTCAGATGATATAGTCTGAAAATGGTAGTATGTGGATAAGACTGCGAAAAAACTTTCCAAAGAAAAAATAGAGACACTAATAAGCAAACAACAGTGGAGCTGAGGAATTTCCCTTTGTCTGGGTAATAATATTAATACTGATAAAAGCAAACATTTATTGAGCACTTATTATGAACCAGGCACAGAACTAAGTGGGAGTTCTACATATATGAATTCATCTAATCCTCACAACCAGCCTATGAATCAACTTTTCCCTTCCTTTCCCTCCCCTCCCTTCCCCTCCCCTCTCCTCCCCTCCCCTCTCCTTCCCTTCCCTCCCCTTCCCTCCTCTCCCCCCTCTCCCCTTCCTTCCTCCTTTCTTCCTTTCTTCTCTTTCTTCCCTCTTTTCTTCTTTCTTTCTGATTTAAAACAATGAAGAAAATTCTTAACTGAAGTATAATTGACATGTAATATTAGTTTCAGGTGTAATACATAATGGTTTGTCAATTCTAAATTGTATTTTTTAATGTTTTATTTATTTGAGAGAGAAAGAGAGAGAGTGAGTATGAGTGGGGGAGGGGCAGAGGGAGAGGGAGACACAGAATCTGAAGCAGGCTCCAGGCTTTGAACTGTCAGCACAGAGCCTGATGTGGGGTTCAAACCCACAAACCGTAAGATCATGACCTGAGCCATAGTCAGACACTTAACTGACTGAGCTGCCCAGCACTCCAAGTGGTTTTCAATTCTATACATGCTTACCACTACACGTGTAGTCACCATACAACATTATTATAGTATTATTGACTGTATTTGCTATGCTATACTTTTCATACCTGTGACTTACGTATTTTACAACTCAAAGTTAGTACCCTTTAATTCCTTTCTGACTTTTTGTCCTTTTTATTTTTAAAAAAATTTTTTTTTCAACGTTTATTTATTTTTGGGACAGAGA
This sequence comes from Prionailurus viverrinus, assembly GCF_022837055.1. Classification (NCBI taxonomy): domain Eukaryota; kingdom Metazoa; phylum Chordata; class Mammalia; order Carnivora; family Felidae; genus Prionailurus; species Prionailurus viverrinus. Next base: position 29,812,366 of record NC_062574.1, read on the forward strand.
GAGACAGAGCATGAACGGGGGAAGGGCAGAGAGAGAGGGAGACACAGAATCGGAAACAGGCTCCAGGCTCTGGGCCATCAGCTCAGAGCCTGACGCGGGGCTCGAACTCACGGACTGCGAGATTGTGACCTGGCTGAAGTCGGACGCTTAACCGACTGCGCCACCCAGGCGCCCCTGTCCTTTTTAAAAAGTAGACACCATGCCCAGCATGGAACCCAATGCGGGACTCAAACTCATGACCCTGAGATCAAGACCTGAACTGAGATCAAGGGTTGGATGCTTAACCAACTGAGCCAGCCAGGCGCCCCTCCCCATCCTTTATAAGAGCAGTTGTAGGTTAACAGCAAATTCAAGTTATTATCAGCACCCTTCAGGTAGTATTTTTATCCTCGTTTTCACAGATGAGGAAACTGGGGCACAGAGAAGTTCAGTAACTTAACTAAAGTCACACAGTTTGAACTGTGTGGTTTGAACCCCAGCATTCTGGTTCCCAGATCCCTACTCTTTTTTTTTTTTAATGTTTATTTATTTTTGAGAGAGAGAGAGAGAACACACAAGGGAGGGGCAGAGAGAGAGGGAGACACAGGATCCGAGGCAGGCTCCAGGCTCTGAGCTGTCAGCACAGAGCCCTAAATGCAGGGCTCGAACCATGAACTGTGAGATCATGACCTGAGCTGAAGTTGGAAGCTTAACTGACTGAGCCACCCAGGCGCCCCCAGATCCACACTCTTAATCCCCACCTTGTACTGCCTCATTTTGTACAAGATGTACTTGGCTGATGACACTGAATGAGCCTATGTGGCGCTGAATGGGTCTTGCCAGTGGACCTGCCACTATGTTGCCTTGTTACTTGCACGCTGTCTTGTCACCCCCTGGGAGACTGTAGGATCCTTGAGGATATTTCCACTTCAGTGTCCCTCACAGGCCTGCATGCTGTGCCTGGCACCTAGAAGGGGCTCAGTAAATGTTTGTTGGGCTCAGAACAGGCAGATGTTACATGGGGTGATACTGACTATAAAGGTGAAGTGGACATTCAGCGAAGATGAAGCTCAGCGAGGGACAGAGAGGCTGGAGAAAAGTCTGCGGAAGAGAAAGGAAGTGAGGTCGGCTTTGGAAATTTGAAAAGAGAGAGGGCTGAGGGAAGGACACTCAGGGTGGGAAACCACACAGGCAAAATACAGAGGTAGTGAGGAGAGTAGAGTGGTAGATGCTCATAAGGAGATCTGGTCAACCGGAGTGAGCACTTGAACTTGGTACAGTTGGCCATCAACTGGGCTGGTGGACAGGCTGGAGTTGGAAGAGACCATGAGCAAGGCAGTGCTTTTAGAAGCCCAGGGGGCCAGTATGGCCCAATGGCTAGGTGCTTGGTGTCTTAGGGTCAAAGCCCGAGTTAGCCATTTTCCCAGGTGTGGGACCTTGTGCCACTCACCAGGCAAAGATACCTGTCAGGTGCTGCAAGGATGAAATGAGACCATGTGTGCATACTGCCTAATGTTGTCTTACAGTAAACGGTGTCAACGGCCATTATTTGTCCAAAGCCTTGTGGTGGAGGATGACTGGAGTGAAGAGAGAATGAGCAAGGGGTGAGTTTGAGGTCTATGTCACAATAACAACAATAATAAATTCTGATATTTGTGGAGTTTTGCTCTCAGGCTCCTCATCATATAACCACCCAGGGAGGTGAGTGATTGTCCTGAGATTGCACCCTGGCTTCCAGGCCAATGGGCTTTCTCCCACCACATCCTGCTGATGAGGTTCAGGATGTGAAGGAGTTGGGATTTTACTGGTGGAAACATCTCCGGGCTACAAATTGGGGCTGTCAGATAACTCCTTTTAACTCCTGTCTTCTGGAGGCCTCTTTTAACTCCTGTATTTTGAGAAACACACAAGCCTGCCTACCCCCACCCCCAGAAGATACTGCCAAGGCCACCTGCCCTGCCCTTTTCCCTACATAGAGTGACCATCTTTTGTTTATATGCACTGAGAAGCATTGTGTCATACCCAACTTTCTATAGTTTGTTCGATATTTTGTTGTCATTTCCAAACAAATTCTTATTTTTAAATTTCTAGGACTAGAAGGTAAGCTCCATGAGCCCAGGGGATTTGTCTTATTCACCATTCTATCTTCTTCACCCGGAATAGTGCCTGGCACATAGCAGGGGCTCAAGAAACATTTGTTGAGTGAATGAATACACGTCTTCAAACTACACACCTATCCTTGGGAATTCTGATTTTCTGGCATCTATCTAGAAAACGGTAGCTATTATTCTTATTATCACAATAAACTTGCTCATTTCCCTGCAGCCTCAGTTCAACAACTAGACTTGGCATCATTTAAACTCAGTGTCCTGGGGTCTTTAGGATCTTTATTTCTTCTGAGTTTTGTAGGCGGCATTTCATGGAGTAAGTGTTCAGTCAATATGGAGAGACTGAGTTGTTGGCGTGGTGTTTATTTCTTTGTGCATGGATGTATGTGTGTGCACGTGTGTGTGTGTGTGTGTGTGTGTGTGTGTGCAGGTGGACACGGGTGTGGTTTCCATGCCAGCCCACCTTCTGTGGAGCTGAAGGATGTTTGCTGAAGTTAGTCAGAGTGGCTGGGACTCAGGACTCTTGGGTTCTCTTCCTATGATTCATGGGCATTCTGGGGAAGTCTATGAAGCCCTTAAAGCTGTGGTGAAAGCTGGTATTTAAAAAAAGAGGATGACTTCGTTCCTCATTCCCTTTTGTACATTTTTCCACTAGCACACAGGCTCCTCCAGGAAATTTTGGATCTTCAACCATCTTTATGACAAGTCATTTTATTATTATTTGTTCTCACTTTTTTTTTTTGCATAAGCCGTCTCCTAACTAGGTATTTGTTCATAATATTTCATTGATTTCATCTGTTGTTTTTACTCTCACATACTCTGCTCCTACTGTGTGCCAGGTGCTGACTGGCACTGCAGACATGAAACACTCTTTTGCCCCTCACTTGCTCCTGGGTTGGGGAGACCAGCGAGGGGCTGGGTGAAAAGACCTGGTAGGGAGGTGTGTGAGGGTCGGGGAGGAGGAAGGTCAGGGGTTCAGGGAAGATTTCCAGAGGCGGGGCCCTCCCTGAATGAGAGCTCACAAGGTGCCAGGAATCATGCTAAGCACGTTGCAGACATTATCTCATTCACTCCTCACTGATTTATGAAGTAAGTGCTATAATCCCTGTTTTTTTGTGACCTTGGATGAATTACTTCACTTCTCTAAGACTCAATTTCCTCATCTGTAAAATGGGATCTGTAAAACCTCAAGAGATTTGTGGTGACGATTACATGTTTAAGAACAGGTAGAAGGTACTAACCAACATGCTAAAGTGGAGTTAGTAGGTGGGCTCAGAAATGTTACCTACTGCTATTGTTACAACAAGAAGATGCAGCCTGGAGAGGAGGAATGACTTGCCCAGGTTCCCAGAGAGTACCAGATGTGAGATTTGGATCCCACGCTCATGAGGACAGGCCATACCGCCTTGTATATCTGGTTGGGAATTTGGAATGGGTTTGGAGAGTTTTTCCTGGATGGAAAAGTGTATTACTGAAAGATTTTCAGCAGAGGGTGGCCTACTCTGTGACCCCATTCATGGTAGCTACATTACCCTGGTCAACCTCTAAAATGGACATGGCCACCACCTTCCTTGGTCTCCAAACATGGTAGCTCCTGTTCTAAAGTCTCTCCTTTCTTATGCATTACTGGGCAGTTATCTAGTATGGAAACCATGAGGCCAGCAGAGGACCAAGGATTCTCACGATGAAACGCCTAGGTGACAAATAACAAAAATAAGTCATTCCTATAGGAGGAATGGGGCGGAGGTGGGGGGAGGAGAAAAGAAAAAAAAATCCATCTCTGGCTCAGGTGCCGCTGACTGAAATAATTTTTATCCACTGTACAGAGTCACCACCCAGCTCTTCTTGGAGCCACCCCCCCCAGGGCAGTTGTAAGGACTGTGATAAAGATTTATGTGGTTTGTTTGCTTTCCCCAAGCCTTTGAAGACCCACAGAGGAGGGAATGTTTATGGTTGGTTGGCTGGTTAACCCTATAGCTCTCTGGAGTCTCCTTCTGCGACCCCTGGGCTGATTCTCTAGGTGGGAGGCAGCAGGCCATGGCTGCCCCATCTGGGGAACTGGCTGTCTAAAGGCCAGGGTTGGAGAGGATTTCAGACCCAATAGTTCTGGAGGCTTTGCTTACCGCAAACAGCGTCATCACAGCCGAACGCCCCCACCATCTTCGGAATAGAACCAATTCATCCCACAGGGGAGTGAACGCTAGAAAATGAGCGCTAAGAAGAAAAAAAGAGGTTGGGGGTGATGTTTGTAAGGTTGGGCTAAGCAAGACATGAATAGATTTAACGCTGAAATTGTTAATTCTGGTCAGGTGAAGGCAGACTTGTCCAGGGTTCTTTGGTGTGAGGGATGTTATAGGAAGGCATGTATATATTTAAAAAGTAAATGAATCTCTGCTTTATTTTGTTAAACTCTAATATTTTCCTGGCACTGCTGGTTAGAATTACTTGTCTGGGTGTCCTGAACTCCATTTCTGAGCCCCAGCTGAAAACCGTGGACAGCTGGCGGGGAGTAGACACCTTGGAGCTCTGAGATATTTGGTATGCCTTTCCGACCTTATTAAAAACCAAATCCGTTTTTTTGTTTTTCACATGTTCCTCCACATCCTAGGATAGCGACTGAAAGAACATTGGAAAAACATGTCTTTTTGGAGTTATGTTGGTCAACAGTTCCAGGGCCGAGAGGGCTTCAGTTCTTTTCCTCCTATAGGAAACTCTGTGGACTTGTAGCCCCCGATCTGCCATTTTTGGTCAGAAACCTGGGGGCTAGCAGTGGGCTTCATTAGGTTCTTTTGAGTAACAGTGGCATTCATTGGAGATGTGGAGTCCAGAAATGTTTATCCATGTTTGAATGCATCAGTTCACTCTTTCAGTCAATAAAGACTGGTCATGAGGTTCTCAATAAATGTGAAAGTCATCTCTAAGACCTCAGCTGACCTTTGACAGTCCTATTAAGGGCGGTCACCTCTCACTTTTTATGGCTGAGGACACTGAGGCACAGTGGAATGAAATGGACCACACAACAGTTCTGACTCTTTTCTCCAGATTGCTTTCTCCAGACTCTAGAGCATGAGAATCATAAACTTGGAAGCCAGGAAGGCCTGAGCTCCAATCACGTGTCTTCTACTTATGTCAGGTGAGGCCTGGGGGTAAGTTCAAGCCTCAGTTTGTCACCTGTTGAATGCACAGCAAAGCAACAATCACAGCACCGCCAGGGTCCTGGTGGCAATGACACCAGACAAGGTGTTAAGAGCCCCATACTAATATGTTCTCCTTGTGGGATGAACGTTGGCGTTAGGAGGCCAAAGCTGCAACCCTTTGCTTTGGTCCTGGAGCCTGACAGGAGGGCCTCAACTTGACAGAGGGGTTTAACCGGCCTTTCAAAGGTGTGGCTCCTGCGTGGGGTGCTGTGCTGTCTGTGCTGGGCAGAGGTGGTCCCTGAGAGCAGTCAGCTTCGGTTTCTCCACCAGGAGGTAGAAATATTTAACACAACAGGGTGACCTCATCAGGGGCATACCAGATGCTATCATCCATAAGCAGCCGTTTATTCAAGCCGAGCAGGCCCCACATGCCACAGGTAAGCTGGGGAAAGAGAGATTGAATTGTTCAGCTGTGCAGAGTGGAGGTCGAACAGAGCAGTAACACAACCCTTACTCATAACTTCCAGTTGCTGCAAGTGTTTTTTGTTGTTGTGTTTTTTTTTTTTTTGAAGCAGGTTAAACAGGTTTTCCATGGAAAGGTGTGTAACAGACCTAAAGCAGGACAATGACAAAATTTCCTTTTTCAAAGGACCATCTTCCTCCCACCAGTCCCAAATCTCTACCCATCTCAACCCACCCTGCCCCCCCACCCCCATTTCAGCACCGCTCCGGCTTCCCATCCCAGAAAAAATGTGCAAGGCACAAATTAGGCCAGCTCAACTGCATAAAGGCACTCTCTTCCCAAATGAGCAAAAATATTCCCACTTAAAAATGTATATAAAATGTTTATGAAATGAGGGAGGAGATTCAGAAGTTATTGTAGGAGCTGGCAAAACGCAGTGCCAAATGTATGTTAGAGCTCCTCTGATGGTTTTCTCTGCAATTGCCATTTAAAATATGTAGACGCGTTCTTGCTCCCTCCCGGGAAGGCCCCCTCCTCCCCACCCCCAGGCCCAGCTGCACGCGCATACAAGAACCCGCCTATACATACACGCACACTCTGACCGCGGACTCCAGCAAAACACGGAGCCGTTCTTTACAGGCCAGGGAGCTTGTTGTTTTAGTCTGTTGTTTTCATTTTGGTGCACCTGCACCCCTTGCCTGAGCCCCCACCACACTGCCCCTGCCTTGCCCAACAACACCGGGATGTGTGTTTCTGAATAAGCCACACATTATTCGATTTGGTTTCCTCTGGAATTTGGTAGGAAAACTCTGGGTCCCAGTGAATTGGGCTTAATTGGATCCTTCAGGTCCTGAGCATGTTTCACCTGCCTTGTGTTTGTTCTCTGGGACTCCCTAGGCCCCATCCATCCCCTCCTCTCCTCCTTCCCCCCAGAAGCTATATGCATGCTGTGGCTGAGGTCTCTACCCTTAGCGGGGAAACCAGGCAGTGAGCTGGGTATGTGGGGGCGGTAAGGACAGCTTGAGCTGCCCGACATTCTGGTGGCTAAAGGGTGGGTGGAGAGGCTCCAGGTTGATGAAGAGCTATTCCGTGTATTTGACGTCTAGCCACTATGGAATTCTATTTGCAAATGCTAAGTGACCTAGTCAATATGGTACAAATTATCAGTAGCAGCAGGGGGAATGTTGGCTGCTGCAACTGGGCTTTGAAGAGATTACTGTACTCTTGGTGCAATCCAGGACCGATGATGTCTTAAATCCAATTTCCACTTGGTAGGTCTCTGAATCATGGCAGAGATGGCATCGTAAAAACAAAGCAATGGTTTCTTCCCGATGGAGACAAGCCAGTTGAGACCCAAATAAGACCTGGAGGAAAATCATCCCAGAGGTGCCTTGCAGTAGTATGAAGGTGACCTTGCTTTCTTAGCCAGAGAAGGGAGTAAAGGTCAGGAAATCAAGTGGCTGGCTGGAATATGAAGGGTAAAGATGAAGAAAGAAGAATCTGGGTTCTAAGCTCATCCTCAGGCACCCACTGTAAACATCACCTTTACAGTGTCCCTGAGAGGTGGTGGTCCCTCTGGTTCAACACAGGAAACTCACTGCTTCAACTTAAGGTGGCACATTCAGTCCACTGTTAGACAACTCCGATGATTTGAATCGTTTTCTGTTAAGATTAAATTGATCTCCTTGCCAGACTGATCTTTTGTTATTAGTTATATCAGTTATCTATCACTGCATAACAAATTGCTCCAAAATGTAGCAGCTTAAGGAGAGTCAACATTTATTATCTCCCAGTGTTTTCGAGGGTCAGGGATTTAGGAACAGCTTAGCTGGGTATTTGTGGCTTAGAGTATTTCATGAAGTTGAAGTCAATCCTTCAGGCAGGGCTGCAGTCCTCAGAGTTAACTGGGGGTTGGAAGGTGGGCTTGTAAGATGGCTCCATCACATGGCTGTTGGCAGAAGGCTTTCATTGCTGACTCTTGCCAGGTAGACCTCTCCATAGGGTGTCCTCAGGACATGGCAGCTGGCTTCCCCCACAGCAAGTGGTCCGAGAGGGAGAGAGAGCAAGGTGGAATCCACAATGCCGGTCGTGACCTAGTCTTGGAAGTCACATATTGCCATTTCTGCCGCATTCTTTTAGAAGTGAGTCACTATGCCCAGGCCACATTCCAGGTGAAAGAGCTTAGGCTCCACCTTTTCAAGGGAAAAGTATAGAAGCATTTGTGGACATATCTAAAAACTACCAGGGTCATAGTTCTCCTAAATGATACTGTAGAAAATCAGCCTATTTAATCATTACTGTCGTTCTCCAGATATTTGACTGACTGTAGGGATATCTTAACACCCCTGGCTAGATATCCTCAATTCCCTTGACTGCTCCATTCACGACTTGGTATATATCTTTCTACTATCCTTGTATAGTATGCTAATGAAGCTGAAACATGGCACCTAGGATTGTGCATAAGATTCAAAATATGAATACAGAAGACTATGTAATCATTAGAGCTCTATAACCCACGTGTATGCAGTGCCTGGTACATAGTAGGTATTCCATTAATGTTTGCCAATGAAAGAATGAACAAGTGAATGACTAGATAGATGGACTTATTTCTATTCAAATACCTGGAGATCGCATTAGTTTACTTTTCTTTGGTCTTTTTGTTTTTAAGCAGCTTTTTATACTTTTGCCTAATTTGAGCTTTTTAAGTAAAATGTCTAAGTCAACTTTTTTACAATCCTTTGCCCACCTAAGATTCTCCCATTCTGTTTTTGGATTTTTTAACCTAGATGCAAAACTTAAATCCCTATGGAATGAGATCTGCTGGTCTAGATTGTTCTGAATCATGAGTCCATCACTTAGTATATTATCTCACCTAGATTTCTCTCTTCTAGCTTTGTGGTCCAAAAATGTAATCTAGGGGGCGCCTGGTGGCTCAGTTAGTAAAGCGTCTGACTTCGGCTCAGGTCAGGATCTGGCGGTTTGTGAGTTGGAGCCCGCGTCAGGCTCTGTGCTGACAGCTCGGAGCCTGGAGCCTGCTTCGGATTCTGTGTCTCCTTCTTTCTCTGCCCCTCCCCCACTCGTGCTCTGTCTCTATCAAAAATAAATAAATCTAAAAAAATTTTTACAAAAATGGAATCTGGGAGTTGTGCTTACATGTAACTGATTAATTACAGCTCCATCAGGTTACCAGTTATTTCATCTGTGTATATCTGCTCTGCCACCAGGGCTCCTGATTTCCTGTCTCTCCCTCTCCCTAAGCTCTGCATGCAATCAGCACTCCCCAAATGGCAAACCACCCATAACTAACTTGTTCTAACTGCACTTAAATCCAAGCCATCCTCCACAGATGTGGATCTCTCTTGGTAAAGACCTTTAGAAAGGAGATTCCATTGCTCCCACAGTCCCCCATTTCCAGAAGCCACCATCTGGAGGTTAGGGAGAAAAGGGGAGAATGATGTATTGGCAGAATAATTGGGGTGGAAAGGATTTATTCTTGGCCTTTTAAGCAGGGACCAAAGTCTTTTTTGGGTATGAGTGGGTAGAGGGAGATGTGGGGGTGGAGAGGACGTGTCTCAACTAAAGTTGGAACATCCCGCGGAGGTGGCCATTTTGAAAAACCAATGGAGAGAGTAGAGAGTAAAGTTGTTCCAAACAGATGTCGGTGTCTGGGGCCCATTAAGAGAGTGCATTTGGTCGAACTAAAGATGTAAGGGGAAGAATTTGAGTTCTCTTTGCTCAATTCAGACTTGGCAAAATTCTGGCCTTATCTTATTTTTATCTTGATTATTTTATTATTTTTTTCTTGATTACTTTATTATTTTTTTTAATTGCAGAAATAATATGTGCTTTTCTTTTTTTTATCAAGTCAAATAATTTAGAAGTGTGCAAAAATGTTAATAATCTCCCCCTTCTCTCCTGGTTCAGAGTCTGAAGTCACAACCTATATTTCCTTCCATATTTATCTCTATGAGTATCTGTATGGTTATATGTATACATCGATAGAGTTTTACAGAGTCACTTATAGCAGACTGGATCATAAACTACATTTTATCATTTCACACTCTTTCCCCCCTTTTCTTCCTTCCTTCCTTTTCAACTCTTCATGGAACTTTCCGGGTGAGTATAAATGGCTCTTACTCATCCTTTATGATAATAGTACTATAGAAGTACTATAGATGCAGCATAATTTGTCCAAGTGTTTCTCTATTTGTGGTCACTCAGGTCATTCCCAGTTAGTTTTGCCATAATCTGCAAAGTTGCAATAAAGCATCTTGTACAAACATCCTTATCTACTGGTGCTTTTGTCTCTATGAGATAGATTTCCCAAAGTGGGATTTTGGTTACTTGGTAGCATGTCTTACATTCTTTTATGCTGGTTAATGGTATAATAAACAATGTCCTGTCTTCTATCCCTTAAACCAACTCTCTAAGCCATTATTCTATTTTGTTTATGCAGTAACTGATTTCCCAAGGTGGCAATGTGGCTGAAGTAAAACCCAGAAAATACATCTATTCACTGTTCGGATGGGGGTGTAGGGTGGGCTAATCTATAGGGACCCAGTTTTGAGGTTGGTCTACATGTGTTGGTGAGTATGTGTGTAAATGTGTGTGTGTGTGTGTGTGTGTGTGTGTGTTAATTGACTTGGCTGAAATGCAAGGAGTAGCCATGTCTAGATACCATTCCATGTTCAATCAAATAAATGGATTGCACTGCTGAGGTGTGACACAGTATAGAGAGCACAGGATTTAAAGTCAGAAGACACGCGTCTGAATTTCCTGGTTCTCTCCCCACTAGCTGTGTTCTTTTAGAGTTGATGTCTTCAGAAGAAAAGTGGGCACCATCACAGTGCCCACTTTGCAGGTTGTGAGAATCAAAAGAGAAATCACATTGCAAACCACATGACTTTCCATTGTGCTTAACATTTATTTCATGCAAGCAAAACACTTTAGAGGAAGATACTGTTTTTTTTAACAAAAAGCAAACAAACAAATACATAGTGTCAGAAAGAGACAACTAGGACCCTATGCTGGAGGGATCTACAGAAACTCAGGAGGGCAAATCCCAATGGCACCCATTGGAAAGGGGCTGGCTGGGTTGAGTGGAAGATTCCAGAGGCTTACAATCAAGGGTGTATTTTAAAACAGACACATGCAAAAAACTGCCCAAGCATTTTCTGCATTTGAGGACCCAAATATCCCCTGACTGATGAGGATTACTTTCTTTTGGAGAGCTGTCTGGTTTTGGCATTGGGTGTAAAGATTCTTTTTGATAGACTGAAGCTGTTGGCTGCAGTCCTTTGCTGAGGAGTGCTTGGATACTTCTCAGGTGTTTTCTTCTTTCCTCAAGGCAACCAGCTGAGTAGTGTGCCCGGAACTGTCTTAGTTTTAAAAAGGGAAGTCCAGGGTCCTCAATTTTGGGCACACTAGATGGCCTTGCTCTCAGATCACTTGCAGTGGGGGAAGCCAGCTGCCATGCCCTGAGGACACTCAAGCAGCCCTACAGAGAGATACGGGGTGAGAAACTGAGGCTTCCTATGTCATGATGGTTATTCTCAAATGGCTAAAGCTGTTTAAAGATAAGATGTGTCATGACCATGAAAGTTGCCCTCCGTCCTTCACTTTCTGGTGGTTTTCCTTCTCCTTTTTTTTCTCTCCTTCTCCTTCTCCTTCTTCTTTACTTTGAGTATAGTTGACACACAATATTATATCAGCTTTAGGTATACAATAGTGATCTGACAAGTTTTTATATTATATATTGCTATGTTCACCACAAGGGTAGTTACCATCACTCACCATACATCACTATTACAATATCATTGACATATTCCTTATTCTTTGCGTTTGATTCCCATGACTTATTCATTCCATAACTGGATCTCTCCCTCCTTTCACCCATTTTGCCGATCCCTTTAAGAGATATTGATTCTCTAAGGCTGCAGTTCTTAAACTTTGCTAATAGGGAATATTGCTGTTCTGTGAACTGGAAGGAGGAGCATTTCCATTAAAATTGAATAACAGCTACTTTGCCCAATTAGTAGAAAATAAACAATTAAGATGGTACTAGAATTTTATCAATTTTCAGACCCCCATCCAAATCAGATTTACTTCTTACCTCTTATCACTTGCCTACAACTTTATGATTTTCAGATACATAATAAAATTATATTTTAAATGGTAATTTTATATATGAGTATTATGATACACTATAGAGGGCCATGACTCCCAATGGGCTTCATGATATAGAGTAAACTTTAGGACCATTTTTTAAAGGGATTATCTTGATGCAATGTTATGTACAGACCCTTCAGAATGTTGTACAAAGTGGGGGTCATATGTCTCAGTTTTTCCAGGGATAGTTCCTGGTTGGCCAGCATCCCAGAGCCTGTCCATTCAGTGCCCACTCTCACTATCAAAAGTGTTCTGGTTTGAGTGATAAATTATATTTTCATCCTAGTTATGGGGGACCTGGTAGGCAGGAATTTATTTTGTTTTGTTTTTGATTAACATTTGCTAGATACATGCCAGGCATTGATTTGACCACTTTCTATGCATTTTCTCATTCAACCCTTATGACTATTAGTAGATGCTGTTAAGAAATAAAGAAACTAAGGCCCAGACAGATTAATCTGCCCATGTTCAATAAGGTACTAAGTGGTAGAGTCAGGATTAGAACCCATGGCTGGCAAACTCCACAGCATGTGTGCTTAGCTGATATATACTTGTCTTCATCCTTCTGTGTTAGTGGCCTGAGATATTGGATTTGACTCCCAGCTGCCTAACGTCTTCAAGAATTCCAAGGGAGTAGATGTAACTCTCAAGTGGCCAGTGGAGCTTCCTTCTGGGGAATCTGCTCCTTGGGTAGGAAAATGAGGTGTCTGTACCCACTTGGGTATTTCGGATAACTCCAAAGGGGCGCCCTGTCCGTCCCTCATTAGTAGAACCTCCTGTTTACAGGCATGCTGAGATTTTTTTTTCCAATTAAAAGTATAACAAATTTGCTAAGACTTGGTCCTACATAGCCCTGCCAGTTGGGTGTTTGGGGGTGGGGGTGGGGTGGCTACGAAGTATGAGTGCAGTGGCCTGCCCTGGGGTGAGGAGAGAAAAGAGCAGATCTGTATGTGTCCTAGCAGCCGGCTGTTCTCCCTCTGCTGTGGCCTGTTCTGGGACTGCGGGCCAAAGGAGCCTTGGAATTGCTTAGACCTGCCTCTGTGCCTTTAGCTGTCCGGGTAAAAACATCACCTCTCCGGAGGCCTATGCTGGAGCACAAACCCACGTATTGTCTGGCCCCTGGCAGGCTGGTCTGTGGAGGGGACACTCTAAGAGCTCTATTTTAATCTTTTGGAGCTGGGCCAGGGTAGGAATTCAGCTGCCAGCACCAGGCTCCCCACCCCCATGCTCTCGCCCCAGCCCCCATACCGCGACCCCCTCCTCCTGGTTTCATTTGCTCTGACCTCCCATCATGAGAGGTGCTGGTGTTCTTTTTTTCTCCCTTTCTCTTTTTTAAACTACCAGGGCTCTTTCATTGATTTGACCTCCCAAAGTGAGGCAGACCAGGGCTCCTCAGTGGGCTACTTGGGGCTCAGAGTTGGCACGAGGCCAACCCTTGAATCCTGAGATTTACCTCCAGATGTGTGTGCCTCTGTGCTTGTGCGGACTGGTGTGTTTGTGTTGTGTGTGTGAATGTGTGTGTGTGTTGGGGGGGGGGATCTGAGCATGTTGGTGTGTCTATATGTGTTTTGTTTTGTTTTGTTTTTTTGTATCTCTAGGATTTTTCTCTCCATGTGAAGAAAAATTGAGGGGAAAAGAGGATGGAAGGGAAAGGAAAGAGTGGTCCAAGTCCATAAACGTTCTCTTTTCCCTCTACCAACAGTACACCCCTGCCTGGCTCCAAGCCAGATAATTTCAGTTGTCCCTCCAACTGGGTCTTCTTGTCCCTCCCCCCAGTCACTTGGGTCTGATTCTCTGGATAGGAATGAGTCTTATGGAGAGAGCACATGGTGTAACAGGCACGGGACTCTTTGAATTCCAATCCCAGTTCTGCCACTTGCCAGCTGTAGGATTTGGGGTATGTGTTTCCCTTCCTTTGAGCCCCAGTTTCCCAATTTGCGGAATGTGGATGATAATGCTACCAACTGCCACAGAAAGTGGAAGATTAAAAGGCATTCAAAAGATAACCCATAATGTTAGCTGCTTTCCTGCCTACCTATCCCTCCTCAGGAATAAGCCCTGAAGGCGGCAGTGGGGCTTGGCCCCTGACCCCAGCAAAGAAGACCCCAGCTGGGAAGGAGGGGCTGTGTTCTTCCTGAAAGGGCGGGAGGGGGCAGAGGGTGTGGACCTCTCTCTCTCCCACCCGGAATCTCCCATTTTCTCTCACCCCCATCCTTTTGGCCTCTGCCAATGATGTGCATTTTCCCCTCTGCACCGGCCTCCCAAACTGACTCATTACCTCGACAGGGTAGCAACTTCCAAAACAAAACTTTTTCAACCAAGGAAAATATAACTATGGGGAGGAAAACATTTCAATATCACGCCTCCTGGGACCCAAGGAAATGTACTGAATGTTTGTCAGAGAATGATGCTGCCCTGGCTTCACGGACTTCTGTGAGAGCAGAGGGAGAACAATGATGGGCACTTGGCTCCAGCCAAACCAACATGGCCCAGTGAGGTCCGGGCTGGCGCCCCAGTTGCCCCAAACTTGAAAGAGTAAAGTGTGTGTCCACAGCAGGCCCCACGGTGGTATGATAAATACCCTACATAAAGGGAGGCCCCATGCCCCATCCTCTGCCTATCTCTCATCTTCCCTTCTCTCCCAAAAGGGATGCCAATTGCAAACTTGCTTTCTGGCAAAGGGTCTGCTTTCTTCATTCCTGGATTCTGCGAAATGGCTAATGGAGTACACTCCACACTTATCAATGGTGCCCCCTGGAGTTGTGCAGTGTTTTGGCCCCTTCCAGGCCACTCCAAGGAAGGGATCTTAAGGTAGTGGTTGGGCAGAGTCTAAGAGAACGGCTGGTGAGTGGTGCTATTGCCAAAGATATTCCAGACCCAATCCGCTGTGATTCCACAATGGCCTGGACAGCCAGGGATGCAGGAGATGAAATGGATGGCACTGTTTTCTGAGAAACTGGGGTCGAGTGAGGCAGAAGGAGGGATTGTTGGGGTGTGGTGGTATTGGGAAGGGTTGCTGAGCACAGACTCCTCGGTTACTGTCCTTCTCCACTTTCCTTTAGCTACAGTAGACTCTGTGCCGATGTATCTGCCACCACCTACCCTCCCCAACGAGACCGATGACAACACAAAACCGAAATTCTCTGAGGAGAACCCCTACTCATCCCTGATAGGTTCTCACTGTGACTATATTAGATTCATGGAATTTCAAAGCTGCAAGAGACCCTACACATTTGAAAGATGTCTTCATTTGTAAGTTCAGAGAGGAAAAGTTTCTTGTTTGCAGTCCAGACTACCTGACTGAGCTAGAACACGGGCCTCATGGGAAAGGATCTGTGTGCTTTATTGTCATTATCTGTGTATGTCCCATGCATGTCTGTCTCTGCAGGGGCTCTGTTGCAGAGCAGGAGCTTCCACTGGTCAATTTGGGCATTTGTTTTCCTTTCCCATAGTTCCTAAGCCAATGGCATATGGCATACTGGAAAGTCGGGAGTCCTGGGACTTGGAGCTCACTTTACTGAGCCCCAAGCCTCTTATTTGTAAAATAGAGATAAAACTGCTCTGATCACTTCACAGGGTTGTTTGTCAAGCTCAAATAGGATGGTGCTTGGGAAAGTGTTTTATAAACATATAGGACATTGCAGTTATCAAAAGCCTGATGGGGAAAATAGTGTGTGCAAAAGTTGGCCTTATTGGGCACTGGAATAAGAGTTTTTTGCAGGTTTTCTGGGTCCAGAAAACTCAGAGGGTTCAGCTGGGATAGGTGACCTTCCCAGTCATGGTGCTCAGTTGCTGTGCATGCTATCGCGACACTTAGGTGAGTGCTGGCTGTCTGGAAGTATGTGCTGTATGATAAGAAAAAGTGGATTTCTCCCCAGGCCCTTTGCTTGCTTCCTTCTGGGGTGTGCTGACTTCAATCAAAGCATTCTGGAGACGGTGTGTGGGATGGGGGGTGCAACTTCTCACGAAGTCCTAAAGAAATACTTTTGAGGCACCCTAAAGGAGAAACCAAGCCATTTTATTTTATGTTTTCAAAGCATTTTTAAAAGTTTATTTATTTATTTTTGAGAGAGAGAGAGAGAAAGAGAGAGAGAGAGAGAGAGAGAGCATGAGCAGGGGAGGAGCAGAGAGAGAGAGAGAGAGAGGGAGAAAGAGAATCCCAAGCAGGCTCCACGCTTTCAGCACAGAGCCTGATTTGGGTCTTGATCTCACAAACCGTGAGATCACAGCCTGAGCCAAAATCAAGACTTGGACACTTAGCCAACTGAGCCACCCTGGTGCCCCATCCGAGCCATTTTAGAGAGCCTCAGGCTGGCAGTCATTTGGAAAGTCCTTTGAGTCCATTTATTTATGGAGTAATTAAACAATTTGTGGGGATTAACATGATTTTAAGAGATCTCTTCATCAGTTTATCACCCTTTCTGGGGTATTTGTGCCAGGAGCTGTGAAATGTGTTGAGGAGGTGATGAGCAAACAAAGAGGCAGTTGCCTTTGGCTTAGAGACTCTTACCTAGAGTAGAGTACAACTGGTGCCTAACTTCCTCTAGTCTGTATCTAACACCAGTCCCTTCTGTGGCCTCCACCTGAATTCAGTAATTGACATAACTATGACAAGATAAGGAACATTATCATTATTGCTTTCATTATTACTGACAGAAGAAAGAGCATTACGCAAATGTGAGAATGCCATAGGCTACTTGAAAAGGAAATGCAATCTCACAGTCAAGAAATCATTACAAAGATCTCACTTATTTGACAGATAATATTGGGCAAGAGAATTTCCTTAAGATTTTTTTCCCCGTCACTGTAAATTGATTAGAAACTCCCTCTTTACATTTGCCTAATTCCCTAACCTAATTTTTAAATTATTATTATAGAGAAGAAGGAGTTGTTTCTTGTTGGCAGATAGAAATACTAGGTGTTGTTGCCTGGCATAGCTCGTCAAAAGGCAAAGCGTTCAGGGAAGGCACACTTCTTACCTAGCAGCTTGAATCTGAAAGGCCTCCCCATTCTGCCCCTCCCCCAATGCCTCCCCAGGAGTGTTCATAGAGGAAAGAGGATATTAAAGAGCAATGTCATCTGTTTGGTTTGAAAAAGAAGGTAAACTTTTATTCAAAGACAGAATTAGGAAAAGAAAGTAATGGTTTGCTTAGAAAGATGACAATTTACATAGGGAAAACAGCACATTTGGCCAGGACAACAAAACAGCCCTCTGAGGCTGTCAGGAAAGCCGACCACAAACATGCCAATAAAGAGTTGAATTTGTGTGTGTGTGTTTGTGTGTGTGTGTGTGTGTGTGCGCGCGCGCGCGCACGCACGTGCGCGCACGTGCACGCCTGTGCATATTTAAAAGAATTCTGTAAAATAGCGTAAGACAAAAACATGGTCCAAAGCAGCACATTCCTGGCCTTGGGAATTCAGGAGAACCTTTGTGCAGGTTCCTGCAGTTCTTTGCAGTGTTCTCAGAAACAGAAGAAATCTCAAATCTCAGCCAGAGGGAGTAGGGGTAAGGGAGGAGCCTCGTGAG
The DNA here is from genome assembly GCF_022837055.1 of Prionailurus viverrinus. Taxonomy (NCBI): domain Eukaryota; kingdom Metazoa; phylum Chordata; class Mammalia; order Carnivora; family Felidae; genus Prionailurus; species Prionailurus viverrinus. The sequence goes on from NC_062574.1 coordinate 29,829,748, forward strand.
TTTGGAAATAAAGGGATAGAGAAATAGGAGGGCACATGCAGAAATGCACTGAAGACATTTAAACATGCATGCGGTGGAGGAAGGAGCAAGGTTCAGGTGTCCAAGCTCCTGGATGCAAGTAGGTGAGAATATTTGCCATTGGCAGCCTGCTGCTGTATTTTCAATACTTGGCAATAACTAGGTATGCAAGAGAAATTGCCCAAAGGCTATTGATCAATCAAGGGCCAACTGGTCAGATTTTTCTGATAATTGTGAAAACGATGCCCCAAATAATAACTCTTCCAAAGTTTCAGCAAGAAGTTTTTAAAAGCTGAGGCTAAAAAATGTGTGTCTTCATTGAGACTTGGAAAAAACAGCAGGTAAGCCAATTGCTGACAATTCTATTAGTTTATTACTTAATTGACATTTCTCCACACTGAAGACAGAGGGCTTGGAACCTGTCCTTGAAACAGCAAACCATCTTATGAAGAATCAAAAATATTTTTGACTTCTCCTATGAACTATATTTCAATAACATCAGGTTAGATATAAAGTATATTAGTATTATTTAATGCTTATGAAATAAAGTCATTCCCTCTGATAGCTAAGATTTCTTCTGTTGACAATTTTTCTTTCAAATACAATTAGGCATGTAGGAAATTATCAAAAATACTTGCCATTAGAAAAATTATCTTAATTCTTGTTAACCCTTGACCTCTTCTTATAAATTGGTAGGTTGAAGAGGCATGCATTTTACCAGTGTTGATTTTGATCGAGTGTACTGGCCATTTACAATATCCATTTAAAATGTTCAAATAGTTTGCAAAAGTACATACTACAAAATATTATTGTTTCAAGAGTAGAGGTCACATTTAATACACCTTACATGATTCATCTGTACATTTACAGAGGTTTAAAGCACACAAAATTGTGCAGATAATGTACCGAAGTCTAAACTTTTACATACACTCAGTTGCATACGTAGCAACAAGATACATTAAGTTCTGAACAAATAACCAATGATCAGCCAAATCACTATGTACACATGAGGCAGGAAGCAGTTAAACACTGCCTAATAGAACGTCAAAAAATTACTTTTTCTATGAAACAGCCCTCCCCCACTACACACACACACACACACACACACACACACACTCATATACACTTCTTTTTTCTATCACAACCATTAAACTGATGCTTGTGGCCACGTAGATGGGATATCCCCAAACATCTGGTTGGTCACAGGGCAAGAAGTAACACAGCAACTCAGACAGACTTGAGAGAAAAATTTGCCAGATTTGGTTTTTATAAATCAGCTACCAGTTACTGTGAAAGCATATTCAGATTTTCATGTCGTGGGCTGAAGGGAGAGGACCAAAGGGCATTAACTAATAGCTTGATAACATTTGCCACTAAGTTAAATATTGGCTTTTGCTGAAATAAAAAAAAATGTGTATATCTGGAGGGGAAGGACCCTGGGGTGATATTTAAAACAACCACAACAAACCTCCTACATCCTTTATCAAAATAGAATATTTTCACAATAGACTGTGAAACCTATTTGATGGTTAAACAAAACCAACTGTCTTTTTGAATAACTATTTTACAAATTCATTAATAATGGAAATAGAAGAAATAATTGAAAAAACCCACAAATATAACCACTGGGTACAGATGTGGTGGAAAAACCAGAGACCCGAAATATGGCAAAATCAGTGCTTCATAAACAGTCAATGGATTTTTCTAAAAATACTTTTTGCTAATGGCAAAGTTCAACACCTCAGAAAAACTCTGAATTAGGATCTTAGAATAAGTTTCCAAACTGCGCAACATAGTTTCAAATACACTACCCTTGTTGTTTGTAAGGCCTTGTTGAAGTTTAGCTTAACAGTCATAAGCCATGTGTTTGAACATCTTATGAGAGGGGGCCGGCAAAGAAACAAGTTTTTCCCTTGTTCACTCTACTACCTATGAAGAAGTATCATTGCTTTCCAAACAGCTCCCTTAAATTTTTCCTTAAAGGTATGACCAGGAGGAAAAAAAAAAAAAAAAGTTTCAGGTTTGCGTCACTGAATCATCTGGGAAAATATTTAGACTTTTTAAAGTGATGATGTAGCCCTTTCAATTCTCTGAGAGTGTTCTCTTGTTAACTGATAACTACCCTCTCTGATTGGTATGTTACAATTCAATAAACAAACATACCAAGAAATGCACACTCCCGGCTGTAGCTCTGCTACAGACAAACTGGAGAGAACCGTCAGGTAATGGCATCATCTTTCCAACAGTATCAGTTTTAAGAAGCCAGTGACTTCTGTGTGCTGTTGACATAACTAGGGAACTTGAGTCCACTGCAGACCCCTTAACAGCTTGAGTTGATAGTTCTCCAAGAGAAAGTGAGTACGGCTTGGGTGGAGTGTGAGGAGCAGGCGGGGGGCAAGGGGTTGGGATTTTCTAGTATGTCTCTTTGTCTAAAGTTGCTGTCTTCAAGGGAAGAGGTGAGCAGTCCCCAGAGTGTACCTTTGTGTGGCAGGATAACAATAAATGAGAGGCCAGTCCTCTTTCCCACTTGTCTGGCACGATCTCCTGGCAAGGATAGGGTGGGTGCTTGCCAGGTGGCTCCCAGACAAGGTCTTTTTAGGGGAGTACAACAAGGCTTCAGTCATTGCTTTTCATAAAGTGCTTTGGGATCCTTCAGGAATGGGGGCTGGAGGAATATTATTACTAACTGGCTTCAACTTTCAAACCAAATGGAACCATTCTATCCAGTGTAATTATTGCTTTGAGCATTAGTGAATGTTCTTAAAATGGAATGGGTCTCATCTTTAAGTACCCACTTCTTAAAATACCCACTCCCTAGAGTAAATGTTTTTAATTACTGTCTCCCAGTTCCCCTCACCAATTAAGAGGATGTGACAGCCTTGTAAATGGTTGCCAAGCATATACATTGGAGACTTGCATTTTCCAGGCTGTCTTCCCTTCTCAATAGCCAGCAAGAGTGAAATCAATGATCTCTAGCCCAACATGCCCTATGTCAGCCTGGCTGAGGAGACAGGCTGTTGCCTTTTCGAAAACATCAAAGGGAAGATGTGCAGTGAGGATGGCTACACTCCTATCAGATTGTGATCTCCTTGTGGCCTGGGAGTATGTTTCATACTTTGTTCTTTTGTTCTCTGTGGGACTTAGAATAGAGACAGGGACATGTGAGAGGGCCCTGGTCAACAACTTTTGAGCGTTTTCACAAATGATGAGAGCTTGATAACACAAGTGAGAGTTAAGCATGGTAGAAAAATTATGGAAAAGAAGACCCGGGACAGGAATATTTCCTCCAGAGGCTCCCAGTCTGGACTTAAAAAAAAAAAAAAAAAAAAAAAAAAGACAAAAAGTTCATCATATCCAAAACATAACAAAGCCATCAAGATAAAATAAAACAAATAAGCAAACAAAAAACTCCCCAGATGTTGTAAAGTGTCTGTAATGAGTGGCCTGGACAAATGAATAAAGGATTGTGAATTAGGGAACATAGTTGTCCCTCCCAGGAATCTAGAACAGGCTCACAAGATGTTGCAAAGTGGAGGTACAAGTGAAGGAAACCTGCTTGAACAAATGGCTAATTACTGAGGATATAACATCCACTTCTGTATAGGAATATTGCTAGGAAGATGCATTTTCAAGTGGACTATGCCCATTGAAATTGAATGTGCATTATTCATTTCATGGGAATGCATCTCTTTTCTTTGTAGAAGGTGAAAAAATAAACCATGTTCCCAATATCAGTTAGTGGGTTTGGATTTAATGCAATTTTACTTCATGAGTCATTATTTGGTCCAATGTGCCAGAATCTGAGGGTCCAGAAGGGTGGGTTGGTCTCTGCTTTTGCTGCCTGCTGAATGCCTCCCATCTAATTCAGTCACAAATTTTGTTTCATGCCACCAGACAGGTCATGATCAGAGAATCACTTGGTTTCTTAGTTTTGGCAATTCCAGCATTCAACATATATAATCTTGTCCTATAATTAGAAATAAATAGAAATTGAGTGCAGGTGACTGTCATTCTTGTTATTAAAGGGGAGTCATGTGGTATGTAATTTTAAGTGACATTTCTCTAAATTTGCCTTTTAAGTAGCTTAGCTTATATGCCTGTTATGTGAAATTTGTATTTCCTGGCAACAAGGAGCTCTGTGATAATGGAAATTGTTAGGTAAAGGTTGAGAAAAGGAGTTGAATTTGGAATTAAAAGAGATAATCTACAAATTCAGTAAGTAGTCTACAGTCGATCAAAAGTTGACTAGGTGTGTACCAATTCCCAATGGGCCAACCTACTATAAAGGGAATGGTTCCAGGTTTTGACCCTAACTCTGAGACTAAAGTGGCTCTGTGACCTTGAGCAAGTCACTTAACCTCTCTCAGCTTTAATTGACTCATCTGTAAACAAACGCAAGCACTTAGACTAGTTTTATGGTTCTTTCTAATACTCCATATACATAGAGTTCACTCAGAACAGAAGAAAACTGCATTTTAAAATACTTGCAGGCATAGAAAAGAAGCCACAGTGATTCTGCTCAAGATTCTCTGCGGTCAGAGGGTGGGGGGATGGGGGGTGGTGGTTCACTGAGTATAAAATCTCTTAAAAAAATAAAGATTGAGCTCTGGGCTTTAGTTTTCTAATGACCATAGGCCATGGGCCAAATCTGTACCTTTCCACCAGGGTAATTATTTATGTTTAAATCAAATGTTTTAAAAATGGAAGGGATCGGAATAACATTGTGAACAGGGGACTTTGTATGAACTCCCATGAGGAGGAATGGTAGAACTGTGAGGACAGGGGTAGGGCCCATAAAGAGCAATATTTAACCAAAATGCCTGTGAAGCAGAAAAGGACCATTTAGAATATCAGTAAACTGAATGAGTCTTGGCTCCAGGAAATGAGAGAAGGCTCATACCTTTTTGGAATATGCAGTGTGATTTCTCTTTGATTTGAGTTTCTCATTTGTGAGAAAGGCAGGTGGGAGGCATTGAGACCAAAACACTTTTTCCAGGTGTCTCTAAGCAGTTTTGGAACCATTGACAGGGACTTCTGTCCCTGAGGATTTTCCCTGAGGCCAATGGGCCAGCTGATCTCAGAGCAAAGTGGACTTTGGAAGGGGTGAACTGAAAAGGGGAAGCCAGCAACCCAAGCCCTGGGCAATCTGTCCCATGACCTGTGATGTAGGGGTGAGTAAATGTGCCAGTGTGTCTGTAAGGACTTCATCAGCTGCCTGGCCATATCTGAAGGGCACTTTCTCATTCAATGACAATTCCATCACCTAAGAATCTAAGCAGATCCACCATCATTTTCAGAGACAAAGCCCCATGGGCTTACTTATCTTAGGATTGTAGAAAAAATGCATTTTTGCCCATCTTTCTCTCCCACTCTCTGTCTTGTCTTTGAGGCTTTCACTTAATCCAGCTATCTCCTTGCACCCTGAATAATACAAGGACCATTTTCATGCTTGAACGGGAGCTGAGTGTGCAGGAAGTCCTGCTTCCTGCCCTGTTTTACCTTTGCAAGACAAAGCTAGAAGCAAAGCATCCTCTACTTTTGCTTCTGGTGATTTCCACACAGCACTAAATGAAGAAAAGATCTGTTTTAGGCCTACCATCAGTGCTGATAGATAAATTTGATTTGGTGACCAACTGAGAACCCTGCACTTTGGAATGACTTGGTTTAGCTGACTGGGAACCCAGGTCAAGTCCACTTGACTTTGTGCCCTGAAGACGCAACCTGGGCTTCTTTCCCTTAAACTCTTCTGAAGGTTTAGAACGGAAGGAAAAACAATGCTAATCTTACTTTCATCTCTAGAACTCCTCCCCATCAATCACAAATTCAAGAAAGAGCCCTAAACCCAAAGGTCAGATTACAGAGCCGACTGCGGAACTGAGGTGGCTCTTTAGGCTGCCCTACTTCAGCCATGGGTGCCCCTAAATAGTCCAGGACTCCATGTTGACACAAAAGTTCTTGTATGCCCTGAACCGGGAACAACACTGGTGGCAACTCTCACTTCCACCTAACTCTATACTAAAAAAAAAAAAAAAAAAAAAAAAAAAAGAGGGACTTGAACCTGTAACCTTTGGAATTTTAACATTTCAAACCATTTGAAAAGGGTTGGGGACACAGTGGGGGCCGGGCTGGAGGGAGAGTGATGGAGAATGCAGGGATTTGCTGTGGATCAGGACAGCCAGTTGCAGGACTCCCTAAAGCATGCTGCTGAGTATTTCTGACACGGGGGAGGTGGTGGGGCCTTCGGGGCTCATCTCCGGGCCGGTGGGGCTGGGTAGGGCCGAGTGGCCCCCGGGGGGCGGGCTCAAGGCAGCCCAGGGCTTTGCGTCCACCAGGGCCGCGCGGTAGGGCTCCACGTAGATGCGACGTACCGCAGGCCTCGCATCCTGGAGGCTGCTCTTCCCCTCCTCAGGGAGGCTTGCGGCGTGGGCCAGAACCAGGCCCCGGGACCCAACGGGGGAAGGTCCCAGCCGCTCGGCCTCCGCGGGCTCCTGGGTCAGGGCGCAGGCCCGAGACACGTGCTGCGTGTAAACGCCGTCGGAGAGCGAGAGCGATTGCGTCTCGCTGTGCATGCGCAGCCAGCGGTGGTGGCGGCTGAAGCCGCCGTAGTGCTGGTGCTTAGCCGGCTTCCGCTTTCCCAGGAAGCCCAGCGGCGGCCTGGCGCTCGGCGCCATCTTGGCGTGGTTCTTGGGAGTGAAGCCGGTGAGGGTCAGGCTGTGGAGGACTTCGGCGCACGAGTGGTCGGGATCCGGCCCCGGGGGCCGGCCTTGGGGGTCCTGGCCCGATCCCAGAGGACTCTTCATGTCGTGCACCTGCAGAACGTCGGGGGCGCTGCCACTTAGGCCGCTGAGAGCCTGCTGGGCGATATCCTGTGATGACAGGTAGACCAGGTCCAGGTCTCGGGGGCTCAGGGCATCACTGGAGTCGTAGTCGCTGTCAGTGGGGAGGAAGACTTCTGAGCAGCCTTCTTCATCAGAGCAGGGCTGTGAATCTACAGAGCCAGAGACCCAGGTTAGAAAAGAGAGAGAAACTCTTAGCTGGGGCCTGCTTCTTGGGCATAGTATCCATGTGGTTGAGCCCTCCCCACCCCTGTGCCTAGAAGGGTCCTGTGCTTTGTTAACGGTCTACCTCTTGAAGGTAGCAATCATTTTTGAACAAGGGACCCCACGCTTTGGTTTTGCACGGGGCTCTATAAATTATGTAATGAGTCCTGTGCTTAGCTTAAGGGAAAGGGAGAGGAACTCAGGACAGGTCCAACCTGGACAGCGGCAGAGCGGAACGTGCCCTTATTCTCCCTGTACGCTTTTATTATTTGCTGGGCTTGTACAGAGGATGAAACAGTTTAAAAAAAATGCATGCTACTCATTTATTCATTTCCTATCCTTCTTTCAGAGATGAGCTTTGCATTCGACAAAGTAGCAGGAACTTAAAAGGGGGAGGGAAGAAGAGGTGGAACTATGGGGATTGAAGTCTGGGAAACAGTTTCAGATCTTAGCTGTCCTTCACCTACTTGTTCTGTGATCTTGGGAAGGTTACTTAACTTCTTTGAGGTTCAGTTTCTTTATCTGTAAAATGGGAATGATAATAGAACTTCTTACCTAGGATGACTAAGGTATAAATCAATTATGTTTATAAATATTTACTTAGTTGTCAGGTGTTTAAAAAGGAAAAAAAAAAGGCCAAAGAAAAAACAAAAACGGAAGTAAAATGACAGGCAGAAATAAGCCTCAAAGTGCATACTATAGTGACCATAAATGAGCCACAACTTTAATTCTAAAGATATTTATCATTTAATGCACTCATTATTTATATCTATTTCCCCCCCTCAATCAGATGGTATGTTACTGTGGAGCAAGGATGTCTTAAAAATGCTTTGAATTCCCACAGAACTCATCCCAACATAGGTAGTTGGTACATACATGCTAATTTAAAAACATGCAAGTTCTCCTAAAAAGAAAAACTGCTAATCTACAAATCAGGCCATCTCAATAAAAAAAAAATCTCCGTAGGATTTTTGAAAGGAATTTAGTAAACTGATGTTTAAAGTCACCTGGAAGAGAAAATTTATGAGAACAGCCAGCTTTTTTTTTTTTTTAAGTTTATTTATTTTGAGAGAGAGAGTGAGCGAGCTTTTGAGTGCTCACGGGAATGGTATAGGGGCAGAGAGAGGGAGAGAGAGAATCTTGATCCCATGAATCGTGAGATCATGACCTGAGATGAAATCAAGAGTTGGAGGCCTAACTGACTGAGCCACTCAGGTGCCCCCCACCCTTTTTAAAAGATACAATAGGGAGGAGCCTGATTTCTGATTTACCAGATATCAAAAAATACTATGGAGTTTTGACAACTAAAACTTTGTAGTATTGGTGTACAAATGGGCAGATGGATTTATAGAACAGAAAAGTAAAGTCCAGAAATAGTTTTAATTCTGTGTGATAATTTAACATATGGTAAAGATAATATTCCAAAGTAAGGGAGTAGATAGATAGATCTTCAGGATATAGTGTTGGGACAATTGGTTATCCCTTTAGTAAAATAATTAGAGAAAATCCTACCTTATAGCATATATAAAAATAAATTTCATGCAGCTTAAATGTAACAGGCAAACCCTTCAAGTAATAGAAGACAATATGTTTGTAATTTTGCGGTGGCAGGGTCTTTGTAAGCAAGACAAAATCCCAGAAGTCAGAGAATTGGCTGCTAAATTTGACTACATCAGAGTTTAATACTTTGTAAAACAAATGATACTATAAAAAAAGTAAAAAGGTAAGAGATAGATTGGAAGAAAACTGTGATAATATGTATAACAAAAGATTAATAACCAGAATATATAAAGAACTTCTCTAAATCCATAAGAAGACCATCCAGATGGGCAGATGATAACCCGTCCTTCAAAGAATAATTAATAAAAATGGTCAATAAACATAATAAAGATGTTCAACCTAGATAGACTATAATTACTAACTAGGTGGTAGTTAGGGAAATGCAGGTTGAAACAACAAGGCATGTTTTTGCCTATCAGATTTGCTAAAAATGAAAAGAGGGTACTCTTGTGTTGTTGATGTGTGGGAAGTCAGGGATGCTCATATAGTGATGGTGCGATCAACTAGTACCGTTCTGCCAATAGCATTTTTAAGTAGACTATATTAAAAATGTGCATATCATTTGTCCCAGCAAGTTCTTTTTTAGATATCTATGTTTGAGAAATTGTCACTGTGTATACACGGAGGCATTTACAAGCTGTTTACTGCAGTGGGATTTATAATAGTGAAAATAAGAAATAATCCTGTGGCTGAGACTGCTGTGAGGGAAGACTTAGAGGCACCAAAGTATTAGGAAAAGAAAAATCACTTAAGAAAAATAGCTTACTTGCAAAGTTCTGTGAGGGAGTCCAACTTCAGGACTGGCTTGCTGATTAAAAAATACAACAGGTATTTAAAGTAAAAACCCACAGGAATACAAGGTTATAGTTACTTTGTTCATGGTGGGAAATCGGACATGGTTATCATAAGAATGTTGCAGACTCCAGGGAAAAATTTTGTTTTGTAAGGGAATTAGTAATTTACACAAACAGGATTAAAGTTTCTTCTATTTTAGGAAGTAGAACCAGATGTAATCCTTTTCTTTCCTTCCTTCTTTCTTGGCTTGTTTGTTTATTTCAGGGTCAGGTTGTGAAGTGCTTCATTTTCTTTTCTTTCTCTTTTTCCTGACTATGGAAGATGATGTGTGTGCTTACTCATTGGCAGGGCAAGATTTCAGTTTTTCTCTCTAACTGCTGGCTGCTACCCAATATCTATTATCCTTTTTTGGTTACAAATCTTAAATTTCCTTTGAGACAGCAATGCACTCATGTGAAAGACTGAATTTTTCAGCTTCCCTTTCAGCTAGGTATGGCCATATAACTAAGTTCTGGCCAATGATGTAGAACTGAAAGTATTGTGTGAAACTTCTGGAAGTCTGCAAAAAGGGAGCTGGCTTAGCTCTGAGGTAGGCCCCTTTTTTTTTCTCTTTCCTTTCAGTTGCCTGTAACAAGATGTGTTGGCTAGGCTCATAAGGCAACCTTGGGAAAAAAAGCCATATGCTAGTGTGGTGGAGGTGAAAAATGGAGCATGGAGTCTGAAGACCATGGAGTCCACATACCAACAATGAATTGTCTACGTGTGGGCTTCTTTCACACGAGAGAAATAAAGTATCTTGTGTGTATGACACTCCTTTTGGATTTTCCGTAACATGGATCCAAACTTAATTCTAACTGATGCATACTAAATGTCTACTATCAGGAGAATAGGTTAAAACTTTGGGCACATCTGTATAGTGGAATATTATCCAGAAGCTACAAAGAATGAGATCAATCCATATACTGTTCTTAAATAATGTCTACCAAAAAGGACTCCCTTTTCTACTTTTCTGAGTTCTACTCATCTGTTCAAGGTTTCCCTCAAAAATAGCCTTCTTTAAGAAGCATTCCTCAACTGCCCCAGAAAAGATTGCTGCCTTCTCTGCACTTCTCTAACATTTCTTGCTTTTATTGTCCTTTGGCACTTAGCCTGTATAGACTTGTATTATTAGTTGTCTTTTTTAATGCAAATATAACATCCTGGATTCCTGGTTAAATCAGAGCCCTCTTAGGGCAAATATATTTAATTCGTCCATTCATTCAACAATGAAGATTCTGTTTTGCTTGAGCTCCTACTATAACAGAAACAGTGTGGTTGGTGCCAGAGTGAATATGAAATTAATAAGAAATGATCTGTCTCCAGGGAGTTTACTGTTGTAATGGAAGTATAGGGCATATATGCATCTATGAGACTGGTAGAACATACATTTTATAAGAGAAGTTTAGCAAATATGATGCAGGTTTATAGGAAAGAGATCACATTTCAGTGGGACAGGATTGATAAAATACTCCATCATCTTTTATTTATTTTTTCCTTCATGTAAATAACTGTTTGTTCATTTATTTATTTAGGGGGACGGAGGGAGGGAGGGAGCAGAGAGAGAGGGAGAGAGAGAATTTCAAGCAGGGTCCATGCTCAGAAAGGAGCCCGACATGGGGCTCGATCTCATGACGGTGAGATAATGACCTGAGCTGATACCAAGAGTCAGATGCTCAACAAATAAGCCACTGAGGCACCCCATAAATTAATTTATTTCTTCATCCTCTTTGAAAAAGTGGTTTAGGCAGCTATTAATAATAAATATGCAAATGATGAGAGGATTAGAAACCAGAGAAGAAGAGGAAACAGTTCAAGTAGTCTTATTTGACTGTGATATGGGAACAGGAGGAATTTTGGAAAAGTGAGGCTACAAAAGTAAGATGCCAGCAGTTGCACTCTTGGGAATTTATCTTAGGAAAATTAAGACTATTTTCATGCAGGACTGTGTATGTGAGTGTTCATAGCAATTTTATTTGTATTATCCCTAAACTGGAAGCTACCCAAATGTCCTTAAGTGAATGAATTATTAAATAAACTGTGGTACATCCATTCTATGGAATACTACTTATCAATAAAAATAAAGAATTCAATTTATGTAACATTCATTAAATGATTATAGAGCTGGAGAATAGATAGTAGTAGCCAGGGGTAGGGATGGGGGGATGAGTAAGGGGGAACAGAAGGAGTTTTGTGGTGATGGTACAGTTGAATATTTTGGTTATGGTAGTGATTACCCAAGTACACATGTGATACAAGAGCTATACAAGGGAGCCTGAGTGCCTGTGTGCATCTGCATGCACACGGTTACACACATGCATGCACAAGTGTGTATACACAACTAGTGAAATCTGGATAAGCTGTATGGATTGTACCAGCTTCTTGGTTTTGATATTGTACAAGAGCTGTGTAAGTTGTTGATGTTGGAGAAGTTGGGGGAAGGGTACATGGGAATTCCTGTACATTTCTTTGCAACCTACTGTTTCTCTATTTCAAAATAAATGGCCAAAAGAGAGAATTTAATTTTTTAAAAGGTAGGGTGGAGCCAGAAGTGAGTAGTAAATCTTAGATAAGGATTGTACCTAATTTTGTACTCAGTGAGTAAGCTGTTGAAGAATTTTGTACTCAATGAGTAGCTATTGAAGAATTTTGAAGAAGTAATTGACAAGAGGTGTGATTTAGGATAATTATGTAGCAGGTTAGATATAAGAGGAATTAGATGGAGAGGAAACAGACAGCAGGGAGGCCAATGAGAAGGCTGTGGTCCAAGCTATGTTTCTTTTAAATATTTACCTTTTTCAGGTTGTGGGGCTGTGTAAGAGTGGTGGTTATGTGGAGGAAAATAGAAATTCAGGAAAATTATTCAAAGATGTTTACCAGGCATGTATTTTGTGCTAGGCAGATATGGTATCTGCTTTTACACAGTGCATAGAGAAAGGATTAAATAAGTAAAAAAAAAAACAAAAACAAAAACAAAAAACCACATAAGATTAATTTCAGATAGTGCAAAGTTCTGTGAAGAAAATGAAACTGGGTTTCAGCTAGAGAGTGACTTGGGAGGAAGGTTCTTTTGCTAACGTAGCTAAGGGAGGAATCCCTGTAGAAAAGGGAGTCTAGGTAAGATGTTAATGATTGGAAGGAACCAGCTATGTGAAAGGTTGAGGAAAAAGTGCTCCAGACAACTTGGAGAGGCAAGTGTAAAGGCCCTGCAGTGACTAGCAGGTTTCAAGGCTTAGTGTCTGAATGATAGTATCAGCATTAAACCAGAGGAGTTAAATTGCATCAGGGTTAGGCAGTAGATTTGGGTTGGGTTGGGCAGTAGAAGAGATGGTAAATTTAATTTGGGACAGATTAAGCTTGAGAGGTTCGCCAAGATATCCCTGGAGGAGATGGGATGGGAGCCTGATGCGTTGCAAGGTTGGGGGAAGATGTTTGTGGGTAGAGGAGGAACCACTGGAGAGGGAACTGTTAAAGATAGAAGAACGGTAGGTTAACGGACATAACAAGAAGTGGTCACTTGTGAGCACCAGTGCTGGCATTGGTTTTTGGTGAAAAAGTTGGAAGGACATGAGGTAGGGAAGAAGATAAAGAGATTTTCAAGTTAAAAGGAGTGAATTGGATAACGGCTTGGGCTGAACGGCTTTAATTATCTTAAAACAAGTTTTAGCACTTTTTCTCATCCTTTGTGAGAAAAATTGGGTACCGCCAGGAATAGGGTCTCGGAACTATCAGCTGTTTTTGATGATGACAGCAACAGGTGCCATCGTTGTGATGAAGAAGAGAGGTTAACTGAAGATTTGAAACTGGGCTGGAAATAAGATCCAAAGTATTGACTTTAGTTGAACTTCCTTCTCTATCTGGTCAGTATTGTCTACTCAGCTGTCCACATGTATTCATTTGTGTCTACAATAGTAATGACATTTTCTTAGTGCTTACTGTGGGCCAGCCATTATGCTAAGTATTCTAGGTGCTTTATCCTATTTAATGCTTATAACAATTCTAATTTTGCAGATAAGAATACATACTAAAGCTTAGGCTTATTAAATTTTCTAATTCATGTACAGTTGATAAGTAGCAGGATAGAAACTCGCCTGCAGATTTGTCTCCAAAGGCCTGCCATGCTCCTATGCACTTTAGCATTTTTTTTTTTTAACGTTTATTTTTGAGACAGAGAGAAAGAGTGAGCGCCTGGGCAAGGGGCAGACAGAGAAGGGGACAGAGGATCGAAAGTGGGCTCTGTGCTGACACTTAACCAACTGAGCCACTCAGGTGCCCCCACTGTAGCATTTTCATGGCTTTCCATGGAAGCTTCCTGAGGGCCGGGACCTCGTTACCTAATCTACTTTGTGTGGGACGCACACTGAGTTACATTAATTCAACTTTTAGTAAGAGCTTCTTGATATTGCTGCTGTTAGAGAAACATGTTAAGTTTTATATTAGTTTCCTGGGGCTGCTATAGCAAATCACCACACACTGGGTGGCTTAAAACAACAGAAATTTATTCTCTCACAGCCCTGGAAGCCAGAAGTCTGAAATCAAGGTGTCATTTGTGCTGGACTCCCTCCCTCTGGAGGCTCTAGGGAAGAGTGCTTTCTTGCCATTTCCAGCTGTTGGTGTTCTTTGTGGGGCATCACTCCCATATCTACTTCTGTCTTCATATAGACTCTTCTGTCTCTTGTAAGGACACTTGTCATGGGATTTAGGGCCCACCCTGATAATCCAGGATGATCTCAAGATCCTTAATTACATGTGTACCCAGACCCTTTTTCCAAATAAGGTCACATTCACAGGTTATGGGGGTTCAGACACGAACATAATCATTTTAGGGCCACCATTAAATCCACTAGAAGTCTGATAGTAAATATGACTGTAACTGTAAGCAATTGCTGAGGGGTTTGTGGCACTTTCTTTCCCTTTCCAGCCCACAGTCAGGTAAAACACTCTGCAAGAGCAGTTTATACTTTGACCTCTCAGCATACAAATAGTGAACATTTATTGTTTGCAGGGGACTAAGGAGTATATGAAGGTGTGCTTCAAAGGTCTGACCTTCTAATTTTCTTTTTTTTTTTTTTTAATTTTTTTTTTCAACGTTTATTTATTTTTGAGACCGAGAGAGACAGAGCATGAACGGGGGAGGGGCAGAGAGAGAGGGAGACACAGAATCGGAAACAGGCTCCAGGCTCTGAGCCATCAGCCCAGAGCCTGACGCGGGGCTCGAACTCACGAACCGCGAGATCGTGACCTGGCTGAAGTCGGACGCTTAACCGACTGCGCCACCCAGGCGCCCCAGACCTTCTAATTTTCAATGGGGAATCCTATTTTAAGACTCCCAGGAAGAGCCTGTGCTGATTCCTTCAGGTAAAGTTAGTTGCTCCGTTCTCTTGGCTCTTATGGCATTTTATTTATATCTCTGTTACTGCATTTATCAAGGTTTATTATAAACTATTCATTTACATGTTTATCTCCATTATTGAACTATGAACTCCAGAAGGCATACACTATGTCTTATTTATTTCTGCTCAGTAAATGTTGAAGAAGTCAGGCAGTGAAGGAATGGACCAAAGAAGGAGTCAAGCAAAGGGGCATGCAGAATCTTCTGTATTTTCTAGATCATCTAATCTGAACATTGACATTTGAGCAGGCCATGAGGATCTCCTAACAAGACTGCAACTTAATTATCATTGTATTATTCGCTTCTTGTGCTATTTCTGTTGCATACAAAGCTTTCAGTAAAATTAAGTTATGTTGAGTTGATTGAAACTAAAATAAATATTGAAATCTGGGAGCATAAAGAATTGTGAGATTTGATTGCCTCTTAAAAACAATACTGAAAGCAGCCTGGAAAGAGCTAATTTACGTAATCTGCCATAGAAATTCCTGAAAACAGTCACCTAAATTATTTTGTTTCATATTTGGTGATGCTTGACTTAAGGGTCAGCCTAGTTGTAGCAGAAAGAACAACTGTCTTAAAATCCGACAAACCTGGGCTGAAGTCCTATCTTGCTCCTTGACTGTGTATCTGATCTTGAGCAAATCACTTAGCCCCTCTGAACCTTTCTTCCTCTACAGCATGTCGGTATTATATTGCGTATCTTCACAGGTGCCAGGATGATTAAGTTAGATTGTTAGAAATACTTTAAGTGCCTTCCTACCCTTAAATACTGAGAAAATAACTAGAAAACGTTATCAAGAGGTGACTCATTAAAATATAGACCAGTAATCAGATAAACTTCAAGACTTTGCTGTGAGAATGCTGTTGATAATAAAGGAGAACAATAATCTCTTGTATGGTGTCTTGTGTTGGTGGTGATCTAGTTCAGTACTGTATTTCCTGACCTAGATTTAGCAGTGAATTTGTAAATGATATAACTAACTTCTTTACCATAGCTCCTAGGAGCAAGAGACATAGGAAATAAATTAAAAGAAGAGCTGGTTGTAACTGTCATAACCCAAGGAGAGGGAAAAAAGGCTTGGGTATGGAGTGGTAAATATTATCTTGTCGTTTCATGGACCCACAGTTGGGAAACACTGTTCTAGTAGGAATCTAAATATTTGACTTCCATGGTGGTTGTATTATTTATTATAAGACTTAGTGGAACCTATTGCTTAGAGTGGGATACCCCTCCCAGAACAAGCTGGGAAAATCTCCAGGATGCCAGCCAGGGCACTGAGGAGAGTTTCCAGGGACTTAGGCCACTGCCACTCCCTCCCTTCCTGGAAAAGAATGCAAAGTGCAGCTTCCATCCCCAGATCCAGGCCATATGCTCCATTAAGCATTGTAGGCACCTTGCCCAGTTGTTATTTTAATAAACCTGGTTGTGCTCCTCAATTTCCCTTACAGGGCCCACTGGGCAGGCTAGCATTGGTAGAACCTTGTGTTTCCCCTCTGACTGACCCAGGAGCTGTTTGATGAAAGTTCTGCCCATAGTATTAGTGCTGGCTTAGGAAGCTTGGCCTTTTTGCCATTGTAATGGGTGTTGCAACTCCTGGTCTCTGTGGCTCAGGCCAACAACAGCAGAGTAGAGTTGATGTGGATTTTGAGGGCGTTATGTAGAGATGACATTTCAGGAAAGAATAATTGATTTAAAGCTATTGCCTTTCTCTTAAAGGCAGGGGGCATGGCAGGACAGAAAGAAAGGAATAATAAGCAATATTTGCCCTAAAATCTATCTTCACATTTTTAATGTATCAGTGTCCAAATTTGTACTTTTTTGTGTGTTTCATTGAATCTGTTTCCACTGTGTTTGAGTAGAATTTAAATAATTTATAAATGAAGAATTTAAATAAATGGGGAGAACCTCAGGGATTTGTTCACCTTCTAATTTACCAAGAGAAATAACATCTTCAGATTCCTGCTGATTTTCTGAACTGTTTAGTTTATACTGTAATGATCTTAAAATCATCTGGAAAAAGGTTACCAGATTGGAAGATCAGAATAATCTTCAAATGCATCTGAAGGAAACAACACCCCCCTCCCCTCTGTTGCCTCACCCATGTGTCACTAGGAGAAATAGCAGTATCGGAAAAAAAAATTGCTGCTGCCTGTGACCACTGTACCCACAGAAAAGGAGTGGGAGAGAAAATACACATGTGATGGACCAAATCATTCCACCCCCTGCCATGAGTTGCCTTTCTTAGGAGCCAACTTTCCCCCTTGGGTCCTTGGGAGATGCTTAATTTTAATTGACTCGGAGGAGTTCTACTTTGTGTTTGAAAACCACACAGAAATGGGAAGTTAAAGAGTTCCACTCCCCCTCCCCCCCCCCCCCCCACAGATATACACAAACAAATCCAAGGTGCTCCACAGGCTTAAAACAGAATCTTGGGTTGGCAGGTTTGTGATAGGCTCTGTATTTCCAGCCAGCTCCTCAGAAGTTAGGTGAACCCTACCCACGCAGAACGGAATTGTATTGCAAAGTTTGCTCTCTGAGCAACCCACTGGAGATGTTTCTCTAAATTGGACTTTTTCCTCTTTGTAAATGGTTTCCAAATAAAAGTAGCCACATTAATGCAGAGGCTAGAGTATGTAGGAGCAGATTTCATTGCTCTGAAATGCTTTTGCTTTTGTGAGGGGATCTGACCACTAAATGCTTCTCCAAGCTCTCAACTGTTTCCTTGTCACTGGGTTCCATTTTTCATTTGCTTCCCTCCACGTCTTTGTGTTTCACAGCCCATGGAATCTTGGCTTCAGAGAAATAAATGGACCCAAGAGAGAGTTATATTTTAAGCAACAGAATGATGATCACTCACATTTTAGATTAATAATAAAATCCAAATGTAATTGGCCAGATCCTCCCAGTAGAGAGTGCGTGTAACCTGTCATCTGGCCAATATGAGAGTTTGGCACTTCTGTGGCACAGGAGAGGCCACCCTCATACAGCCAAGGGGGACCTTCTTAGGACCCCGTGGCCAAGAGAAGATAAAACTCTGGGAAAGTTGTGTGAGCAGAGGGCAGGTAAGGGCTATGAAGGTGGAAGTAGAATGGAAGAGCTGTTTGCAGATTTATGTAAATTGTCGAACAGCAGAGGGAATATCTATCCTGCCTTTTAAAAATGCGCTTTCAACCCCAGACCTCTCTAGCTACTGCCCTCCCTCACTCTTCTCTTCAACAGCCAAGATTTTGAAGAGTGTATCCTTACTGGTCCCATTCCTTTACCTCCCATTTACTTCCTGATCTACTTCTGTTCAGTTTATATCTCCTTCCCTTCACAAACTGCTGTCTCCAGATTACGGATGACTCCCTTGTTGAAAATAAAATAAACGACCCCAATAGAAGCTTTTCAGTTTTGTTTAAGCTCTCACTATTGTTTGACATGCTTTAATTTCTGTGACACTACTCTCTGGGTTTTTGTTGTTGTTGTTGTTGTTGTTGTTGTTGTTGTTGTTGTTTTATCTTCTGATGGGTTCTTCCTGCTTTAAAAAGTCTTGCTGTTCTTTCCACGGGGATCCTTTCAGACTCTCCTCTCCATACTCTAACTATTCTGTCTAGGGAATCCCAAGCATTTTTGTAGCTACATCATTCGTATGTCAACAATTCTTAAATCCATGTTATTAGTCCACTTCTCTTTCCTGAGCTCCAGATCCCATAATCCTTTTCTATTGCATGTTTCTTTTTGTGTGGAATGTCCTGAAACTAACTCAGATTCAACATGCCCAACTACCCAAGCTTGTTTCTCCTAACTTTTTTTTTTCGTAAATGGCATCATGATATCCAGAGACATTCAAGCCAGAAAACTTGGTATCCCTCTGTTGCTAGCTTTCGAATTGATCTCCTTGATTCCAGTATTGTCCCACTATGGTCTCTTCGTACAAAAGCCAGATTTGATTTTAAAGAGTAATTCAGACCACATCAATCCTTGCTTAAAAGTTTCCAGTGGCTTTCCATCACAAGTGGAATAAAATCCAAACTTCTTATCTTGCCCCTGCCTGGTCTGGCCCCTGCCTTTTTCTCTACCTTCTCGCTCACCAGTAGCCCCTTTATTTGTTCTGCTCCAGTGACTTTGGCTTTCTTTCATCCCTGACCCACTTCAGGGCCTATTGCTGTTTTATTGCCTGGAATATTCCAACTCCAGATCTTTGCATTACTGGCTCCTTTTTCTGTGGTTGCTTCAAATGTAATCTTCACAGATAGGTCTCTGTTGATCATCTTAGTGAATTCAACACTTTCCCTTCTCCCTGCTCATCTCCCCTGCTCATCTTGATTCCTGTTTTGCATTATATATTGGAAGTTTTTCACTTTCTGAAATTATCTTGTTTGTTTACGTTTTCCTTACCATTTTTTTCTAGAATGTAAGCTCTATGGAAGTGGAAACTTTACTTTTATCACTATATCCCTCCCTATTACCTCAAGAGTACAAGAAGTACCTGAAGTTATTGGTGGATAACCAATAAGTATTTTTTTAATGAGAAAATAAAAAGGCTAAACAATGTTCTTGGATCCTGAGTTCAGCCAGACTGCATACAGTTCCCTGAACTACAATACAGCTGCATACTCTGCTTCCTTTGCCCATAAGTGCTCTTCTCTTTCCTCTTTTTTGGCTCAACTCCTGCTTATCCTTCAGTATTTTGTCACCCCGTCTCCCCTCCAGGAAGGTCTCTTTGATCTTATGGTTTATGGTTAACACATCCGATTGACTTCACAGCACCCTATACATTTCCTCATCATAGCATATATGCAGTTACCATGAAATTTTGTTAATGTATCTGTCTCCCCCACTAAACTAGCTTATGGCAGGGATGGCATTTTATTTGTATGTCCAGCTAAGTGGGAATCTACAAAACTCACTTGAGGAAATCTACTAACAGAGTTCTTTAAAAAATTATTGGGTAAATCATAGAATCCTTTGGGAATGTAAATTAGCTGTCTCTCAAGTTCTTCATTTGCCAAGTTTTGATTTTTAGGACACTGACGTTTTTAAAATATAGGAGCATACATAAGCTTACTTATAGAAAAGGTTTACATCCCCACTAAAGTTTTCTATAATAAGAGTAATAACATCAAATGTGATACCTACAATTTATTGTCTGGGATTTGAATCCAGGTCTCTGATTTCTTAGCCCAAGCTGTTTCAGCTACACCATGCTGCCCCCTATGGGACAAGCCCATATTTCAGAACTGTTTGTTAAAAATGTTAATTCTTGTTGTTGTAAAGCTTACAGAATTGGGAGGTTTTATAAGCTATAGAATCAAGAAAGATGCTTTGCCATTATTTTAATTGACTAGAAAATGGCACTAGTCTCAACATATCCTAAGAATTATATTGCCTTTGATTAGTATGCTTTCTATTTATAAGCCAGAGGTATTTTGTAGAACTCTGTGTTAACCCAGCCATGTTTTGTTCTCAGCATTTCCTTGTAAACTCCAAACTCCATTCCCAAGAGTAGAGGTGATGTGCCAGGTGTCTCCTACAGCCTGCCTGAAAGTTGTCTCCTGCTTGTTTTATCCATGATGAGGCCAACCTACTTATTTGGCTTCAGGGTCAGGATGCTTTATTTTTTATTTATTTTTATTAAAAAATTTTTTTTTGTTTATTTTTGAGAGAGAAAGAGAGCGCAAGCAGGGGATGGGCAGAGAGACACAGAATCTGAAGCAGGCTCCAGGCTCTGAGCTGTCAACACAGAGCCCGACGCAGGGCCTGAACACAGGAACCATGAGGTCATGACCTGAGCTGAAGTTGGACGCTTAACCGACTGAGCCACCCAGGCGCCCCAGGGGTCAGGATTCTATTTATCCAAGATTTCTCTCTTTCCCATCTTCCACCCCAGGACACTGGTGCTATGCTGGGTGAGTTCGCCCTGAACTTTTCTCCAGGCTGGGACCTACGTCCTGCCTCTTTATTGTCCAGTGTCTATTTACTAGAGGCTGGGCCTTATCTCCTTCCTTACTTGGTTTTGGTCAGATTCCCTTGGCTGACTTGGTCCACACTTGGCACCACACAGTCCCCATTCTGCATTTCTGAGGCCCTATCCCTGCTCTGTGTCCTTTTATATCTGGGAAACTCAGGCTAGAACTGGACTAAAGCTTCTCCACTGCTGGATGGAGTTAATCTCAGGTTATTGCCCTAGTTTCCTATCCCTCCACTGTTCTGATTTTGATCCCTCTCTGCTTTTAGACTCTTACCACTATATAGTGTTTCCTCCTGCTTACTGAGACCAATGCCTCACCATAAAAGAGCCTCATTAGTGGAGATAGGACCAAGAGTCTGGTGACTGAAATACGGGTCTTTAGATCTCATTGCTTACCACTCACAGCCTTTCTTCTGTGCATCTCTGGGGATGGGGATGGGGATGCAAGACAGTCGATATGTGAGGATGTAGAGTTGATCTTCTTGAGGTTCTGCCCATCTGAGGGGTCTATCAGCTTCGTGATGGGTAAGCCACAAACTGGCTGTTTGTATCTTGCATACTGTAGAGCATCCATGATCCATCTCATTTCGCGCCAAACTTCATCTATTTGCTTTGGAATGAAATTATAAAAGACTTTAAGTTTGTCAAACAGGTTTGAAAAAAGAGTAAGTTTCCCTGAGAATCCAAGATGATACATTTTCCACAGTACTGGTTTTGAGTAAAATATTTTCAACGTAGGTTTGCTAAGCCAGAAAATCCTGTTCTTTATCATCTCTTGTGCCTTGCATATTTTTACCTGAGAGGCTATATCATCTGGTGCAAGTTGTGGAAGATCTGAATTCCAGCTGGGACCCCCACTTTTAGCTCTGTAATAACCTTTGGCAAGTCACTAGGCCTCTTTCAGCCTCTGTTGCCTTATTTGTGAATGTAGACAAAACCTTTTTACATATCTTTTTTATATCTCATAGGACTGCTATGATGATTGGGTGAAATGATGAATTTGTAAGTGTTTTGTACTGCAGAGTACATTTCTCACACATATGAAGTGTTATTAATTCTCAGCTTAAGATGAAATATTCCTCATTAGGGTATTGTGAGGAAGGGATATGATAAAGTCTAAATTTCAGAATATTTGAAGAAAGAAATGCAGTTTTAGTTCTTCTATACGAAATAGAAAAGCACAGCATTACTGGAATATTTTGCTAAGCAGAGATTCTTGGATCTATTTTAATAGAAAAGAAATACTTTATATATTAAACTTATTACTTTCGTACATATAAAAGAAGTGCTTCTGAAGTACAAAACAGTTTAAATAGCTTATTCCTAAGTAGTTAAAATATCCTTACATTTTTAGGGTAGTCCATTCTATGTTGTTACCATTTTGGTTTCAGGGTTATCAGAAAATTACCAAAGTAAATTCAACAATATTTTCATTATAGAGTACAATTGTCATTTTTCTGAAGCATATTAGTGTAAATAAAAGTCTGCCTCTGTGGATGACAGTCTCCCAGATCTTAATAGACACTGGCCATAAACTTGCTGGTTATTCTGACTTTCCAAGGAGGGGATGTTAGTTATACATTTTTTTCATGGGACCCTGGAGCTTGTGATAGGCTTTGTGTCTAATTTCACTTGGGTGCCTTTGGCAAGCCATTAACTTCTGGACCATTTACTGAACTGTAAAAAGAGGAGGTTGGACTAGATGATGCCTAAGGTCCCTTTTAGCTCTGACACTTTGTGGTTTATTTTTGAAGGGCATTTGGAAAATTGGTGGCACTCAACTTCCAGGTAGAAGATGTTAATTGTATGAATACTGCAAGGTTAAGGGCTGATTATAGAAGTTTTAAAGATTAATCTGTACTTAAAGAATAGTCTTTAAGAATATCCACAACACAGAGTCTGAAACTGTGATAGACTGCCATGTTCAGAGTGACAGGCAAGCTAGAGTGAACTAGTGTGGTCAAGAGCCATTGTCCATTGCTTTCTATTCTGGATTTGGCAGAGTATTCAGGGCTGGTAATGAAAGCATCTGGTTGAGCTTCAGCCTTTGTTAGGCAGTGAGTTGGGCAGGAGAGTCAACAGTGGGCAGGTCATGAGGACGCATGGAGCATTGTAAAGGGGGCGAACTGAAGTTCAGCAGGTAAAACCAAAGTGGGAATCCTAGAGGAGACTTGGACAGATTTTCTTGTTGGGATTGTTGCTCTCTCAGCTGGCTTCTACTGGTCCTACCTCATGTAGCACTCTTGTCTCAAAGTTATCTTAAAGGCACTACTGACTGTGGACAGCTTTTAGAGTGCCTTCTAAGGACAGGAACTGTGCATTTCTGTCTTTTGTTTTTGGCTGTGCAAAGAGTAGCTACTCAATAGTGATTGCTCAGTGAGTGAATGAATGAATGAATGGTTACCTAATTCTTTACATCTCTACCCCCCAGCAGAGTTATTATGAGTATTAAGTAAGATAATGTAGATAGTGCACTGTATAAAGTATACATTGTTGTAAAGTTTTAAGTTGTTAAAATGACAATCATGATTATTGTATGAAGCTGAATGTGGCCTCCCCCAAGATATGCCCATGTCCTAATCCCTGGAATTTGTGAATATTGCCTTCTATGATAGAAGAGTAAATATTACCTTGTCTGCCAAACTGGGTGATTCAGTTAAGGATTTTGAGAAGGAAGTTTATCTTGGATTATTGGGCTGGACTCTATTTCAATGACAAATGTCCTCATAAAGACATTCTTACAAGAGTGAGGCAGAGTGAGATTGGCAGACAGAAGAGAAGGAGGCATTGTGACCACAGAGCAAGAGATTGAAGTGATGTGGCCACAAGTCAAGGAATGGCAGCAGCCACCAGAAGCTGGCAGAAGCAGAGAACATGTTCTTCCCTAGAGCCTTCAGAGGGACTATGGCCTGACCACCACCTTGATTTCAGACTTCCAGTCTCCAGAACTGTGGAAGAATAAGTTTCTGTTGTTTTAAGTCACCTGGCTTGTGGTAATTTGTCTCAGCAGCCCTAAGAAACTAATACAATTATTAATAATCCACATACTCTCTTTGGATAAGATTATTTCAGCCTTATTGCTGAGGATGGATAGTGAGATTTAGCGTATAGATTTTAAAATTGTCTGTATAAACAATGTTTATTTGTTATTTTTTCTCGGTGATGAAGTGGAGAAGTATTAACTGAATAAAAATGTAAAACATTTGTACAGGGAGGCCCGTGGCCTGAGTTTAGCAGACTTAGCTAAGTAGCTCTAAAAGCAGTACAATTTTCACCCATTTTACCTTATACTGTTGATCTAAAAATAACTGACAACATAATCCCCCTGATTTTAAGGTCCAAATTCAGCTTCTAAAGACTTGCTGACACATTTTTAAAAAGAAAGACCATGAACTCCCTAGGTCTGTTGGTTAAAAGTTCTGCATCCATTTCTCACCCTGCCCTTTAAAATTTTTGGTTTTCATCCCATAAATTACACCCTTTCTCTGTGCTCAGGCAAGATAATATTTTTATTAAAATGTAAAGGTGATTGGTTTTCTCACAGCACAGTTACAAGGTGCTTGAGGGGATGATAGATTGGCTATATTTAATGAGCTGTGTTTCTATTACAGCTTAGGAGCATTTGAAGCATTACAGCGTATAAATTATAGCCTAATTGCCCTTTAGGCTTTAGCAGCTCAAAATATGCCAAGCTCCAAGTCTCTACACTGTGACATTTCTGCTGTGTGTGCTGTCTATAAAACCTGTATGCCTTATCTATGAGTTTCTACACCTCCCCTGGTCCAGGCCCTCCCCTTTCCTGGCTGCACTCTTTGGCTTCTTTTCCTCACCATATTTACATAGACTCCCTTGCTCTTTACAGTGTTTGGTTTGTGTAGTGACTTCAACACTGTCTTAGATCTGGAATCATACAAATGCTCTCGTGGCTGGCGGTTGCCTCTGCAGGTTATGGTGTGTGGTGGGCTGAGCTGTGAATGCCAGCGGGTGAGTGGCTGCAGCTGGTTTTCATTTTGAGTGGGAGAGCGGATTGAGAAACCCAACGTAGATAAGGGGAGAGATGATACTGCATTATCTCTAGTCAGTGAAGTTATCTATGTTGGATGGAGCAAAGCAGCCCACTGAAGGCCTGGGTACAGGAGATGATCTGGGTTTACCCTGGCGTAGAAGTGATTTTTTGAACCCTTTGGGAATTGGCTTTTATCCAAGTCTACGTGTACCTGGCTGGCTGGAAGGAGAGTATGTAGAGGGGGCTCTCAAGTTACCTGCTTTGGGAGACTAGAATGGGCTGCAATTTTGAAGAATTGCTGGCCGGGGCTGCCTTTATCCATCCCACTTAATGGTGTGATGAAAGGGAAAAGAGAAAGAGGCAATGGAGCCCTAAGCTAGGTGAAAAAGAATGGAGCAAGGAGTAAGAGTGGGAGTAAGAGTAAGAATGGAGCCAGGAAGTCCTGAGGGGTCTGCGACTGAGAAAGACTGAAAAAAGTCAGCTTTCTTGTTGGATGAACACACTGGATTCAGGGAGGCTTAAGTGGGATAAAAGCAGAAACAGAACCTAAGGCATGGTTATAGAAGTGTTTCTCTAAAAATATTTATGGTTGTTAAAGAAGTCATGAAATATTAGGGCCAACCAGGCCCTTCAAAGTCATTCAGTCCAAATCTTTCATTTTACATACGAGAAAATTGGGGCCCTGGAGAGCAAACAAATTGTCCATTACTCCAAGGCCTATAGGTAGAACTCAGGACTAAAAATGTATGCTTATTGATTTCTGGTCATTGTTTTCTTCTGCTCCACATCCATTATTATTGGGTTCAAAAGATAAGCCGGTCTTTCCTATTCTCATGCCTCATTCTTCCCTTTCCCGCCCCTTCCCCATATCGATGTTCCACGTTTACTGGAAATGAAATAAATGCCATAAATGTTTGAATTTTTGAACACCACGTTCTCAGGTTAAGGAAACATGTGATTTATTAAAAGGTTTATTTCTTTAGTCTGAGAGGTCGTCTGAGGTATCTCATTTACAGAGCGGGAGAAGTAGAATAAGATTTGTCTGCTCACCACTTTGCGAGTGTATTATAATATCGTCTTCCTGAGTTCTCAGTAAATTCCAAATCAGAGCATTTTTCCTACTTATTAATGAATAAATGAATACATAGTTTACTGCGTACTTACTATGTGCAGGCAGTGTGCTCAGCGCTTTACATGTGCTATCTTTTAGAATTCTCTCAGTAACACTATGTGCTAGTGGTAGTATTACCTTCCCTATTTTACAGATTAGGAGGTTGGACACAGAGGACACAGCATTTCTCTCCTAAATGATTGTAATAGCTTCATATTTGATTTACCTACTTTTGGTCTTCCCCTTAAATCCAGGAATGATATGCAAATTATCTAGTGAGCATAGCCAATGAGAATGAGTGTTTACAAGAAATAACCAGTATGTCCATACCACTGCAAAGGACTATTCCTCACCTTGAATCTATCCTAAGTAGCTATGAGGGCCTATAACTTACTTTCTCCAAGACTTTGGCTAGGGCCCTCTTACCTACAGAATAAAGTACAAATTTCTTACCATAGCCTTTAATAAAGCCCTGTGATCTGATCTCATTGCTCCTTTCATTCCTGCCTACTTTCTCACTACCTTCACTCAATTTATGCCCCAACCAAGTGACTACTCATTATTCCCAAAATACCATTTTTCTATTCTTCCTGCCTTATCTGTTTATACTTTTGCTTTGAATGCCTCTTACTGTAGTCCAACCTGTCCCTCCAGACCCAGCTTGGGTATCAGTTACATCTTCTATGGCAACTTTTCTTATACCCAAAAATATAAGTAAATTTTTACTTCTTTGTGTTGACAAAAAAAGATTTTTTTTGGTACTTATCTTTTGGCACCTAACTCATTTTAAAAATAGTATTTATACACATTTCTCATCTATCCTACTGGATTTTAAACTCCTTACAGTCAGGGACCATATCTTATTCAACTCGGTATCTCTCTTGCAGTGCCTGCCATCTGCATGTTCAACAAATATTTACCAAATTGAACTGAACATGTATCATAGTGATATTTATCATGGGATATTACTGTTATACTCATTTTGTGACTTGGGTAATATAGGCAGAAAGATCATAAGATTTGTCCAAAGGACTTAGAGGCAATTTCAGGCGAGATTCAAATTGTCTTGATAATTAATTAGTGCCCCTGTCACAAGAACCTGAGGTGTCACTTAGACCATAGACAGGGAGCACATTTTCTGGCCCCTGTAGCCACACATTAAAGCATCAGCTCTGCCAGAAAGAAGTCTAAACCATGGGGAATCTCAGGTCCAATTGGATTTGAGTTAACATAAACTGGTGGGTCATCTTCTCTGTTTTCTCTGGGATATTGAGTTAATACAATTTTTCTTTCTGTTAGAATTATCAGTGGGCTCCCAGGTAAGAATACTAATCTGATCACTACTTCCTCTGGCAGTGGTTTTTCTCTCCAATATGGGAATCCACCTCTACCCACCATAGTGACTGATGCAGTCCTTAGTAACACTGTGATTTATATGTAGCTCTTTCTTAAGCCTTTGTTTAAAAACTCACATCTTCCTAAACTCCACATTTTAACCAAATCAACAGGCTCTTGCATACTGTTGTCTTTAAGTAAACCCAGATTGCTGTTCTTTCTCATGCTTGGTTCTCATTCCCTCCACCCTGCCACTTCTTCCTTCCTTCCACCTCAGAAGAAATAAACGATTACCTGAATGAAATCTAACACTTGCTGGTGTCTTTGTTTGGCAGCTGCAACCTCGCTGTCTGAGATGGCTTCCCTCAGGGACTGTTGGGTATTCAGAGAATCCAGTTCCACAACAGCAGAAAGGCGGCAATACAGACTAATAAATTTCTCCCTGTAGCTGCAAAAATGAACTGGAAAATGGACAAGCAAAATAAAACATGTTAAGATCTGGTATCAAAATAGAGAAATTCATACCTCAGAGAAAACAAGTTGAATGAAAACATGATTTATTAATCCTATCAGTGGAAAATATTAAGCCATAAATAAATTATAAATGTGCTCTTTAGGGGCCAGTTGTCTGGCTTTAGTCAGACAGTATTCCCTTTTAAGGTTTACCAAGTCCTGGTAAGGCATGGGGAAGTGGGGTTGGCTCAAGCTGCAGTTTATGTTCAGCTCCTAAAGTTGAGGCTGTGTGTAAGTATATATATCTATATCTATATCTATCTATCTATCTATCTATCTATCTATCTATCTATATCCCTCTCTATGTATCTGTGTGTGTGAATATATATATATATATATATATATATATATATATATATTCATTTCTGAGAAAATAAATTTGCTTATCACTTTAAAGGGAAAAAAAAGTCAAGTAGCAATTTGCAACCTAGTTTTGGTTTCCATGTCTGATTTCCAGTAAGTATCTTATATGCTTCTTTTCAAGGCCAAAAGTCCCAGAAGATGCAAGGCATACTTCTCTCAGGCTATCTTTTGTCTGGCTGGAAAACTTCCCAGAGGACCTGGTATGATGGGTTTTGATCCTTCTCCTGCCTCTCTGCTTCCCAGCTGCCCTGGAAGGAGATAGACCATTTTTGTCTTTGGCAGACTTGGCCTTCCTCTCTCAAAAGATAATGGGCCAGAGGCCAGGGGAAATAGTCTAACGTTTATCTCCATCTTGGAGGAGGGAGAGAGGAGTGTGGGACTCAGCCTCATGCAGGTACCCTGAGGTGATCAGATTTTCCATCCTTCTCTACCTGGCTCTGATCACATACCATAACATTAGATTCCAGTGAGCTGAGGAAAGCATCCTGAATCATAGTGTAGTACCAGTTTCTTCCTGGCCATTGTTGAATTTGCAGACTCACTTTCCAGGAACCTCATTTACTCTGTGTGTCTCTGACTTTCCTAGTTTGTTCCATGCTTTGGAAATAGGGCTGTTATAACTCCAAAATTGGTGGAAACATTTCTATTCTGGCTTCTTTAGTGAAGAATTCTAGGAAGAACATCTAATTACTGCCCTTGGGCCTCTTTGCTATTGATTCCAAAGACCTAGACCTGGACATTTAGGGAAGCTAAAACCACACTACCTTAAAACGAGGCATCTTGTCATCTCCACACCTCAGTAGGAAGCCCTACTTCTCTGTAGAGTGAGAGATTTCTGTGCACCTTACAATTTCCATCTTACCGCTGCCTACTTGCTTGCTTGATTTCCTCCTAGGATGAATCTCTGGTGTGTGTAAGGATAATCTGCTCTGTTTGTGTTTCCTCATATGGAAGTAGAAGAGAAGAATGGAGTGAGGGCTTCTGTGGATCATCCTTATTCCAAGTGTGCACCATTTAAAGGAGGTGTTTCTCAGTTCTAGGCTTGGTTTTTCTCTCTGGTATCAGATCCTTCCTTCCCACTTCCTGTGCAGCACTTCTTTGCCTAACTAATTTCATAGAAGAACTAATTTCATGGAACCTCTCTGGAAACGACAAACTATTGAACTTCTCCCAAAACACCTAATTTTCATGCTATTTCCCTGCTTAAAGACTTCTACAGAGCTCCTTCTTGACTTCAGGACAAAAATCAAACCTCTTTTTAAAACATTTTTTAATATTTATTTTTGAGAGAGAGAGAGTGCGAGCGAGCATGAGCGGGAGAGGGACAGAGATAGAGAGGGAGACACAGAATCCAGAGCAGGCTCCAGGCTCCAGGCTGTCAGCCCAGAGGCCCAACGCATGGCTCGAACCCACGAACCATGAGATCATGACCTGGGCTGAAGTCAGATGCTTAACTGACTGAGCCACCCATGCTCCCCAAACCTCTTATCACCATAAGGAAAGAACCTTGCAATATAGGATTTGAATATATCTTCAATCATATCTTCCTTCCATCATGCAGCCACCCTTCACCCTCCACTCGATCCTAAACTTCGATCAGGCTGAATTTATTACAAGTCTTGTTACACTTCCATACTTTCGCACATGCCTTTTTTTGTCCTCAAATACCCTTTCCTACCAGTGTCTTCAGGTCACACCAATATCCTCAGGTCAGCTTCTTCTGATACTCTAAGATCCAGTTTAAAACTGTGTCTTCTCTGCAGTGAAATCTTCACTGACACCTCTTCCTCTGCAGGTGGAATTAGTTTCTCTTTTGTGCTCCTGGAGCACTTGTTTCTAAATGTATCGGGACACTTAGCCTGCTTTATTATAATTACGTGTTTACTTGAATGCTTTGGTATTAGACTGTGATTTCTGGGAGGGCAACCGTCATGTCTCCTATTTTTATTTCCTCAAAATCTGGAACATTATAACTTCTCAATTGATGTTTATTGATCGAATGAACAACAACAAAAAAATGCATATCCTGGTCGGAAGAGGGCAGACCCTTCCTCCAAAGTGTCCTCTTTCCCAATGTTCTCTCTTCTCTCTGTGCTCTTGATTTTCCTGTTTTGAAAGGTGTATTTCAGGTCTGTGATATTTGCTGGCAGTTCTACAGGAAAGAGTCACCATTACTTCGTAGCTTACTCTTGACCCTTGTAACTCCCTGAATGTGTCTTTATGCCTTTCAAGGAGGGATTATATCCTGTTAGCACTTGACAGATGTCCTCTCTTGGCTGGAGAGTGAAGAGAGTGAAGTGTCTCACAGTCTGCCTTTCCAAACCAAGTTGGAAAAAAAAGAAAGGAAATAAAGAAAAGAAAAAAAAAATACGTTTTTTTCTCTTCTCTCTAAAATATGAAGATAAGGAGATTAGGGAGAGGCACTAAAGAATTTCTTTAAAAGAAACACTATCAGTCCCATATGAATTCTAAAACGCCAGGGTGTCCATAACTTTCTCTTGTTGTGTCTCCTTGTGGTAGGAGCCTTGGATCAGTGGGTGGTCTCACAGTGCCCACACCAACCCCTCCCACCCCGTGCCACTCACCACAGTGAGCTGTAAGGACCTTTCAACTACAGCGCCTCACTTTCCCCGCACTAGTGGTTT